>NW_027412529.1:19780785-20380785 GCF_025532065.1 Leptinotarsa decemlineata | reverse complement strand
GGTGGCATATAAAAAATGTGGGAAAGAAGTCACATATTTCGATAGTTTTGGAGATCTACCCCCACCATTGGAATTGACTCGATTCTTTCGAAAATGTTCGAATGTAAAAATCAAATATAACTATGATCGACAACAGAAATTTAATACAGTTCTCTGTGGTCACTTGTGCTTGCAGTTTCTCTCTAAATAATTTTCCAAAAAAAAATGGATTCAACACCAAAACTAGATCGGGAGGCTATCAAGGGAATGGGGTTTTCACTTAGAATGTTTTCAAAATATGGTACCTTGAAAAAAATGGATAAAGTGATGCTTGCAAATATGCCTAAGGAAGTGATACTTGCATGTGTTGCACATGAGATTGCATATGTTTGGGAAAAGTTGCCTAAGCATCTGCAAGATGACATCGATATAATGAGACATAGATATTGTTATGAGCACCACCACGATCAAAATTCAGATTCGGATGTTAATGATGGTCCTATACCTCGAAAATCTATGTGTTGTATTTGTAATATAGAGGATGTGAATATTGGTATCAATAAAAATGATACTTATTACAATACAACACCTTCCAAAAAGTGTAAATTGTCTCAAATGTGCTGTTGCTGTGTACAATAATAAATTGAAATGTGTTTCAAAATATTCATCAGTCATGTCACGAAAGTTCGAGCTACAAGCTGTCGGGACAAGTGTCTTGAGTGCGGATTTTTTTCCACCAATTGAATTGAATAGGAACAGTCGTTATGGATTAGGACTTTTGGGATTCTATGGATGCAATACAATCAATAATATAACTGAAGCTAATAACTTAGTTAGTTTCAGAATCAGTAATGACAACTCATCGATACCCCAAAAGTTGACAATTGAAATTCCATGTGGTGCTTACGAAATAGAAGAGATCAATGCCGTCATACAGAAACATATCATGTTCAGATTGTTTCATGATAAAAAACCAAATGATGTCGTTGCAGATGATATTTTCTATCTACACGCCAATAATAATACATTCAAATGTGAAATGCGATCCAAATATGAAATTGATCTGACACATCCAAATTCTATAGCAGAAATGATGGGGTTCGCTCATGGAATATTTCCACCAAATCAGATACATGAATCATCATTACCAATAAACATTACAACTGTGAGACTTATCCGCTTAGATTGCAATATAATATCAGGTTCATATATAAATGGTGAAGAATCTCACATTCTTTTCTCATTCGATATTGATGTTGAACCTGGCTACAATCTTACTAAAGAACCACACAGTAGTATATATATGCCTGTCAGTCCAGAAGGTCGTCAATTGATTCACAACATTACAGTGCGTATTTTGGAGGAAAAAAATAACCTTATCGATTTTGGAAGTGAAGAAGATATTTTCATTATTTTGGAATTGAAGAAAATCGAATAACTGTTGTTATGGGTTTCATTTACAATAGACAAAATCGCATTGAACAATCCCAAACGAGTTGCACTATCAAAAAGAAAGGTGTGCATAAAAAGAAAAGTGTGCATAAAAAGAAGCTCATTCCACAAGTGTATGCTAAACAGTTAGCACATAACGCTCTGTCTGTGAGTGATCTTAAATTTTTGAAATCGATTGGATTGAAAGTGAGAAAATAACAATGGTGCTCGAAACAAACAGTGAAAAGTTGAATATATTCAATGAACCAGTGCTCGATCATTCTCTCATAAGTTTACATGAGCACACATATAAGCCCTATGGATCACCGCTATTCAGGAATTCGGATGAAATCAGAATTGCAATCAATAATCAAGATGTTATACTAGATATTGCCGACAGCTTCATTTACATAGAAGGTAAATTCACCCCCAAAGATGTAGCGAAAACATGCTATCTCTCGAATAATGCAATTGCATTTCTCTTTGACGAAATTCGTTATGAAATGGGTGGTGAACAAGTGGCTGTTGTTAGAAAACCTGGGATAACATCTACAATGAAAACCATGATATCATTTGGACAATCTCATGCTAACACATTATTGACATCTGGTTGGGGACTTTCACAATTGAAGCAAGATATCTTGGATACAAACAGTCATGTTTTTAGTGGAAAACTACCACTGAAATATTTGATGGGTTTTGCTGAAGATTACAACAAAAGTATCTTGAATGCCAAACAGGAATTGATTTTGATTATCGCTCGATCATTCAAAAACTCGTATATAGGTGAGGTTGATGCTGATTTGGAAATAAATAAAATCGAATGGAAAATAAGACATATTGTACCAGATGATAAACACAAGCTAAAACTTTTGAGTAGAATAAACAAAAGCGGTCTGAATGCCAAAATCAAGTTGGCGTATCGTATGTGGGACCTCTATGAACTACCATCATTACGTGGGACTTCTTCAGACATATGGGCCATCAAAACAACTAATGCATTGGAAACTCCTCGTTTTGTCATCATCGCATTCCAAAGTACTACCACATCTGAAGATAGAACACAGGATATTACAAAATTCACAACTGCTGATATCAATAGTATTCGAGTATACTTGAATTCTGAAGTTTATCCATATGAGCGTTGGAATTTGAATTTCGATAAAAAACTTGATGCTCCTGCTTATTATGCTTTTGAGAGTTTCCAGCGAAGTTATTATGATAAAGATATGAGTGAACCTCTGATGGACATTGGGCAATTTAGAGAGAATCCACTATTCGTCATCGATTGTTCCCATCAACCGAATGCAACAAAATCATCAACTATTGATATAAAGATTGAGTTTGAGACGAGGAAGACCAAGTTTCCAGACAACACTAAAGTATATGCATTAATTTTGCATGATACAGTTTTAACATACAATGCATTGGATGGTTCAGTTCATAGCAGATATTGACACTTTTTTTCACTCTATCATTTACTGTTTTATGATCTTTTTTTTATTTGTAACTGACTTATATCATGTATTGTATTTTATATCATATTTATTGTTTTGTAATCATTTTCTATTGTATTTCATGAGATTTAAATAAATAAAACATGAAAATAATTCAAAGTTTTTTATTTGACATTATTTATGATTTACAGGAACATACAGACTATCTAAAATAACTTCTTCCTCATAATCATCATTTTCGCGACCATCTTCAATTTCCTCTCGATTTTCATCATTCAATTCAAAGTGATGAATAATCCATTCTGGCAAGTATGGTTGGAGGCTATACAGGAATCTTCTTAGGTTCAGTTCAATCATAACCTCACAAAGTTGCCACAATTCCAATTCATTATCCAAAAATTTGTTACAAACTTCTGCACCACTCCAATACTTCTCAGCATCACGAAGGCATAATTCGATTTGTTTTTCATCATAGCATACACTCATATCATAATTGCTTGCATGTTCGGCTCCATCACCCAACACCTTCAATTTAGACGACAAATGTTGAACCGATGATTTGAGATCTACAACATCGACCCAATCTTGACTTGCGTACTGCATCCACATCTTTAAATGGTGGAACTGAAATCGAATAAAAAAAAACAATAAGCAACCTCCAATTTTTCAGTGATATAATACTCACATTCCCATTTTACTTGTAGTTACAAAGTAGGTGTATTCAACTAAGTTAGTAATGTTTATATTTCCATATAATTATCATCTAATATATGAATATTAATAAAACAATAAGAAATTCATTATAATTACTATTATTATTCAATCATATTGAATTTGACTAGAGTTAGCGTTTTCACACCAAAAAACTTTGTAAGCTATGACCTAAAGAAATTCGCTATAAATTATTACAATTATTATTCAACCATATTGAATTTAACTAGAGATCGCGTTTTCATGCCAGCAAAACTTTGTTGGCTCTGTCCTAAATACACCATCGTATATTTACCACCTGATGAGTTGATACAAGATATATCGTCATCACTGAATTGCAACGAAATACGTTTTGGTAGCCATGTTTTAAATAATTTATCATTGCTCACATCTTGCAAAGTTAATAAAATTGATTTACCAAATCGTGTAGAATAAGTTGACATATTTTTAATTATGTACACTTCATCAATTGGCAATGATGATAAGGCCTTTTGCTCTAGTATTTCAACCTCCTGTACAATCAAATTATTAATTTTATTCAAGTCTACTTTTGAAACGGACATGATGATAATATATATGAAAATATAAACAATTTCCAACAGACAAATACACTCACCGTCTTCCTTCTATTACGAACTGAATAACACTCTACCAATTGCTAACTGCTGCAGATATATTCGTCTACTGATTTCATAGTGTGCCAGGCATTTCTTTTATATTAAACAGTGCGAGTCACCCCCACCATGAAACCGTGAAAGGTTCACATTGCTAGTTGCTATCCACTAGAGATGCCTGACGTCACAGCCAAGCCCATCTCCCAATTTGATGCGATAACAGTTGCCGGCACGAGCAAGCAGTGATCGTTGCGCTCTCGGAGAGGGCAGACGTTTGCACAGTCCTCGCCCGCCTGCGTGTCACCATCAATAGCGAGGGTAGGGTGATGCGTTACGTCACATCATTCACTGCTTCGAGAGCGATAGCCGAACAAGCAATTGTCGTTGCGCTCTCGGAGAAGACAGACGTTAGCACAGTCCTCGCCCGCCTGCGTGTCACCATTGATGGCGAGTCTGGGGCGTTACGTCACATCCTTCACTACATCGAGGGAGGTGAGAGCAGACCGATGAATACGCATTACTCTGCCACACGTCGTGGAGTGAACATGTCGCTCTCTAGCCGTTGAACGGTTATTGCTGTGACGTCACTCCACTACTAACTTGGTGCCCTCACACCGATGGAGCATTCATTACTTGGAGGATCTTCGAAGTATGCAGACGTATGTTTGTACATAGACAAACAAGCACATGATGAAACCCTGTACCGTGCATTCTCTAACACACACACACACATACACACACAAAATCTCATATGAAAAAAAAAATCTGAACGATCCATGCACCAGACACTTCAAGGTCACAACGCCTTGACTTCACTGCACAACAAAAAAAAGCAAATAATACGTCATATTGGTGGGGGGAGGATTAGAACCGGGAAAAAATTTCTGAACGATCCATACACCACACCCTTCAAGGTCACATCACCTTGACTTCACCAAACAACAACCAATAAAAAAGCAATTAATACGTCATAGTGGTGGGGGGAGGCTTAGAACCGGCTCAAATCTCCTACTGAGCGAACATCAAAAATGTCACTCCATCTAGTGGACGAGGAACTAACCAACTGCACATCCGTAATTTGCCCGATTCCTGTAAATAAGGAATAAAAACTTTCTTATTAGTCAATGGGCTATGCTTGAAGACTGGCAATAAACAAATCTAAAGCAAATGGAACTTCAAACGTTCAAGCCAGTCTCTATATACCTACACAGTAGGTTTAATGGACTGACGCCTATCAGAAAACAACTACTCCCCTGGCTAATACCACGAAGGCGTTGGATTATATCAGACAGGCGTCAGTGCAGGAATCTTCACAGAAAATGTCCTGCATATGCAATTGGCAATACAACTGAAAGAGTCGAACTTCAATTATGGAACGGGCACACTTGCAGACCGGTTTCGGGCTTATTAGCCACTCATCAGTGCAAGATAGTGACCATCATCGACCTAAAGTCAATGATATTCCACAATTGAAAATCGGAATTCTTTCAGAGTATTTCATTCCTCTTTCGAAGTTGGAGCGAACATCAAAAATGTCACTCCATCTAGTGGACGAGGAACTAACCAACTGCACATCCGTAATTTGCCCGATTCCTCTAAATAAGGAATAAAAACTTTCTTATTAGTCAATGGGCTATGAGTAGTTGTTTACAGCTGATTCTCGGCCTCCCCCCACCACTATGACGTATTAATTGCTTTTTTTATTGGTTGTTGTTTGGTGAAGTTTTTTTGTTGTGCAGTGAAGTCAAGGCGTTGTGACCTTGAAGTGTCTGGTGCATGGATCGTTCAGATTTTTTTTTCATATGAGATTTTGTGTGTTTATGTGTGTGTGTGTGTGTGTGTAGAGAATGCACGGTACAGGGTTTCATCATGTGCTTGTTTGTCTATGTACAAACATACGTCTGCATACTTCGAAGATCCTCCAAGTAATAAATGCTCCATCGGTGTTAGGGCACCAAGTTAGTAGTGGAGTGACGTCACAGCAATAACCGTTCAACGGCTAGAGAGCGACATGTTCACTCCACGACGTGTGGCAGAGTAATGCGTATTCATCGGTCTGCCCTCACCTCTCCCGAAGCGATGAAGGTTCGCTCTAGCCCCGCTATCGATGGTGACACAACGGCAGCCGAGGACCGTTTGCCTAGCGTCTACCCTCTCCGAGACCGCAACGACCACTGCTTGCTCGTATATCGACATCTGTTATCGCATTCAGTTGGGAGGTAATCTTGGCGCATGTAGTTGAGAAGTGGGGTTGGCTATGACGTCTTGACGGGTCCTATCAGAGTGTATTTAAGAAGCGTACGAGTGTTGGCTATGTCAGTTTACATCAAGTGAGTTAGTGAGAACTATTATATAAAATGTATTCCTGTGACTGTGGTAAATCTTTCACTCGTAGTGATAATCTTCGTCGGCATCAGCTCCAGAGTTGCCAAGGAGGGCCTGCAGTGAAACGGGTGAGAGTGGATAATGCAACACCTATGTATACGTGCAATTGTTGTAATGTGACAATTCCTATGACCCAAGTGAATTCTCACCGAAGAACCATGAGTCATAAAAATAATGCATGTGTTCAATTGTCTGACGGTGTTCAAATTATAACGAATGCATTCAATTGCCGCATTGCTACATACAGGGTGGAGAGTTCGATTGTAACCAGTGACTACATGTCATTTTTCAATGAGATCAGGCAGAAGGTCATTGAATTACTGGAATCAGCCATCAGGATCCATAAAAGCATCAAGGTGAATATGGAAGTTTTTGGGAATTATATTCTTCAGACTGATGATTCGAGGGACACGAAGTCATTTAATTCCCAAAATAAAATAGTGGACCAATCTTCAGATTTGAATGCTGTTTTTGATGGATTCCGTGATGTAATTGTGGCTCAAACGACTGAGTTCCAGGATCGTGACTCAGGTATTTATTTTTTAAAAATTTCAATAAGATTGAATAGTAATTTTTTTTTTTAATAATTCAGGTTGGACTTGTGAAAAAATATTGTTTCTCGAGGTCAACATTAATAAATACAGTCCACTGGAAGGACGTTCATATGTGAAGCTGCCTCAATGTATTCAATGGAAGAAAGCTGTTGTGAATGTTCGTAATGAAGATCAATATTGTTTTGCTTGGGCTATAACATCAGCATTATATCCTGCAGATAGTCGAGTGTCCGAACTTACGTCATATCCACATTTTTCCACTGTTTTAGATGTCACAGGTATGGATTTTCCGGTTAAAGTTAATAATAAGAGTATCGAAATATTCGAAGATAGGAATGATATTTCAATTAATGTTTACGGTTTAGAGAGTACATTTGAGAAGGGTAAAATGAAGTATGAAGTGATTGGTCCATTGCGATACTCACAGAGAAGACTCCGGAGACATGTCAATTTGTTGTTTATAACTGATGACTCCGGTAATGGTCACTATTGTTGGATCAAAGATCTTTCAAGATTAGTTTCTAATCAACTATCAGCTCATAGACAGAAAAAATATTTTTGTGACGGATGTTTGATATATTTTTCTGATGAGAGATTGCTTTTACGTCATAATATGTATGATTGTAATCACATTAGTACCACAACACCAACTACTAATTTAAAGATCAATAAATATGGTAGAATGGTTGCGGAAAATAAACTAATGTTTGAAAACTTTGAGAGGCAAATGAGGGTGCCATTTGTAGTGTATGCTGATTTTGAATCAGTGCTTAAACCGATTCATGTGAATGAGCCAAATCCTGAAAGTTCATACACGATTAAAACATTCAAACATGCCCCATATTCATTTGCTTATTTGATAAAGTGTTCATATAATGATGATTTGTCAAAATTTGTTACATATAGGGGTGTAGATGCAGCTCAGAAATTTGTGAGTAGCATTGAAGATGATTTGAAAGAGATACATGAAAATCATCTCAGAAACCCTAAACCGATGGATACACAAACTGACGAAGAAGAAGAACAGTTTGCTGCAGCCAGAACTTGTGGTATATGTAATAAAGCATTTACTGATGGTGAAGTCAAAGTAAGAGATCATTGTCATGTCACAGGAAAGAAAAGATCACATGCCGCTCACTCGAAATGTAATTTAAATTTCAAAATACCAAACTTCATACCTATCATTTTTCATAATTTAAGTGGTTATGATTGTCATTTATTCATAAAAGAATTGTATAGGAATAAAGAGAAAGTTGATGTTATCCCGCAAACTAAAGAGAAATATATATCTTTCACGAAGCATCTCTTCACACACAGCTATACCGATAAAGATGGTGTGGTTAGGAAGAATTATCTCAAAATGAGATTTATCGATAGTTATAAATTTATGACTAATTCGTTGGAGAAGTTGGGTGCAAACTTGACCTCCGATCAATGTTTGGAGATGCACAAACATTTCCCACAAATTGAGAAATTCAATTTGATGAGACAGAAAGGTGTATTTCCATATAGTTTTGTTGATGACATTGACAAATTGAATTATCCATTACTTCCGACAAAAAATCAGTTTTATGACACACTCAATTGTGAACATATATCGGAAACTGATTATGATAGGGCTAGAAATGTTTGGAATTTATTCGAGTGTCAGAATTTGGGGGAATACTCTGATTTGTATTTGAAGTCGGATGTATTGCTACTATGTGATATTTTTGAAAACTTCCGCACCACAAGTTTAGAGATATATAACTTAGATCCGGCACAATATTATACTGCACCTGGATTATCATGGGATGCCATGTTGAAGTTCACTAATGTTGAATTGGAATTACTAACTGACATTGATATGATTCACTTTTTTCAAAAAGGTATACGAGGTGGAATTAGTCAATGTAGCGAGAGGAAACATATAGCAAATAATAGATTTTTACCCAATTATAATCCCAATGAACCTTCCACATTCATTACATATTTAGATGCAACAAATCTATACGGTCACAGTATGTCACAACCTCTACCAACAAGTGAATTTACATGGTTGACACCAAATGAAATTCTTAATCTTGATGTGATGGATGTGAGTACTGATAGTCCGTATGGGTATGTATTTGAAGTGGACATTCATTATCCACAAGAGTTGCATGATAAACATTCTGACCTTCCATTTTTAGTCGAAAAAATAATACCACCTCGTACACAATCGAAAATTCCCAAATTAATTCCAAATTTGAATGATAAAAGAAAATATATTGTTCATTATAGGAATCTACAGCAAGCTGTCAAAAATGGATTGATTGTAATGAATACACATAGAGTATTGAAATTCAAACAATCATGCTGGATGAAACCCTATATAGATCTTAATACTGAAATGCGTAATAGGTCTAACAACAAATCTGTTAAAGATTTCTATAAACTAATGAATAATGCGGTGTATGGAAAGACAATGGAGAATGTAGATAATCGAATTGATGTTAGACTCGTTACACATTGGGAAAATATAAAGAAAAATATAGGTGCCAGCACTCTCATAGCCAAACCAAATTTCAAAAATTGTTCAATTTTCACTGATAATTTCGTTGCCATTCAATTGGGTAGAGTGAAGGTTCATTACGATAAACCATTATATTTGGGATTTTCCATATTAGAATTATCTAAAACAGTCATGTATGACTTTTTCTATGGATGCATCAAACAACACTTTGATGAAAATGTCTCTTTACTTTACACAGATACCGACTCGCTCATTCTTAAAGTAAACACAGAAAATTTTTATGAATTCATAAAAACTAACATAAGTAGATTTGATACATCCAATTACAGTATAGTTAACCAATTCAATATTCCAGTAACAAGTTCAGTCTTGGGTAACTTCAAAGATGAATTTCCAAATGATCCAATCATGAGTTTTTATGGTACAGGTGCTAAAGCATATTATGTGAAATCTGTTGATGGTGAATTTAAGAAAGCCAAAGGGTTAAACGATCGGTAATAAAGAATGAATTGACATGCGAAGATTATCAAAAAATCGTCGAACAAGGTGGTATGATATTCAGAAAGATGAATTCATTTAGAAGCGTGTTGCATGATATGTATACTGAATTGAAAAATAAAGTTGCATTATCATACCACGACGATAAACGATTTATCATTCCGAATACTACCCACACTCTTCCTTGGGGTCATAATGATATTGAATTTTATGAAAACGATCCAAATGAGAACATTCGTTGGATAAGTAATATTATTCAACAATCACAATCTCAGGAGACTCCATTGGATCAATTGATTAATTTATTATCTGCCGAGATCAATGATTGAAGTATCATTCAATATCTTCAAAACCGGAAAATTCAATATGACAGAAGTATTGTGATATTAATGTATTATGTATGTATGTATATGTATTACTGTAATGAATATAAAATGATTGAAATTTTATTTGTATTATTTCTATTTCCCTAATCGATTACTGCAATATATAGTATAATGTAAAAGAAAGGAATATCAGTTTGAAAAGAATCATCGTGGGTGCACAATGTCTAAAACAATCGATAAATTTGGCAGAAAAAAAAAATGGGGTGGTAATGTCATCCGAGGTCCACCCGGCAATGGATTTAAATTAACAAAAGATGGTCATTATGACATGCAAAGAAAAATATTGAAAAATACAAGCGAACCAATTGACAAGAGTGATTGTGTAACTGTATCATACCTTGAGGGGAAATTAACGGCACAAAGGAGGTTATACTTCTAGCCCTACAAGCTGCAATACAATCCACAATAGGCAATATTGCTCGCGATGCCCGTCAAGCATTTGACGATAAAATTGCAGAGGCTCGGATAACTTTCACTCGTAAATTTGACAAACTTACAAATGATGTAGACATAAAAATGTCTGACATAACAGCGTCTACAAATAAAAAATTTGATGCTATGTCAAACATAACAGCGACTACAATGAAAAAGTATGATGTACTGGAAGAGAGAGTTGAAGTTTTGGAGAAAAGCCATAAAGTCAGGCCATCAGGTGGAGTGGGATATCCAGGACTGAACATTGATCCAAATATTAGAATAATAGAACCAAAACCAAAAGCAACAGATGACGTATTAATTGAACCAACATGGTGAATAGTGAAGTGGAATAGCCTGCCTGGGCAGGGCCTGATTAAGTTAGGTTAGGAAAAAAAATGTGTATTTGAAAAATTAATAATGAAAGTTATCAACAAGTATTATTATATATATTTCAATGTCCCTGAAGTGGCATTAGTGATGTACTCGAATTCTGACTTGACATGTTCCCAACTGTTAAAATTTGAAAAAAAAAATTTAATTTGAAAAAAAACAGCAAATTTGAAAAAAATTTTTTGAAATTTGAAAATAAATTTTAAAATTAAAAAAATTATATTTTTTCACAAACCTATACCCCCCCCCCCCCCCCCCCCCCCCCCCCCCCCCCCCCCACCGCCTCCTTCTTATTATTTTTTCTAGTTTTTTTCTAGTTTTGTCATTGCCAAGTTTCGAACTTGGATAGTCTGTGCGGTAGGATGATACCTTAACATCTACGCTGCCACAGGCCCACTTATACTAACAGTTTCAATTCTATTTAAATCACAAGGAATAATGGTGAGAAATAAAGAAAAAAATTTTTGGTCACACGGGGATTTGAACTCATGTCATACGTCTGCATAGGCTAGGGTCTTAACCATTACGCCACAGGCTTACATATTGGTGTTAATAACATTTATTATTCTATATAAGATATGAAAGCTTCATTTATATAAAAATTATTGATTTTTTTTATGGGTAATCCGGGATTTGAACCACTAATATCAATATTTTACTTTTTTATGAATTAATAAAGGTTAAAAAAAAAAAAAAAATTGATCGTCGAGATTCGGAATCTTTCTCAAGATTACAACCCGTTCTTTTATCGAAAAATATCGATCCTGCGAAAAAACCGGGATTTGAACCACTAATATCAATATTTTACTTTTTTTTATGAATTATTAAAGGTTTATAATTAAAAAAAAAATTTTGATCGTCGAGATTCGGAATCTTTCTCAAGATTACAACCCGTTCTTTTATCGAAAAATATCGATCCTGCGAAAAAACCGGGATTTGAACCACTAATATCAATATTTTACTTTTTTTTATGAATTATTAAAGGTTTATAATTAAAAAAAATTAATTAATGGAGACCAAATTTGTTGGAAATTGAATTCTCTACAACTTTTGTCATTACCATTTTTCGTGTAAAATTGAAAATAAGTGTAATAAATTTAATATTACATAATGAGATTACAACCCGTTCTTTTCTCGAAAAATATCAATCCTGCGAAAAAATTAATGGAGACCAAATTTGTTGGAAATTAAATTCTCTACAACTTTTGTCATTACTATTTTTCGTGTTAAATTGAAAATAAGTGTAATAAATTCAATATTACATAATGAGATTACAACCCGTTCTTTTCTTGAAAAATATCAATCCTGCGAAAAAAATAATAGAGACCAAATTTGTTGAAAATTGAATTCTCTACAACTTTTGTCATTACCATTTTTCGTGTAAAATTGAAAATAAGTGTAATAAATTTAATATTACATAATGAGATTACAACCCGTTCTTTTCTCGAAAAATATCAATCCTGCGAAAAAATTAATAGAGACCAAATTTGTTGGAAATTAAATTCTCTACAACTTTTGTCATTACTATTTTTCGTGTTAAATTGAAAATAAGTGTAATAAATTCAATATTACATAATGAGATTACAACCCGTTCTTTTCTTGAAAAATATCAATCTTGCGAAAAAAATAATAGAGACCAAATTTGTTGAAAATTGAATTCTCTACAACTTTTGTCATTACCATTTTTCGTGTAAAATTGAAAATAAGTGTAATAAATTTAATATTACATAATGAGATTACAACCCGTTCTTTTCTCGAAAAATATCAATCCTGCGAAAAAATTAATAGAGACCAAATTTGTTGGAAATTAAATTCTCTACAACTTTTGTCATTACTATTTTTCGTGTTAAATTGAAAATAAGTGTAATAAATTCAATATTACATAATGAGATTACAACCCGTTCTTTTCTCGAAAAATATCAATCCTGCGAAAAAAATAATAGAGACCAAATTTGTTGGAAATTAAATTCTCTACAACTTTTGTCATTACTATTTTTCGTGTAAAATTGAAAATAAGTGTAATAAATTCAATATTATAATAATGAGATTCCACCACTCATTTCTCAAAAAATATCGATTCTACATACACACTGAACATTAAATACCCCCATTATTGATTTTAATAATATAGATTTACAAAAAATAAAGATTTTTTTCTCCAGTCACAATTCAAGTAGATGATCAATGCCGGTTCTATGACTGAGGATGACCAATGCCGGTTCTATGACTAAAAATTTTTAATTTTATGTTTCATTAAAAAAAAAATTTAACAACACACTGTAGTCCCCGCCCACTCTCCTCCACTTTTAGCCCCGCCCCCTTCCCACCATTGCTCGCCTCACCCCACAATTGCGCATGCGCGCCCCCACCTCACTCCCACCACTCCCACTTCTGCCTACACCCTGAGGAGCACACTTCTCGGCATTCAGTACGACAAGTCTTCTCATCGAGTGCAGTCCAGCTACAGCAATCTACTACAACACCAGTCTAATACAGCAGTCTTCTACAGTCTACAACAAGCGAATTTTGAGTAAGTTATCAATGTTACTTTTTCATAACAACTAACTTTGTATTACATTTTCAGAATGGAAAACTACACGCAGGAAATCGACAACGCTGTGGCATCGATCATACCTGTGGATGTTGAGGTGGAGCGACCAGGCAGCCCTGATATGTTCGAGGGAGACGAGGTGGCGATGGTCCAAGAGGTGAAGGCTTCAACTTCGGGTGGTGTGCAGCGGCCACGCAGCCCTGTCTTATTCCAGGAAGACAGGGTTGTTAACAAAGCCAAGCGGCAATCTGCAGCTAAGGTTGGTCCTATTCAAAGGTATAGGAGTAAATGCAATAGGACTAACCCTTATGCAGGTAGTTGGTCGACCGCCAAAAGGAATCCTCCGAGACGTCCCACACCGCTCGCATTGACAGTGGAAAGACGGAGGGCATATAAGCCGGTGCCGAGGGTGCCATCTCCAGGTGAAATCCTCACCCAATTTGCATTATTAGCGATGTTGACACCCATGGAACTCACACCGGTGCCTGATCCTGCCATGGAGGTCGTGCCACCAGTGTCGAAGCCTGCCGGGGAGATCGCGCCACAAGTGCCACCAGTGCCGGAGCCTGTCGGAGAGGTTAACCCCCAGGAGATGGAAACTTTCCTACAGAGGTGTAGGGATGTTGCACTTGCTTCACGAAATAGTGAGGCCGCGTTGGCTAGCATTTTCCGGGAGGAGAATGAAATTGCTAGCCAACGGCGCGAGTTGTTAATGAGGATGGCCGAGCTAGATCGAAGGACTGCAGCTCTGAAGGAAAGGCGGAAGGCAGAGACCTCTTCGATAGAGCTCAATAATGAACTAAAAATATTTATAAAGAAATTTTTGAATAAAGGGAAATAGTTTTTAGGTCAACTAGGATAGTTTTAGGATAATTAGGTAGCATGGTAGTTTTAGGTTTGTAATTATGATTTTAGGAATAAAAAACAAAAAAAAACAAATGAAAAAAGAAGTGAAATAAAGGGTGTACATTGTTTTGGTTTGGTACACATTGAACAATGCGATGGTTGGAGCATTTTTCTTCACTTCGTCTTTTCATTATTTTTCTTTTTTTCCATTTTCAATTCCAAGTTCTTTCATCCCCACTCCTCCCCACTCCCTTTCAAAAGTATAAAAGTAGGAATTATCTGTTGGAATATTCAGTTGATCAGCCACCTTCAACATGGAACCTGATTCAACTACTGAGCCGTACAGTGACCCAGCGCATCAACATCCTTACTGGGCTTCTATCCATGAAGGATTCGTGGACTCCACAACGGCACCTCATGACATTCCCTTCGAATTCATGAATAATGACTACAGGGTGCAGGTTCAGCATGTCACTGGGAGTGATGAAGCTGACTTATCGGACGGGGATTATCCGGATCCCTACCAATGGGATGACGAATGGGGTGACCCACCGCCTGTAGACATCACAGATGAGGATGACGACGACGACGACGATGACGCTGGCGACATCAGACTTCCACCATCCCCAATCCTTATCGAGGACAGTCCTCCGCCATCTCCTATCCTAATTGATGACGATGATGTCCTAAATTCCGACGACGATATGTAATCGTTTCCCTGTTTCTCCCACCCTTTCCTTTCCTTTCCTTTCCTTCCACGGAGTACACACTTTTTTGGTTGGTGTACACGAGGCACTGCGAGGCTGGGGCAGTGTCTTCCTCCCTCTCTCTTATTAGTTTTTCATAATAATCACTTAGAATTTCTCATAATAATCGCTCAGAGTTTCATGAAGATCGTCATTTTTAATGTTTTCGAATCTCAAACACTGTTCTACATTTACACTTCTCCCCCTCCGTTTTATTTCTTCCAATATAAATATAGTATCAATCCCAGTTCTACATCATTCTTCCACAATGTCGATTGCTGATTCCACCACCGAACCGATGAGTGTACCAGAGTCTTCTATGATGAGTACAGGACCCATCCAGGTACATGAAATAGATTCTACGTTTGATCATTTCAGTACAACCTTCGCAGAAATGCTGCAACGCATCTACGATCTTCCTGATGATTTCCCGGAACGTATGCAAGAGGAAGTAGATGAGTTAGACGATCTACAGGATAACGAGCTAGATGATCATGCGGACGACATAATTAGTATATCATCTGATTCAGATGAATCTGATGAATATGAGGACGACATCATCAGTATATCATCAGATACAGATGATTCAGATGATGACACCATCATGATTGTTTCTGATGATGAAGAGCGTTAGTCCATACCATTGTATGGATTAATAGGAAAAACAGCCCTTTTAAGGGCTACAATTGAAGACAATAAACAACTATTTTCAGAGCTATCATTATACTTTCAATCAGAAATAGGTTACCACTATAGTCAAAACTTATGTGAAAGTATCATCATCCAACTCTGTAGTACTCATCATTATATTCAATGATTGAGAAAATATCAACTTCGACTTTTCAGTCAAAGTAGTACTCATCATATACACAGATATTCGATGATAAACCAAATCCTAACTTCGACTTTTTAGTCAAAGTAGTCATTTATCACATAATCTGTGAATTCTACTACTACCGTTTGTGTGAATAATGTAGCCCTGAAAAGGGCTGTTGTTTTTTTTTTGACCAGTAGGTCCACGGTTATTGTGCCACAGGTTGGACATTATTACATATAATACATGTAGATACTCGGGTGAAGTTTGTTAGTGGCCTCTCGCAAGCTTCACACCAATTTTGTCCCATTTCCATAATTGAGACAGTGTTGTGGGTGTTGACATGGGCATACCACCCTCCATTATTGTTTCTATGCGAATAAAACCGAAAGCAGCACCAGCATAGTTTTTTGTTCTCTCCATCTATTGTGCTGATCAATACGTATGCATCCATTGCACAATACAAATCCAAGGGATCTTCCAATGTCTCACTGACATTGAGCGTTCGCATACCGATCCTCAAAGCACCATCGCCTTCAGTTGTGTCAGCTTCTATCCCTTCATCATCTCCTTCTTCATCCATGACCCTCTCAAACTCCATCACGTCATCATCTTCGTCGCTTTGGTTGGCCTCGTTTTCAACTTCGTCTATCTCATCTTCATCGACTCCAACATCTTCTGCTTCAACTATCACTTCCTCTAGCGGAACATTGACATCATCATCATCTGATTCGTCTATCCAATTGTTTTCATCAACAGCAGATATTCTATTTAATGCAGCATTTATTTTTGCAGAATTCATCTTGTTGTTGTTTGCTCACAGTTGTAGAGAGTGAATGAATGAACTTCAGGATCGCAAGTCGACTTATACGATTGAATAGGAAACGGAAGTGGTACGACTCCCACCTATCACTTGACTCGTTTTAAGTGGGAGAGAAGGATATGGCATCTCTAGTCGATGAAAGAGTGGGCTAGTTGACGAAAGAGCGCATGCGCTAGTTTATTTTCTTCTATAAAAGGTGAAGTATCAGTAACATCATCACCTTTCCTATCCACATTCTATTGCTATCACATATCATTCCTCCAAACCTAAATAATCATTATCATGAGCTCCATGCCACTATTGATTGCTGAAGATGGTTCACCACTTGTTGATATCGATCACACTAATTTTGAAAATATTCCAGTATTACATTTACAGTCTCAAGACTCGATAAGTGATTTTGATATTAGCGACTTCGTTAACTTCGCAGATGTGCCGGAACCAATTCAACAAATTATCGTTGAAACTCCAATCATTTCACAATCATCATCATCCAAACACCCTTCATCTACCCCCCTCTTGGTGTTGATAAAAAATCCAGAACTATCAAAAGGAAGGTTAATAATGCATCTTCATCGATTGTCACTGAGTTGAAAGAAAAAAAACAATCGAAAAGTGGTTTGCAGGAGAAAAAGCCCACAACGAAAAGTGACAGATCGAAGAGGAAGACAAAATGTGAACCCAAAGAAATGAAGGGTGATTTGATGACTGAATCGCTATCTTCTTTCACTCCATTACTTCGGTTTGGAGATATGAAAAAGAAAGCGAAATGCCGTCTTGTAAAGGCGCAAAAGGCTATTGCTGAACATGAAAAGAGTGAGCAAGCTATTAGTGTCAATAAGGACACTCTTCAAGCATTAGATGCTAAGATTGCATTAGCGAAAATTGAATTGGCTAACATGAGCAAAGAAGCAGATGAACTACGTTCAAAAATCATGAAAGATGACAAATTCAATCAACGTTCGAGAATGCAAGCACAGGCAGAGCTTGAGGAGTCGACTCGACTTTATGAGACGGCATTATCAGTGAGAGATAATTGGCGAAAAGAGTTGGAGAAAGCATTTCAAAGTGACAGCGATTAGTTTTGGGAATGGTATTGTGTTCTCAATATTGTGAGTTGAAAAAAATTTTAAGCGGGAATGGAGTATACAATTAATTTGGTTTGGTATACACAGAACATTGCGAATGGTTGGGGCAATGTTTACCGCTGCAATATTTTTTCAATTCACTTACATATAATTGAAATGAAAACAATAATGAACTTTAACATTACTTTATTCATAAATACATTATTAGATACATTTAAAGCATATTTGATTCATCAATCCAAGAATTCTGTTCACTAGGAAGTCCTAACCACTTTACATATACTTTATTTTTCCTTTTCTTCAGCACTTTCTCGATCAGATATACATCAGGATTTTCGGTTCGCAATAACTCTTCTTCGTAAAAACATCCTCTAATAGGTTGTTCATTCATATCTTCAAGATTATAGGTTGTGGGAAAGGTTTTATTGATTTTAACAATCTTGAAGAGTTCCGTGGTAAAGTTCGCAGTGTAAGACTTTTCAAAAATATTTTTGTATTTGCTTATTCGTACAATATCATTCAATCGGAATTTGGGTTTACTTTGTTTTTCTCCAACTCCATTGATACCTTTGAATATCAATCTTGTTGATGGATCAACATTAATGGGTGCCATACCTATTGTACGATGAACTTTATTGTTATATCTACTAGTTATAGTTGGAAGAATATCAAGCCATTTGTGGTGACCTCTCATCGAAAATTCCTTATAGAGCCACCCCTTTATTGTACGAATCACTCTTTCTGCTATAGCTGCCTTCTTTGTGCTAAATGTTGAATAATGATTGATATTATATTCTCGCATGAGAGATGAGAAGCTTTTATTGAAAAATTCTTTCCCTTGATCGCTTTGTATGTGTTTGGGGGAGTATTTGGCTTCTTTCAGTACATGTTTCATTGCATTAGTTACTGTACTACCTGTTTTATCTTTAACTGCTACAGTCCACAGATAACGCATTGGAAACTCCTCGTTTTGTCATCATCGCATTCCAAAGTACTACCACATCTGAAGATAGAACACAAGATATTACAAAATTCACAACTGCTGATATCAATAGTATTCGAGTATACTTGAATTCTGAAGTTTATCCATATGAGCGTTGGAATTTGAATTTCGATAAAAAACTTGATGCTCCTGCTTATTATGCTTTTGAGAGTTTCCAGCGAAGTTATTATGATAAAGATATGAGTGAACCTCTGATGGACATTGGACAATTTAGAGAGAATCCACTATTCGTCATCGATTGTTCCCATCAACCGAATGCGACAAAATCATCAACTATTGATATAAAGATTGAGTTTGAGACGAGGAAGACCAAGTTTCCAGACAACACTAAAGTATATGCATTAATTTTGCATGATACAGTTTTAACATACAATGCATTGGATGGTTCAGTTCATAGCAGATATTGACACTTTTTTTTCACTCTATCATGTACTGTTTTATGATCTTTTTTTTTTATTTGTAACTGACTTATATCATGTATTGTATTTTATATCATATTTATTGTTTTGTAATCATTTTCTATTGTATTTCATGAGATTTAAATAAATAAAACATGAAAATAATACAAAGTTTTTTATTTGACATTATTTATGATTTACAGGAACATACAGACTATCTAAAATAACTTCTTCCTCATAATCATCATTTTCGCGACCATCTTCAATTTCCTCTCGATTTTCATCATTCAATTCAAAGTGATGAATAATCCATTCTGGCAAGTATGGTTGGAGGCTATACAGGAATCTTCTTAGGTTCAGTTCAATCATAACATCACAAAGTTGCCACAATTCCAATTCATTATCCAAAAATTTGTTACAAACTTCTGCACCACTCCAATAGTTCTCAGCATCACGAAGGCATAATTCGATTTGTTTTTCATCATAGCATACACTCATATCATAATTGCTTGCATGTTCGGCTCCATCACCCAACACCTTCAATTTAGACGACAAATGTTGAACCGATGATTTGAGATCTACAACATCGACCCAATCTTGACTTGCGTACTGCATCCACATCTTTAAATGGTGGAACTGAAATTGAATAAAAAAAAACAATAAGCAACCTCCAATTTTTCAGTGATATAATACTCACATTCCCATTTTACTTGTAGTTACAAAGTGAGTGTATTCAACTAAGTTAGTAATGTTTATATTTCCATATAATTATTATCATCTAATATATGAATATTATAAAACAATAAGAAATTCATTATAATTACTATTATTATTCAATCATATTGAATTTGACTAGAGTTAGCGTTTTCACACCAAAAAAACTTCGTAAGCTATGACCTAAAGAAATTCACTATAAATTATTACTATTATTATTCAATTATATTGAATTTGACTAGAGATCGCGTTTTCATGCCAGCAAAACTTTGTTGGCTCTGTCCTAAATACATCATCGTATATTTACCACCTGATGAGTTGATACAAGATATATCGTCATCACTGAATTGCAACGAAATACGTTTTGGTAGCCATGTTTTAAATAATTTATCATTGCTCACATCTTGCAAAGTTAATAAAATTGATTTACCAAATCGTGTAGAATAAGTTGACATATTTTTAATTATGAACACTTCATCAATTGGCAATGATGATAAGGCCTTTTGCTCTACTATTTCAACCTCCTGTACAATCAAATTATTAATTTTATTCAAGTCTACTTTTGAAACGGACATGATGAAAATATATACGAAAATATAAACAATTTCCAACAGACAAATACACTCACCGTCTTCCTTCTATTACGAACTGAATAACACTCTACCAATTGCTAACTGCTGCAGATATATTCGTCTACTGATTTCAAAGTGTGCCAGGCATTTCTTTTATATTAAACAGTGTGAGTCACCCCCACCATGAAACCGTGAAAGATTCACATTGCTAGTTGCTATCCACTAGAGATGCCTGACGTCACAGCCAAGCCCATCTCCCAACTTGATGCGATAACAGTTGCCGGTACGAGCAAGCAGTGGTCGTTGCGGTCTCGGAGAGGGTAGACGCTAGGCAAACGGTCCTCGGCTGCCGTTGTGTCACCATCGATAGCGGGGCTAGAGCGAACCTTCATCGCTTCGGGAGAGGTGAGGGCAGACCGATGAATACGCATTACTCTGCCACACGTCGTGGAGTGAACATGTCGCTCTCTAGCCGTTGAACGGTTATTGCTGTGACGTCACTCCACTACTAACTTGGTGCCCTAACACCGATGGAGCATTTATTACTTGGAGGATCTTCGAAGTATGCAGACGTATGTTTGTACATAGACAAACAAGCACATGATGAAACCCTGTACCGTGCATTCTCCTACACACACACACACACACACATAAACACACAAAATCTCATATGAAAAAAAAATCTGAACGATCCATGCACCAGACACTTCAAGGTCACAACGCCTTGACTTCACTGCACAACAAAAAAACTTCACCAAACAACAACCAATAAAAAAAGCAATTAATACGTCATAGTGGTGGGGGGAGGCCGAGAATCAGCTGTAAACAACTACTGCTATGCTTGAAGACTGGCAATAAACAAATCTAAAGCAAATGGAACTTCAAACGTTCAAGCCCGTCTCTATATACCTACACAGTAGGTTTAATGGACTGACGCCTATCAGAAAACAACTACTCCCCTGGCTAATACCACGAAGGGCGTTGGATTATATCAGACTGGCTGGAACGTTTGAAGTTCCATTTGCTTTAGATTTGTTTATTGCCAGTCTTCAAGCATAGCCCATTGACTAATAAGAAAGTTTTTATTCCTTATTTAGAGGAATCGGGCAAATTACGGATGTGCAGTTGGTTAGTTCCTCGTCCACTAGATGGAGTGACATTTTTGATGTTCGCTCCAACTTCGGAAGAGGAATGAAATACTCTGAAAGAATTCCGATTTTCAATTGTGGAATATCATTGACTTTAGGTCGATGATGGTCACTATCTTGCACTGATGAGTGGCTAATAAGCCCGAAACCGGTCTGCAAGTGTGCCCGTTCCATAATTGAAGGTCGACTCTTTCAGTTGTATTGCCAATTGCATATCCAAGTAGCTTCACATTCTGGTCTTGTTGTTCACACTGACGGGTCGTTACGAGTAGCCTGTGAGACTTGTCATCAACTAGTTTCAGATTGTGAGCTCTAAACCATGTTCCAACTTCTTCTTCAATTTCATAAATAATAAATAAAAGTGGCCCATGGCAGATCCTTGGTGTACACCATGATTTATTTCCTTAAAATCTGATGTACTATTATTGAAACGGACTGCCTGAAATCGATTTTTCAGGTAGGATTCACAAAGTGAAAATGCAACTCCTCTTATTCCATAAAAATATCGTTTTTTCAGAAGGATGTTATGATCGACACAGTCAAAGTGTTTCGAGAGGTCGCACAACGTGATAGCTGTATGATTACGTTGTTCAAGGCTCTCGACTATGCCACTGATTATATCCATTACCGCTGTGAGCTACCAGCACTAAAACCAAACTGCGAGTCACTAAAATATCTGTCAGTTTCGAAATAATTTGCTAATCTTTATTTCAGAATTTTTTTCAATGATCTTGGAAAAAATGCAAACAATGGATATCGGACAATAGTTTCCAATCAGTGAAGCATCTCCTTTTTTGTATAAGGGAATCACCTTCGAAACTTTGAAAATATCAGGAAAATTTCCTATGATAAATATAAGATTAATAAGCTTGGTTAAGGGTATCAGAATTATAACTACAGTTACTGGTGCTGTTAATGTTAATAGTATATCGATAATTTCATTCTTTTTCAACTTATTCAGTTCACCTGTGAATAGAGCAAACCTACTTGTCGTGGCCATATTGCCACCAAAATCACTATGCTGTATAAGTTCAACACTCAAAATTTTCATTGTCAGTTGTGAATGGCACAATATACTTCCATGGCTAAGAGAAATATTTAGTTCGACTGAAGAGACTTCGAGGAATCAGGAAAATGAATATACTTGATTTACTCTCTATTTCTATTGAAATATTTGTTTCAATTAATAATATTTCAGGTACTTACTGCAGGTAACCAAATTAATGAAATTGGATGAAACACTTTAAACAAGTTTAAACAGGTACTATATTGTTTCATACCAAATTAGAAGTTGGTGGGGGTCATTATATATTATGTCTTGACAGGTATATAACCGATGTCCCATGTCGAAACATATATCAATAGTGATTTATGTGTCCATACGTGATTTATGTGTCGAAGTATTACAAGACATGAAGATGAAGGCAAACAAAATTGTCAGAAGAAGAATAGCCACTACTTTAAGAAGTACCAGTTTGTCCAAAAATGTCACGGTAACAAGAAACATCGGAATATCTAGAGATGCCATTATTTCACAGAATATGATTCTCCTAAAAGTTAGAAACTTACTGAATAAGTTATCTCAACTACCCAGATACTTGGAGTGCTTGTTATCACATGCAACCATGCCCGTGATCGAGAACAGAAATGAAAATAAAGATGCCGAAAAAAAAGATATTGAATACACTATAATCAATGGAGCTCTCAACGTGGAACTGCAAGATATAGCAGACGTCGACATGTCGCAGCATGAGTGTTCCCAGAAAACTGTAGGAAACTATTCGGGACCTGACCCATTGGAAAAATTCATCACGAATGTCATTCGTGATTGTACCCGAACTCGATTGAAGTATAGAGTGACGTCGTGTAGATCAGGACAAGTTTATTTAGAAGGAGCTAGTAACGCCATCAAAAAACTTCTGAGGGTGTATCAAATGAAGACTGAGGAAAAAATCACTTGAGTAGGTGTTTTCAACTTTGTAACATAGTAATTAAAAATTTCATGACTGTAACATTTAAAGCATTCAAATCAAATTAGTGAAAAAAATTAGTGAATTCACCAACACTTGTTTGTCCAGGTCACATGCCTCCACTTGTTGGTAGGAATAAGTCCTACTTTTAGCTACTACGTTGTACTATTTCACCAAAATCCGGATAATTCTTGTTCAGGAAAGTTCTAACAGAACACACATAAATTTCACTGTGTGAATCCATCACACAAAATGGAAACATATTGAAATTAAACAAGTACCTACTGAATAGCATCGCGTGGAAATTTTCCATGGACAGCAATGATATTAACTTTGTATAATTGTGTATGTGGAAGAGTGAAAATATCTCTCCCAGATTAATAGTTTCCACTCAAAGCATTGAGTTCAAATCTTAGAAAAGTGTCTTATCTCGTGATTCAATAACAACATAAAGATCAATTGGAATGAGTTGTCCTTGATGAAATTTTTAACAGATATGAAAGGAAGTAAAATGATTCTGACGATTTAAAAAAGTTACATTATAGTACTTATGAAGAAAGTATCATATGATTATCAAATCATATGATGTTTTCAATGTAAACAATGTTCTTTGTGCGGTAAATTTATCATTCTAATTATAAATGTCAAACAAATTATCGATGTCATTTTCAGTATCGGTATTGTCTTGGAAGTTTATTAACTTTCAAAATAATACCTTTTTTAAAGAAAGCTGACAGCTCACTAGTGGATACCTTTCACTCTATAGTCAGCATTTTTTGCACAATTATAATACTAAAGACAAATCTGAATTCATATTTGAAATGAAAATCATTTTTTTCTCCCGAAGCCGTTCGATTTGTCTCTGATGACTTATTAATAGAAAAATTATATCATTGTGGAACACGCGAAGTATCTTTGAATCTGAATGAATCGGTTTTTTTTAAATTTCCACATGATGTTGTATATAGAGTTTTGAGGAACAGCTGTGATCCGGTAACAACAATGGATGAATGAGTATGAGGAGATAATGAAAATACTGGGAGATCACTACAAAGAAAGGATAAGAGTTCATCAACGACGAATTTTTATCGAGAATTTGAGACAATAACTGAAAATAACAACATTGGAATGAAGTAATTGAACCGTTGAAAAATCTTGTTGAAATAGAAACAGCAAGAGAATAATCTTTGCATCTTTACAGGTTAGTGGAAATCAATAAGGTTTGCAGAGTTTGAATATGTAGTTGTCAGAGGTTTGGAAGAAAGTTAATTTTAAGAGTAATGGAGAAAATGTAGTTAACGGAATTGAGATTTTCACACTTGCAATGATAATTTTTGATTCCATTGAATACAAAATTTAAGCCAATTTCACAATTACATTTTAACTTTTGAATAATTTGCCAGAAACTTAATTGAAATAGAAAAAATAGAATAATAATCAATTTCAAAAATAAATACGAAATATTTTCCGACCATTACAAAAAGTACATATGAAACATGTTTCTTAACTTCACTTTAGACTATACTTTCATCTACAGTTTTGTCTACAGTAAAATGAACTTGAAAATTGTCTTTTTCAGTTGTCGAAAAGATGAATATGAGAAAATAAATATTTCTTAATAGAATACTCGGAATATTTATCTCTCCCAACGCAACTACATGGTAGGTTTTGGTGAATACCTGCTGGAAAACAACTACTTTCCTGGCTAATACCAAGCTGGAGATTTACTTATACTCGACAGACTACACTAACTACTTCCACGGCTAATACCATGCTGGATATTGAAGAGACATCTTGCTAAATCTCTGATTAGCAAAATACCTCTTAAAGGTTAGTCTTGTAGGTGCTTCTCGTTCATCTAGCAGCGGGACTAAGCTGAAAACAATCGGGTAGATCACCTACAGACCTGCTGTTGCTGTAGTTACAACGAATATTTTCATTAAATAACGAAACACGCCACTTCAGTCATAAAACGACTCGAACGCTCATAAAATATTTTGTTTGCGACCGTTTGTCATACAACAAAATGGAAGAATCTGTTAAAGTATTACCAACCCGCCTGTAACTGCTATGGTGAATTATAACGAAATCACAACATTTTGTTCGAGCATCCCGTAAGCGTTCTGTTATAAATTTTCCTTGTTAGGAAACCAGCATATATCTTTGTTACTAACGACAGAATACCATTAAAACATCAGTTAATTCCTATTTGGGAATGTAATGATCCCTTCAGTGAGATCTGTTATTGGATCCTCTCCTTCCGAAGTAATCATTTATACTCAATAGGATACTCCTTTCGGCCATGAAAGGACGAACCGTTGCTCTCCAAATCGGTAATCCTTAAAAGATAATTTTAAGTCTTGAATCGAAACTTAGTAGATGGGTATCAAATAGAGGCGACTACACTAAGAAAACGAATATTTTACATCAAGATGAAATAACCAACAGTCTAGTGAAGCTGCCACTTCGTAGCAGAAACCAATTGATTCTAATATATAACTTTCAGGTCGGGACTGAATCTCATTATCGTATGCCTATTGTAAGACCTATCATCACTTAGTGTAGGAGGTGACCACTAGTTTACTTTGTTTCCGACCTTCAATTCTATTTTAATTCAATTTTAATTTACTGTCACTCTTATGTTCGAAATGAACAAAGAAAATAAATGATTTATTTGAATTACGTAAACATGTACTATAAAATGATATTTCAACTATGAATGGAGTGAAACAGCACAAACAGGTATTCTGATGCCTAGGTGTATTTGCAGTAGTTTTGACATATGTCAATGACTTGATTCACTTATTGTGCTGAAAAAAAGGGAATAAATTTTATTTTAATTTGATTTATCACTGCTTTCGTGAAAATAACACCGTTAATTCTTTAATTTGAGTTTGATAATGATCCACTACTTGTATTGACAGCTTTCTAGATATAATTAAAAAATGAGAATAAGAAACTATCGAGACCATCTCATTGTACGAGAAATATCTGTGACTGGGTTATGTGTTTTGTTGTTTTTCAATTCTCTATTGATATTTTCAATATACCTCTCTCAATAATATTGTTTTTCATTTTGTTCACTAGCGACGCGACATGATTTCGCACAGGTAGTTATCATATATACCCACTTTTCCTGTCGATGTGTCACGTCGGCTTGTTCATGAAGAGGAATCCCGTTTCCACCTGCAGAGTTTGCAACTGAAAATATAAAGGCTGGCAGTTTTGCCCTCAAGAATATTCTAGAGAGTTTAAGAACATATGAGAGTATTTGAAAGCAATCTACAACATTCCAAAACATCCCAGACCAACTGGAATGTTCGAGAATTGTCTGGAACTATCGAAAGAATCTCAGAACATCACAGATCATTGTGGGACGATCAGTGGAGTTATATGTGGCTGCCCTCTATGCCCCATTCGTGTTTTTGAAAAATTCCGTAAGATTCCAGACGCTGAATTCTACGTAAAAGCAGAAACCTCATCTCCCTAGAGGGGAGTTATTTAGATCGAATCATATCGCTTTTCTTGTAGAACAGCAAATATGGAACTCGTGTTTCCTGGGGTTTTAGTACGTATTCTTCTTACACGATCTTGACCGAAGAATCGTCGTACCTCATCCAGCAGTTGTAGCCGACGTGGAAGCCATCGATCACGTAGTGTCAAATGTTGGCAGTTTTGCCTTCGTGGTAAACTACGGTAAATAGCTTGTATTGCTTCTCTGTTGGAGACTGTGTTTCCGACGATACAAAAGTCGAATCAACCTTCAAGTCGAATTCAAAATCCAAAACCTTGATAATCTTCGTGCAACGGCCGTGGCTGTATTCGAAAAATTTCAGATGCAAAATCAGGATAACGGGAAGTTTGCAGAGCATAATTTACTCCCACGCTTCGACCTTTTCGTTTGTTTTCGCTAAAGTCAGCCCCTCTGAACTGTTCTTGGAGACAAGTACCTTGAGCGCTTCCTTGACAGTCTTCACTTTCTCAATGTTGAGTGGCAGGGTGGGGAAAGGCTAGATATACTCAGTAATGTGGTCCCCGTTGCGATGAATGCTCGACTTTAGTTGCCCCCCAAGATGTCACTTATCGGTGTACTGGTGAAATCGATCCTTCTGGTTGGATATTCCTTTATTTCTTGATTCCATTATGTTCCATACATCATTTGAATCATTGCTCAAAGCAGAGCCAAGAAGAGGTTTTTCATCTTCAATATAAAATACTCAACCAACTCATTTAGTTCAAACATTTCATCATTGAGTCCGTTCAAAAGGAAACCTGGGAACTCTTCCGCATCTTGTTGTCTACCCTCGATCCAGTCAGTCCGCATGTTATGCAACATTTTATAAATACACGCCAGTGTACAGGGACGCCAGTGTTGATTGAAACTTTTTGGTCATTCTTGGAATTTTTATCCACTCTCCCGCTTTTCGTCAAAATGTAGGAAGGTATGTGAACAAACTGTTCTACAAAACGACACATTCCAAATATAACTGGGGTAAATGTCATTTTCTCGTTCGAAGAGATGTTTTTACTCAGACTGTTCAGTAAGTTGTAGAGTGGTGGACATGCGATCAGTATGGAACGCCGTTTTACTTTTTATTGTCACAAATATTCATTTCTCAATTTATTCAACTAACAATGTATTTGTTTGAATTTAATTGATTCATGCATTTGTTCGACACATTAAAAACGATTGTTCCCAAAATTTGTTCTATTTTAAATGACACTTGATTTAAAATGTTACATGAATTAATTTGTTTGATGAAAAGTTGCGAACAGTTATAATATGGATTCATTGTTTGAAATTTTTGGAAGTAAATGTTTGTCATATATACTTTTTTTGTAACTATCGAATAATTTACTACAATTTCTGTGAAACATGAATAAAATGGTTTGTTGATAATTATAGTTACATGAATTAAAACGATTGTTGATAATTTTAATTCGGCGCTAGCGTCGAACGGATTCTTGCAGAAGCTGAATTTTCAAATCTGGCAACATGATAGTTTAGTGATAGTAACACAATATTCCGTCCGACCGCAGCGCCGAATAAAAATTATCAACAATCAATTTAATTCATGTATCACCTAAAAGCAACAATCAAAACAATTCATTTTTACAAAATACCAATAGAAAGTAAAACGGCGTGCCACGCCGTTTCACTTTTTTTAATATTCCTTTGAAATGATCTGAATTATTTTGTTTGTTGAATTTCAGTGATACATGAATTAAATTGTTTGTTGATAATTTTTATTCGGCGCTGCAGTCGAACGGATTATTACCGTACTATGACCAATGACATAAATATTATATGCACAGTTTACAATGTGTTTCTCAAAAGTCGCATAACATTTGCCATCTATACAATCAAACAAGATATACTAACCACAGAATAGTAACATTAACGAAAACTTGATGACATTTTACAGACACCAACCGAGAAAACTGTAAGAGGAACTAGTGTGCCCAAAATCCGTTCGACCGCAGCGCCGAATAAAAATTATCAACAAACAATTTAATTCATGTATCACTGAAATGCAACAAACAAATTAATTCAATTCTTTCCAAAGGAATAATAATAAAAAGTAAAACCGCGTGGCACGCCGTTGCCATATGTAACAATTGAAGTTCTTGATAAATCCGCTCGATACCAGCGCCGAATTAAAAATATCAACAATCGTTTTGAATGTATCTTTCAAATACAACAAACTTTTTAAATCATCAAAAAATTTAATTTTTTGTCAGAAATTAGCTTTTTAAAAAGACTGATGAAATAAAATGATACTTGCTTGAGAATGTTTTGCACAAAAGTTGTAACCAAATTTTAAATTGAATGCATTAAAGTGAATGTTGCAAATATTGAACACTTTCAATAAAATTGAAATATAACAATCTTTATTATTCATAGAAAAATATTTAGTATGGAAAGTTAATTTGCTATATTTTCAGACAAACGAAAGTCTATTTTTATTACCAACAATGTTTCATGGAAAAACTTTGACAGTCATTCAAATATATTCATTGAAATTTTATTCCCAAACTTACTTTTAGAAAGTGAATTTAAAAATTCATTGTAATTCAACAGTCATATAAATAACTAACATTTTATTGAAAGGTTAAAATTATATGCGGAAATGAAACGTTTGTTGAATTTACTCGAATAATACATTCCATTGATTGTTGAATTAAAATGTTGGTTTATTGCTGAGTTGAACTATATGTATATAGATTATTTTTCAGCAAAATATATAATAAATTGGCGTTCCATTTTCCAATACTCTGAAACAATATTTTTCTTCGGAATCAATAAAAGCTTCAAGTTATTTCATTACTCTTTTTTATTCAAATAACAATTTTATTCATGTAACATTTTAAATCAAGTGTCATTTAAAATAGAACAAATTTTGCGAACAATCGTTTTTAATGTGTCGAACAAATATATGAGTCAATTGAATTCAAACAAATAAATTGTTAGTTGAATAAATTGAGGAATGACTATTTGTGACAATAAAAAGTAAAACGGCGTTCCATAGATCAGGGCTTGCAAAATCGAGTTGATATAACAGTAATTGTTTTGATTAAGCAGACCCCTTGGCTGCAAGTTCACTACCCTACCGTCTATCATGTATGTAGATAGAAACTTGCCCATCCTATAACAGTCTGGATCTATAAACTGGTGGAACCTTCTGGGGTGCTTGAAGGGGCATATGAGAAGATTGTCGTTGAACTTGTTTTTTGTGTCCTGGTCGATAGCGACTTCGTAAAAATCATTGACGGGTTCAGACATAGGTGGATGTTGATGGTTCATCGTTGGGAACATCACAGTGTGCTGGTAGTTGGCAAAAGATGGAGATTCGGCAATTTGTTGATTCAACGCAACATTTTACCGGATTTGAACCTTTTTTCTCTTCTGCATTTGTCCTTTCATGCTGTTGAAACTGTTAGTGTTCAGTTCACAATTTTTTTACAATTGAAGTCTGATTTACTCTCATTAACGTTTGGATGATTTTTAACAGAAGAAGCTGGGGAGAAATCTGTTGAATCGTGAAACTTAGTTATATCTGAACAATTTTGTGGGTGTAAGAAAATTTCATCAAGACTTTGAGAAGGATAAATAGTGCCGAGAGTTGATGCAGCATTTTCTCTTTGAATTGCAATGCTGATTCGTTGTAATAGAAACGATCTTGCTCTAGAATCGCCTGTTACTGTAATTAGTTTTCGACCAATATCTCTGAAAAAATCGGAAGCAAAGGAACCAAAGCTACCAAATGTTTGAATGGCAATTGGATAGAAAATATATCGATCTTCCAGACACATGTTTTTCCGCTGTTTCATTTTTTCCAAACCAAAGGTTTTCCATGTCTCCAAGGAATGAGAGACATTCCATCAGGATGTTTTCCATCATCTCGGCTAATTCCTAGAGGTTTAATCACAGAGGGAATATTGACTGTTGGGAATGCACGTTTAATTGAGTCATTTACTGCATAATGTCGGGAGAAGCTACCTGCACTAAATGTACAACTGAAGCTATGAGTACCATTTTCATTAACAACGAAACCGCACCGACATTTGTGATTAACACAAATCAAACATCCTAAACGAACACCTATTGAAATTCTGAAACTTTACAAAATTCTGGAAATTGAAAGAAAATTAGCGAAATTCATTTATTTTCGAATATCTCCGGAACTGTTCGAAATTTTCAAAGTCATTCAAGTGAACAACTCATTATGGGCAACTTTTCCTGATATATCTGACTTGCTTGCTTTCTCTCATGGTTTCCGATTTTTCCATGCTGTTCCTCCTTTTCTTAGACAGAGAGTATAGTGAGCGCTCTACTGAAATTGAATTTCAAATATGTTGAAGATGTTAAGTCAGATTATAACATAATTCACGCAATGCACCTCAAATTTGGTTCAGAAAGCAATTATGTAATAACATTTATCTTATTTTGAAATAAGTCATTGCTACCGGAAGTATCAGGAATATACAAAAATACCTCAGGTTTAGAAATCAGTAGAGTATTTGGTGTAACTCTCTGTACCTGACATTTGTCAATGCTGTAAAGTTCCAGTAATGATTTTCAGCAAAATAATAATCTTCTCAGTGTAGTTAAGCTTCCGGACAATCATGTGGCTAGAGTTCGATTTCTGTATTCGAATCTCAAGGTAGTATTCAGAGATATCCCCTTCCTTCTGACTTTGCTCTCAAGATGGAGCTCGGACCACTCAATGCTGTCTCATCAATTCATCTTCTGGACATTGAGCAGCAGGGATTTGTTTGATTGAATGGGACAACAATCAACTTTGATGTCGTTTCATTTGGGGTGACCATCTCCATTTGGATTGTGGTAGATTTCAGACATGGGTATAAGGCTGTTCGTTCTCAATTAAAATATTCATTTGTTCAACTAGGTAGAGAAGCAACAGATTCACTGCTGTGCGGAACATATTTTTTCCTCCGATTGTTTGTACAGTGTGCTTGAAAATCAAAATGAAATTAAAATTTGTTATAAAATGGATATACACCTATTTTCTTATGAATATCATTATTATTGTCGTATTTGTCGACAGATGATAACATGATATTGAATATGAATATTATTTGTGTGAACAGTGAGAGTTCAAGGTATATATGATTGTTCAATTCCATAGGCCTGCTTGAATCACATTACCGGTTTCGTCGCTAAGGAAAGTAGATTGCTATGTACATTTTTTGATATCGAAAATAATGGAAAAATATTAAGAAATGTTAATTCCCCCGTAATTAAAAATTTGGCCAAAGAAAACTATATGAAATATAATATAGAAAATTTACTGATTATCGCAATAACAATGGTATTGGACATACAATTACCCAAGAAATTGAAACCTTCGACTTTATGTTCTAGATATTTTATATCGAAGACGATATTGCATATCAACAATATTATAGATATATCCCGATATTTAAACTGCCAGCTAACTTCAAACATCAATCAGATGTTTGTTCTCGGCAATGCGAACATCAACATAACATCAAGTGGTGTCAAACTGAAATCATCCACAAGGAGAAACACTGGTTTAGGAAAAAATTCAAAGAAGCCGTATATATGATCAGGTTGATCATAACCAAGAAACTCACAAGAGATGTTTTAGTGACTACAATATTGAGAAGTTTTCTAGTTTACTGCTGGAGACTGATAGGTCTTCAGTGTATGACTCAGTTGAAGCAAATTATGAGTTTGATAGTTTTTATAATAAAGTTTCCTATTATTTTGATACTTCATTTTCAAAAAAGGTGGTCAAGATGAAAAAATCTAGTGACTCCAGGTGGATAACTACTGAGTTGAGAGAAATTAGTAGAAGGTAAACCGAGTTATCTGAGCTGAACAAAGTATATAAAAATGGTTTATATCAGAGGGAATATCAAGAACTTGAAATAATATATCAGGATAAATTTAAACATGCTAAAAAACTAGCAATGATGATAGTTTATCTTCTGCTTATGATAAAGTGAAATAATCCTGGAAAGTCATCAAGGAAACTCAGACTGGTTATTCTGGCAATGCAATACCTTGTCTAGAAAGTGCTGAAGATGGGGTTCTTCTTCATGAAATGAAAGTTTTTATAATGAAATATGGAACAATCTTGAAATACAAATCAATTCAAAGAACTAAGATTATAAAATAAAAGGAAAGGAGAAAAAAAATCACATCAAAGGTGCTGCTTCGTTCCCTCCTGTTCATAAAAGAGGACATTTATGCCTCATTGCTCACAAGTGATTTTGGCGAAATTGGGAACACGTGTTAATCGTTGTATTCATGCCACGTGCCACTATATGGGTGTCTGCAATATGCTGTGTAATGTCCGTTGTAAGTAGTCCCACTGTGATTTGAAAGTGCATATAGATTATAACGACAAGGAGCCAGATTGTCTGCTGCATAACTGCTCATATCTAATCCATCTGAAAAAAAGTCAATGGAAACATTCAATGAACCGTTCCGTCGGAGAGAATCTTTTCAAATGAATTACTAAAATACGGGAAAACTTATAGATTGATAAGGACTTTGTACATTTTCTCCTTTGCCCTCGAACACATTGATTTTTCATCTCCATCCAGAGTTTCATCTCTTGTGAAAGAATCCAAGCAATGTGACAAACTCACTTGGCCAGATCTTTGTGGTATGGGAAGGGACAAATCCCAGAAAGGATCAAAGGTTACTGATGAGTGTCCACAGTGTGTGCACTTCATAGTGGATTTTAATTGACCAACGAAATAGTCTACAATCTTGGAGTTGTTCATATTCAAATATCTCTGCCAGGACTCTTGTGCTTTTCCTTTATCGCTCAATTTTTCGTTAATCTCACTCAAGATCGGTTCAGGTTTCTCAGTAATTTTGTTGAGGTCCTCATGTAAACCTTCTAAAAGATATCGAAGGAATTCGTGGGCGTCTTGATGGGCAGAACCCATGTATCGAGGGGCAAATCTTTGAATCTGATATTTGAAGTAGACTGTGTTAATTACTCTATCAGATGAATCTTCTGACCATAATTCCTTGATAACTTCTGCGAACGATTTGATTAAAACACCTTTCATACTAGAAATACTGGTATTGATATCTTCCATGTATGCATCCTTTTTTAGGTATTCCAGCAACCATCCCGTGTTTGATAAACATTGGATTATACTGTTCATGAAACAGGTGTTTCCAAGATTTTTTAAACCATTGAACCCAAGAGTTTTGATTGAAGAATGTATAACCAATCTATTGTTGCAACTACGTTTGCTTCTTCTGAGTAAACACGGATAGGATGATTCACCCCTTCATTGGACTGGTAGGATAAGGAATTCGAAGTAAAACTGCTCAAAGTTTTTATGATGATTTTGCTATATGCAACCTTTTCAGTGAGTATTTTTCAACTGTTAGCAGTAGCATATCCAAACATGTTACTAAAAATATCAATTATATGTCATCTTCACATCAAAGTATTTTTTCATATCCAGCAACTAAGATGGAAATTGAACAAGTTATCAAAAAAGTTTGTGAGAAAAAAAAAATCTGTTTAAAATCTGTTTTTCCGTTAACCAGCTGTCGCACCCCTACGAACGACAACCCTCAGAAGTCGAAACTTGTACGAGCTAAGGATTAACGAGGTCTTACCTTTTAACGTGTGATTCCTAACACGGGTTGGACGATAGCAAGTGAAGATCGATCGTTCAGACTAGGGCTTGAACCACCGACCAACACGGCAGTCAGTTCGAGTAAGTGAACAAATCACCCACGCCGAACCGCTTGGCTACCGACCGAGAAAAAATAAAAAACGTTGCCAATGTAATTTCTAAGCCTTTGACTCATATAGTTAACTTTACTTTCATAGAGGGGAGGTTTCCTGATATACTGAAAATGTCAAAGGTTCTGCCAATATATAAAAATAGGGGCTCGAGATCTGACTGTGCATCTATGTGCAGGCCTATATCGCTACTTAGTCAGTTTTCTGAAATTATTGAATACTGTTTCTATCAAAGATTATATGATTACTTTGAATCATTCAGATTATTTTCTTCTAGTCAGAATGCTTATAGAAGAAATTAATCCACAGTTGGTGCAATTGATCAACTCATTGGACATGTGTTGGAAATCTTGGAAAACAAACAGCAGACTCTGGGGTTATTTTTCGATTCGAGCAAAGCTTTTGACCTCGTTGACTATGACATACTACTACACAAATTGCAGTTTTATGGTATACGTGGCTCTGCATTGAATTTGGTTAGATCTTACCTGACTGGCCGTAGTCAGCTGGTCTGTGTGACTGCAATAAACTCTGTAAGTGAATGTATAGTAAGAGGGGTACCTCAAGGCTCTGTTTTAGGACCTCTGTTATTTTTGGTTTTTATTATTGATCTTCCGAAATTTTGTTCGAAAGCTTCCATTACTATAATTTTTGCGGATGACACTAACATCTTGGTATCTGCGGAAACTAGGTATGTCCGAAGTAATTGTCTAAGCTAATGAAGTAACTGATCAAATAGAGGAGTGGTGTTCTACAAATGATCTGCTGCTAAATTCTGCCAAATCTCAAATGCTCAACTTTGTTACTAAAAGTATAACTATTGATAAGAGCTATTTGGTAAGATTAAATAATCAAACTTTACATCAAGTTAATTGTACAAAATTGTTGGGTGTTGATATTGATAATAAACTTACGTGGAGGTTCCATGTTGATAGTGTCAAACTGAAGCTCAGTAAACATATATATATATATATATATATATATATATATATATATATATATATATATATATATATATATATATATATATATATATATATATATATATATATATATATTTTATACCACAGTTTAATTCAGTCAGTGATTTCCTATGGTCTTGAACAGTGGGGCTTATCAGCTAAAGCTGATGAAGTGTTTGTTATTCAGAAAAAGGTAATCATAATTCTGGCTGGGGCATCTTCAAGTGCAAACTGCAGGCCATTATTCATTCGTTATAGTGTATTAACAATGCCTAGTTTGTATAATTATCAAACTCTGAGATATATATATATATATATATATATATATATATATATATATATATATACACACAGACAAAGATTTTATCGAGTGTGTATGATGTACGAATCAAAAATGAAACAATTAGTGGACATAACACTCCAAAAAGGGGGCAAACCGCGGACACGTGTTTCTGGCTATTGGCCTCATCAGCGCGGTGCAGCCAATTGCATGTCCACGAATTTCCTCCGGTTGGCTCCAACAGGAGCCAACCGCACATTTGTGGTTCCAGCTATATATATAGTAACAGTATTTCAATCCTTCCTAGAAATGAGCAAATCCATGAACATTTCACCAGAAATAACCCTCAACTTTATCAACCTTATAGTAGATTGACAGTATCGAAGAATCACCCTATGTGCTGTGGGATTAAACTATATAATAAGCTTAATGATGACATTGAGTCCTCTAACATCAATGTCTTTAAAAGGCAGCTCGAGGTTTTTCTATTGCAGAAAGCATACTACTCTATGGATGGGTTTCTCCTTGAATAATAATTTGATTGTAGCTTATTTTTATTTAAGTTATGCTTTGTATTTGATTTTTTATAATAGTTTGACCTGATGTATCAGCCAGTATTTTATGATGATATTTGCCTAATGTGATTGTAAATGAAAACGTATTCAATAAATGTATGATTGATTGATTGACAACGCATTTTGCCAAGCTAGCGTAGAGATGCGCAACATATGAAAACCTATAATCAAGCGGAGCACGACAAACTCCCGCCAAATGGTCAGCTCCCGCTAAAACCGATGAAGCAGAGAGAGGGAAGAGGGGATAGGTGAAAGCACTCAAAGACAATTGTGGATACTAACAATCGAAACGTCGTGAACTAACTTGACTTGGAATCTTCTAATTTTCATTTCTTGTTAATAATTTTCAATTCTTTCTCAAGCAATTTCAATTTTTGCTTGAGAAAGATCATGTATGACAAATCTTGCATGTTCAAATCAATATCTCTGTACGTATCTGTACAAGCAAAAACAAGTGAATATTGTTTATTCAAACTTTCAAAGAGCCTTCGATCAAATAGACCATTATGTTCTTCTCAGCAAATTGACAAAATTGGGACTCTGTAACCGACTGCTTACTCTAATTGAATCATATCTAGTTAACAGAAAACAATCCGTCGAATATGAATCTTTCAAATCGGCTCAGTATGTAGTTACATCTGGAGTATCACAGGGTTCTAATCTTGGACCTCTTTTATTTTTAAATTTTCATTAATGATTTGGCAACCTCTTTGGGTATTCCTAGCCTACTATTTGCAGACGACCTGAAACTATATTATAAAATCGACGACATTACTGACTACCATCGTGTACACCATGAATTAATTAGATGTAATCAAACTTTGGTGTAACGATAATCATCTACAACTGAACATATATCCAAATGTAAAATAATATCATTCACTACAAAAAAGCGAACTTCAATGTACGATTATTAAATCAACAATACTACAATCAACCGTGTACACGAGATAAAAGATCTGGATATAACATATGACAGTAAATTAACATTCAAACACATATAAGGAATATGCCTGCTGATGCAAATAGGATGCTTGGATTCATTTACAGAAATGTCAAAAACTTCAAAAGTATTGCCACCTTGAAATTTCTATATTTTGCGTATGCCAGATCTTAGTTAGAGTATGGCTCTGTGTTATGGAATCCAGTTCACGACTACCAAAAAACATCAGTTGAGTTCCTAAAATACCTATGTCTAAAACTTGATGTATAATACCCCACGAGAGGCATCGATCATAACATTTTTTTGAAACGATTTGATATTACATCTTTGGAAAATAGGAGAGTTATCCTTGGTATAAAATTCCTGCATGAATTACTTAGTAACAATATTGATTACGGTTCTTTTACCAGAGATCAATTTCTTAGTACCAAGAAGTGAAAGTCGACACATTGCGAAGTATCACGATCACCTTTGAATTTTATGTGCAATAGCTTCAATAAAATCTGTGAACACTGCCATATTCACTTCGACTCTCTGAACGCCTTGATATCATGTACCTATCCACAATCACTTTTAATAATACTATGAATAATCTTTGTGTCAGTACTGCTACATTGCATCGTAATTATTTGCGTTATATACTCAATTCTTCATTCCATTCCTCTTTTGAAATTCTTTGTATGTGTATATGAAAGAAGTGTAGTCAAGAAGATATGGCTGCTGCAGTAGAAGCTGTTCGCCAATGATGTCGGTACATTGAGGCGATCCGGAGGGATCAATTGGACGGGCACATCCATCTAGTTGAATATAAACACTTTCGTTTACGCAGAGGTTCCAACATTTTATTGAGTATGTGAAACCATCTGAAGCATTTCCAGTTCTTCTCTTGTTCGACGGCCACTTTAGCTATAAAAAAATTCGAAATCATAGACAAACCTAAGAAAATTACGTAACCTTCGATATAGAATATCGAATTACGCCTTTGTGACACTTCTTTCACCTATATTGAAATTACTAGGGTTCCAAATGCGCCCTGGTTTGAGAAGAAGCCCTGAACAAATTCACAAACATCATGCTAATACAGTAGTTTGACCAATTAATTCTTAGGCTTCTTTCGTTCTATAAATGATCGGTTGAAATATAATAGGATTTTTCAGTAATTTTTTTCACTTTCACTTTGAATTTATTTAATGAGAGCTCTAACATATTACTTGGTAGTTCATTATGAAAGCGTATACGATTGGGCACAGAAGAAACAAGTGCATATAATTCAGAATGTCCTATTCACATTAAATAATCGGTGCCTTCCAGTATATTCCTGTGCAAACCAAAGTTTATGCCATCTAAAGAGGAATAAGATTGTTGATTATTTTTATGCTATCAATACATTAGTTCTACTAACTCTATACGTAGTTTTCACTCTTATGTCTCTGAAACTTTGGTAAGTATGATTTTTTACAAACCAAACAAATTAAACGAATTCACTCTACCATTCTCTACTCAAGGGAAATGTAACAAGCCTATAGACAAGAAAGTTCAGGCCTGTTATTTTGTGTTATGTGTAGGCATCAAGTTCCAGACACTGACCACTTCTAATCAATAAGACATCCAAGAAACTCCTCGCTGTTCAATTTCATATGTGAGCTTAATATCTGTGGTTACTTCTTTGTATCAAATACATCGTCTGCATATCGGATCCAAGTGCGTGGAAAGTTTCAGGAGGAAATTTTCTCTTAAACTTTTAACTGGTTACTGAAACGCACGTCGGTAAGAGTATTGCTTTCCTGGTGAATGGGAAAGTGCTTGTTTTGGAATGTATCCAGAGCATAATAGTGTATTATTTACCAAATCAAATAAGAAGCCAATTACCAACGAGCGAAAAATTGTAAGCACGAGGCGTTAGCCGAGTGCGATAATTCGCGAGTGAAGGTAATTGGCCTTATCCTCGAGGTGCATACTATACTTTTTCTACGACTGACCGTAGAAAGGAATGGTACAATACAGGGTCTTTCACGACGAGCATTCGTTAGGAATATATGGAGAACGATTCAAAATAAAAACTTGAAATTTTGTGATAGTGGGTTTTACAAAATGGCCTTCTCAATTAAAATATTTTCAACTTCCGGTCTCTTTCCGTTATACCGGAAGTTGGGGAAACCTTCCTTATTTCAAATGGAACACCTTGTATTTTATTACATTTTTGAATTTCTCAGCACATTTTAGACCCACTTCGTGAAACAAAGCCTATACCCAAATTTGTTGGTTTTCGAGATATTAATTTTTGTCTGAAAAATTTGACAGTTATAGCACTACTCCGAAAAAATCATAACTCATAGACATTAACAGATGAAAACGTGAAATTTCACAGAATCACACTTTAAGCATCAAGTCTTGAATAGGTCCATCGACTTTTCAAAAATAATTAACAGGGTTGTCGAAATTTCCACTTAAAACATATCTTTGTTTATTGTTATCGAATACAGTAATTTTATTTTGTTTATATTTTATAAGGTTAGATTTTACTTTAATTTTAGAATTTAACTTAATTTCTTTAAATTCAAATAATATTGTGGTTCATTTCAACAGATGTTTGAAGACATTGCCGTTTTGTTCTAAACAAGAATATATTCTTTTTTGCATACCACTATTTGTACCTTTCTGTATTGAGTCAGGAATCAATTTATTGAAAGCTCTCAGAACCCTCCGTTTCATGTTTTCTTTATCACTCACAGGATATGCATAAACATTTTCTTCGATATATCCCCAGATGAAAAAGTCCAGTGGCGTCAGATCTGGAGAGCGAGGAGGAACTTTGTAGCATTGTAGCAAAGCCACTGATATTCGAACATCCCATTCAACAACCCAGCAACGGTATCAGTACTATGTGCAGGGGCTCCATCCATCTGATACCATAACTTGAAACGGTATTGTGCAGAAACATGCCTTATGGATTCACCAACCACATTCCTAATTATATGCGAATATCTATCGCTATTCAATTTCTCTTCATAAAGATATAAATATAAAATTCGGTCTTCCTTTATAGCGCAAAAAATATTGAAACTCCATGAATCCTGGAAGTTGCGCTGGCGAACGAGCTTTGGATTTTCTGCTGCCCAAAAATGACTACTATGGCGGTTGAACATACCATTCATGAACTCAGGGTCCTCCCGTATCTTGATAAGAAATCATTCGCAGAATTCCACTCGTGTAGGTAAGTCGTGAGGTTTCAGATTTTGAACCTGGTGATATTTAAAGGGACGCCATTTATGTTTTGATTAAAATCCGGTTTATTGACGAACATGAAATTCTAAGTGACTTTTCTACGTCTTTCAACGAATTTTCTGGATAGGCTGTGAAGTAGGCCGAAATCACAATTTCAATGTCCTCATTGTGTACGAGTAGTTTTTTTTTGTTGATGACATACGAAAAATATCCGAAATCACGGCAGTTTCTCAGAAGTTTTCTCAGAATATTTTTATTGGGTCTGTGTCGATTTGGAAATCTTTCTGCAAAAACACGACAAGTTCTGTCCATTATCTTATTGCATTCACCATAAATGATTATTAAATTTAGGAAATCTTCGCAAGAATACCCCCCAACGAATACCCCAAACGAGACATTTTGCACACAAATAGAAAATACACGTCAATTATATCGCATCAAATTTGGACATATTTGTTGTAACTTCATTTGTTTTGAAAGCTTTTTTGGTTTGGTATTGCTTGGAATGATCTACATTTCAAATATTTTCTAAAATCGGATATATCTTGCCAGGGGTTTATTTTAGGTATAGGACATTCTTCATGAATTTGATATATTTTTTTTCGTAGTATACAAAAATGATAGAATAGTGTATGGTTTTCATTTGAGAAAATCGTACTTCATCAGTTTTCTCGTTGTTATGTTTAAGGTGGAAATTTCGACCACCCTGTAAATTATTTTGGAAAACTTGATGAACCTGTTCATGACTTAATGCTTGAAGTATGATTCTATGGAATTTCACATTTTTAACTGTTACTGTCTATGAGTTATGATTTTTTCGGAGTGGTGCTGTGACTGTCAAATTCCTCATAAAAAAATTAGGGTATAGGCATTGTTATACAAAGTGAGCCTAAAATGTGCTGAGGAATTCAAAAATGTAATAAAATAGAGGGTGTTCTATTTGAAATAAGAAAGTTGCCCTCAACTTCCGATATAACGGAAAGAGACCGGAAGTTGAAAATATTCTAGTTGAGAAGGCCATTTACTAAAACCCACTATCAAAAAATGTCAAGTTTTTATTTTGAATCGTTCTCCATATACTCTCGTGAAAGACCCTGTATATTTTTTTGAGATTATGACTTTGGATAATAAACTCATTCAGTCAGTCAGTCAGTCAGAACTGACACGCCTTACCGCTGAGTTACTCTGGCGATTACCAATGTGATGTCTGATTTTCATATGAGTAGTAAAAATGATTGATATTCACTTTGTGAATGAATACATTCGAAATCTTCGAAATAAACGAGAAAAACGTTTTTGGGAAAAGAAATTGGTTTTTTTCTCTCTCATAACTCAAAGTCTTCGAAATTATATTCGTATTTCTCTTGATTTTGCTGGCAGCAAAAGGAAGAGAAAAAGAGAGAGAAAAAACAAGAAAATATGTGGTGGGGTAGCACACATTTTTTTATTGTTATCACTCATTTCGAATTTTTACGAGATACTAAATGATAGCTCATAATTAAAACAAGTGGTTCAACAACCACGGATATAACTAGATTCATTACCAATCCACAAACTGTTGAACAATACATTTTGGTACTGAAAATATGATATTTATTTCGAATTTACAGAGAATTTGGAGATAAAATTCACTGATTTTGGCTTTTGGACAATTGAATATATTTATGAAATCATATTTATCAGAGTAAATGTTACATATCTCATAGTTTTTTTCAAATTTCTTACGGAAGTGGCCGCCAATAATTCAGACTACACGTGTTAAATGTGCCATTACCTACCTGCTGTGAACACGTAATGATTAGTTTAAAATGGATGGAGTGGAAAAAATAATTCACAGTCCTGCTTTAGGAGCTATAGCGATTTTTTGAGTATGTCATAATTAAAATCTTGATAAACCCAGTAAGTTTCTATAGTGGAGCACGTTTTGTGATTATGTAAACTATATGTCACCTTTCTGTACAGTTCTGACGGCTAGCGGAGGTTTTCTTATTTCACTTGTACTGGAGAATTTGCCAGTATCGTTTTGTTGACGAGATGAAGTCACACGTTGTAGATCATTTCAAATTCTGCAATAGATTATAAGACAACGAAGATTTGTGTAATCTCAACCGGACATCAAATAGCTTCGAAATGAATTTGACCATCTACATTTGAATTGAATATTAGTTTGTACCTGACCAGGGCTGAAGCCTTCAAAAATTGTAAAGAGTGAAAAAAAAATTAATAGAAGGATAAAACACATTATAAAAGAAGGAAAATATGATAAAAATGAAAGAAAAAATAAATTGTGGTCGATCTGAGTTCGGGAAGTGGGAGGGGATGAGTCTTTGAGAGTTTCGTGAAATTTCGACATATTTCACCACATATTTCCTTTTTTTTTCTCTTTCTTCTTCTCTTCCTTTTGCTGCCAGCAAAATCAAGAGAAATATGAATATAATTTCGAAGACTTTGAGTTAGAGAGAGAAAAAAACCAATTTCGTTTCCCGAAAACGTTTTTCTCGTTTATTTCGAAGATTTCGAATGTATTCATTTACAAAGTGAATATCAATTATTTTTACTACTCATATGAAAATCAGACATCACATTGGTAATCGCCAGAGTAACTCAGCGGTAAGGCGTGTCAGTTCTGACTGACTGACTGAATGAGTTTATTTTCCAAAGTCATAATCTCAAAAAAATATACAGGGTCTTTCACGAGAGTATATGAAGAACGATTCAAAATAAAAACTTGACATTTTTTGATAGTGGGTTTCAGTAGATGGCCTTCTCAACTAGAATATTTTCAACTTCCGGTCTCTTTCCGTTATATCGGAAGTTGAGGGCAACTTCCTTATTTCAAATAGAACACCCTCTATTTTATTACATTTTTGAATTTCTCAGCACATTTCAGGCCCACTTTGTATAACAATGCCAATACCCAAATTTGTTAGTTTTCAAGATATTAGTTTTTTTATGAGAAATTTGACAGTCACAGCACCACTCCGAAAAAATCATAACTCATAGACAGTAACAGTTGAAAATGTGAAATTTCATAGAATCATACTTCAAGCATTAAGTCATGAATACGTTCATCAAATTTTCCAAAATAATTTACAGGGTGGTCGAAATTTCCACCTTAAACATAACAACGAGAAAACTGATGAAATACGATTTTCTCAAATGAAAACCATACACTATTCTATCATTTTTGTATACTACGAAAACAAATATATCAAATTCATGAAGAATGTCCTATACCTAAAATAAACCCCTGGCAATACTAAACCAAAAAAGCTTTCAAAACAAATTTAGTTACAACAAATATGTCCAAATTTGATGCGATATAATTGACGTGTATTTTCTATTTGTGTGCAAAATGTCTCGTTTGGGGTATTCGTTGGGGGGTATTCTTGCGAAGATTTCCATAATTTAATAATCATTTATGGTGAATGCAATAAGATAATGGACAGAACCTGTCGTGTTTTTGCAGAAATATTTCCAAATCGACACAGACCCAATAAAAATATTCTGAGAAAACTTCTGTGAAACTGCCGTGATTTCGGATCTTTTTCGTATGTCATCAACAATAAAAAACCACACGTACACAATGAGTGTACGAGTGGTACACTCATTGTGTACCACGTCTTTCGTTGAAAGACGTAGAAAAGTCACTTAGAATTTCAGGTTCGTCAATAAACCGGATTTTAATCAAAACATATATATGTATATATATATATATATATATATATATATATATATATATATATATATATATATATATATATATATATATAGTAATAGATTTATTAATTACCATTCCTATCATCCAAATAAAATGAAAATTAATTTAATAAAATCATTAAAAAACAGAATCATCAAAATTACCCATCACGATTTACGAAACCAAAGTTTGTCTAATATCAGTAAAATTCTGATCCAAAATTCTTATCCAAAATCTTTAGTAAACAGAATTTTATTTTGTGAAAGAACAAACTTTCAAAATAATAATGAAGAAGTTGAACATAACAACGAATTATATTTCTCGTTCACACAAAAGGGTTTTTAAAAACTTTTTATTTGAACAGAGTAACAATTAATATCTATGAAATATAAGTACTGGCTATTACAAATCAATTGCACCTATTTATATATAAATTATTGCCGACTTTGCAGGTATCAGCAAAATAATTGATGTCGTCTTCGGGTCATCGAACAATATCCTGCTGATGTAAGAGGTTATCAAACTGTAACTTCTCCATCCCCTGGGGAAGTCTTGTAAGGGACGAACAAGACTGAAGATGATGCTTCGTGTTCGGGAACTGGTGGATCATCATTGGATGGTTCTTTCCTCGTTTGCCTTTTCAATCTGTAAATTACGTATAGAATGAAGATGGTGATTGAAATGTAAATGGGAGTCATCCAGAAATAGCTTTGATCACACCTCCTAAGCCATCTATGAGTCCTCTTTTGGGTCTACTGAGAGGATAAAGAGTCTGTAGCTTTTCCTTGGCAGTTTTCAGTTGGTACTTCAGTCCTTGATCGCAATTTTGCAAGTTGAAGAAATAAGGGTCACTTAGTCCGTTACGAATTGCTGTGGAGACGGCATCATATTGGGATTCTATAGCGAATATCTCTTCGTGGATGGGTTGAAGATCGTAGTAGTGGATGAAGTCGTGGGTACTAGTCTTGATCTTTGCTTGTCCCATCTTAAGGGAAGTAGTCCTGGATTTGTCTTGAGGTTCTGGATTTCGATCTCCTGTCCTCTCGTCAGATGAAGGCTGTAAAGGGACGAAGAATTCAGTTATCTCATTAGGCAAATGTCTTATATTTTTTGCAGGGTTTGTAGGTAATAGGAGTTTCTCTTTTCTTGTTTCTCTTCTCTATGAAATTTGTTTTCTGTTTCTGTAAATCTTCGTTGATTTTCCTATATATTTCCCTCGTTTTTTCCCTGTGTTGTTGGACGTAGTTGTTAATCAAGGCTCGTCTTATGTCGATATCGAATGGGTCTTGACTATTGAGATTTCCGTTCAGAATATCCATAGGTTTCTGTCTTGTTGCTGAATGGATAGAGTTGTTGTATCCTAGGATGGCATAGAGCATCTGTTCTTTGATGTCTCTTTTCTTATGCGTATCTCTCAATATTCTCAAGTGCTCGATCAATGTGGAATGGAATCTTTCGACTATCCCGTTTGACTGAGGGTTTTCTGGAGTGGTATAGTGAATGTTGACTTTATGTGTGTCAACAAATTCTTGGATCAGTCCATTTTTGAATTCCGTTCCATTATCAGTGACGATCATATGTGGTATTCCATGATGGTTGATGAATACTAAGAGAGCATTGAGAGTGTTGATAGCATTACATCCCTCTATTGGATACGCTTGGCCATATTTTGAAAATGCATCCACAATCGTCAGGAATTTTTGTCAACTAGCCTGAAAGGTATCCATGTGTATTATTTCAAGAGGCTTCGTTGGGGTAGGTGTCAACATGAACTTTGGCTTCTCTGGTCTTCGATCATACTAGTTGATTTGACAAGTTTCGCATAAGTTGATAGCTTCTTCGATATCCTTTTTTATATTGGGCCAATAATACAATCTTTTGATCCGAGTTTCCGTTTCGGTGATTCCTCTATGGTTTGTTTTTCCTTCATGATGCTGCTTGATTATTCCTTTTTATCTAGCTGAGCAACTGACATCTTCCAAAAGGCGGTTGCATTTTATGAGATCGAAAGCGGAATTCTTGAATGTCTCTCTCAAGATTCTGCATATGCTGGGGTAGAGTTCTTCATCTTCGAACATCAAAGCGTATTTCTTTCCCGGGCTGATATATTCTTTGAAAAAGTTGAAAACATTTTCGTCCATTTTGTCGTTTCCCAACTGAGCATAGTATCTTCTTTTATTCTGGAATATTTCTTCTATCACCGTTCTTGCAGGGTTATAGCTTACTCGTTTGAAGATGACTTGGTTATTGAAGACATTGAGAGGTTTCTCTGATATTGGTATTTCTAATATTGGACTTTCTCTGGCTGTATGGTTGGTGATGCCACTAGTGTCTTCGTCTGGGGTAACTTTCGCAGGTTCACGCATTCCTTGTCTGCTTTGGTTGGGGGTTCATTCTGAATTTCTTGTTCTTGCGGTATGGGGTCCCTATCTTCAGGAAAATGGTGATGAAAGCAATCTTTAAACAGATCGTTGATGATGTCATCTGCAGACTCAGGAACTTCTGATGGAGGATGGTTGAATAGAGATGCCTTGTCGTCGTCGTAGTTTGTTTCATGGAGCTCCTTTGTATGTATCTCTATTCTGGAGAGCGCATCGGCGTTGGTATTGCTTGTGCCTTTTTTGTAGACCACTTCGTAGTCATACTCTTCTAGCTTCAGGTGCCATCGGACCAGTTTTGAGTTTGGATCCTTCAAGGAAAAGAGCCACTGGAGGGGACGGTGATCTGACAGAATTTTTAATTTTCTGCCGAAAAGATACGGTCGGAAATATTTGGTGGCCCAAACTATTGCTAGCATTTCCTTTTCGATGGTAGAGTACTTCATTTCAGTTTCGTTCAGGGTCCTGGATGCATAAGCTATTGGCTTGTCTTTTCCTATGGGTCCTTGGGACAGAACGGCTCCTATGGCGAAATTGCTGGCATCTTTGGTCAGATTAAAGGGCTTTGTGAAGTCCGGATACTGTAGTAGTAGTTCATTGGTAAGCAGGTTTTTACAAGTTTGAACACATTTTAGGAATTCTGGCGTATGCTCTATATGGACATCTTTCTTGAGACAGGAGGTTAACGGTTTGGTCGTCTTGGCGAAGTCCTTGATGAACTTCCTGTAGTACCCTAGGAGTCCTAGGAATCCTCTGATCTCTTTGACAGTTCGAGGTACAGGATAGTCCATGATTGCTTTGACTTTTGCTGGGTTTGGTTTTAGCCATTTGGAGTGACGATGTGTCCTAGAAAGCTGACTTCTTTTTTCAGGAATTCGCACTTGTCTACTTGTATTTTGAAACCAGTTTCTCGTAAACGTTGGAAAACTTTTGTGAGGTTGACTATATGCTCCTGCAGAGATGTAGAGAAGATGATTATGTCATCCATATAAACCAAGCAGATATTTCCTTGTAGACCCTTTAGGACATTGTCCATAACCCTTTGAAAGGTCGCTGGAGCATTTTTCAGTCCAAACGGCATACGCAGGTACTCGTAGTGTCCGTTTTCGACGTTGAATGCGGTCTTAGGGATGTCCTCCTCTGCCATCTCTATTTGGTGTAATCCGCTTGCCAAATCCAGAGTAGTGAAATATTGACACCTTCCCAGTTTGTCGAGGATGTCAGAAATGTTCGGAATAGGGTAGCGGTCGTCTATTGTCTTCTCGTTGACTTTGCGGAAATCCACAACGATACGCCATTTTGCTTTTCCAGAGGCGTCCAGTTTTTTTGGAATGACCCAAATTGGTGAGGACCAGGGAGATTGGCTAGGTCTGATGATTCCTTGGTCCAATAACGAAGTTATTTGCTTCTTGACTTCTTCCTTTTGTACATACGGATATCGGTATGATTTTGTGTAGACTGGGATTTCGTCTCTGGTTTTTATATGGTGTTTGACCTGATTGGTGAATGTGAGTGAGGAATCTGGATGGTGAAAAATATCAGCATATCTTCTGCATAATTTTCTGATATGCATCTCCTCTTCTGGATTCAGGTGATCTGTTCTGATTAGATCATCCTTGTTGTTGATTGGGTCTCTGTTTCCTGATGGGATTATGTCAGCAGAATAGATATGATGCTCTTGAAGATTTATTGGGCTGCTGCGTACTGGTTCGGCTAGAACGATTTGGAGTTAATCTGGACTGAAGTTGACAATTTCCGTCCAGGCTAGATGATCACGGGCATCAGTGAGAGCTTCACGGATGTAAGCGCCCTGCAGTTTCTGTCTTGGTATCATGATAGTTCCATTCTTCTCCTTCACCGGTAGTCGTCCTTGGGTCACGCTGTCTGGCTCCAATTGAATACAGTAGAACAGGGTCTTATTGGTTTCGTAGTACTAGAACCACTGACATATGTCATGTCAACTATCTGTCAATCCCTCCAAAGTAATGTTTTGTGAAATTTCGACATGTGACATTATTCTTCCTTCAAATTAATTTTGAACTGTAACGTTTTTCACAAATATTTTATCCAATATTAGACATCCTTTAACCAGTTTTATAAATGTATTGTATCAATGTTCATCCATCATGTTGTGTCCAATATTTTACATAACCATCGTATGAAACATCCTCAAAAAGTTGTAAGTCTAACCATTCATAATTATATATTAATATTACTTACACCCTCAAATTGTAGCATCCCTGATGATGAAAACAATTTATTAAATTTCCGAAAGCTTGGAGAAACTTTAAAGAGTACTCTTTCATTTGCTGCTTAGCCCCATTATTTGTTGGTTCCATTCCTAACTAGTCAGCAACGATTACCTTCTCCTCTATATATATATATATATATATATATATATATATATATATATATATATATTGATGATTTTAGAAAATATTTATATATAGATTTTCAACTATATTGTCAACAAAAAGGATTCTTCTTGAGGCGACGAAGGAAAACGCCACGCAAAATTGTTCTCTTCACAAATTAAAAAAAATATTGTATGCAAACATAAGAATTGAATGTAATTGTATTGTATACTGATTATTAAAAGTAAATTCAGTGAAAAGCCTACCTGTCCAGCCACTTCTAGTGAGATATCCACAAGTTCCAGCTCCGTAGAAAAATCACACCACATACACCAGCGTTGGAAGAAAATAAGGTACTTACCTATTTCATATGTCTCGCTTGCGTTTAGGCAGTTATTTTTATTGAGTACTTTTCTTGGTTTTTCACATTTTGTCTTCAATCGAGGACCGCCTATCCGGTACTGACTATGCCCAATAGGCTGAAACAGCTGTCTACCGGTGGCTTTTAAATTGAAATCAATATGGGAATGATCAGAATGGTACTCATATATATATATATATATATATATATATATATATATATATATATATATATATATATATATATATATATATATATATATATATATATATATGACTAACAGCGAGTACAGGGACATTTTGTACATTTGGAAAAATATTTATACCAAAGTGTATATAGGTTATTTTTGTGATATATGAGTTCACTTAACAGATGCTATTCACAAAATGGATATACTCATGTCCGTCTTTTTTATATTTCAATTTTTGTATAAACCGTATAATACCAGGACTTCCTTTCAAATTGTCTATGAAAAATAGATTACGATATGAGATGCAGATGGACTGTTGTACTGTTGGGAATGACTGATACTTTCTAAAATGAAAAATAACATCAATGATGCAATATTTTTACATATTTACTTCTTTTGATGTGTTTTGACGTTTGTCAAATGGACTTGGGAAAAAATTAATAGTTTTTAATATTCCCCTGAATTCATATTTGTGATCAATTTCTTCGATTCACTATTAGAAATATCAAGAAAATTGAAAAATCTTCCTTTGGTTAATCAATAACAGATGTCAAGTTCGAGGAACGAACACTAGATCATTCGTACCAGTTACGGAATCCTCACTTCAATTTATATTCCGTGTTTCTTTTCGTTGTTTTCGTTTTTACTCTAATTACATCTTGAGTTCTACATCGGATCAAATCTTATTTCCTACACGACTAGAAACATGTTTTCCTACTAGACAAAATGGTTAAGACTTTCGCGGCCGAGGTTTTCAGTATCACTACTTCTATTCGGATTTGAAGGCCTACGTTTTTTGAAGATTCGTACTGACGTTCCGCTGGCGCAAATGGATAGCTTCTTCAGAGACTCATCCATCTTGATTTTGTCTCCGATGACTGGGTATTCCGACTGCATGGAGCATATTCATATGGATTCAAGTAGTTTGGATTGCTATTTACTGTACCTAGAATTTTATATGACTAACAGCGAGTACAAGGACATTTTGTACATTTGAGAAAAAATTATACCAAAGTGTATCTAGGTTTTTTGTGATATATGAGTTCACTCAACAGATGCCATTCATAAAATGGATATGTATACTATGTCAGTCTTTTTTATATATCAATTTTTGTATTAACCGTATAATACCAGGACTTCCTTTCAAATTGTCTATGAAAAATAGATAACGATATAAGATGCAGATGGACTGTTGAGAATCACTGATACTTTTTGAAATGAAAAGTAACATCCATGATTCAATATTTGTACTTATTTACTTATTTTGATGTGTTTTGACGTTTGTCAAATGGACTTGGGAAAAAATTAATAGTTTTTAATATTTTCCTGAATTCATATTTGTGATAAACTTCTTCAATGCACTGTTATAAATATGAAGAAAATTGAAAAATCTTCCTTTGGTTAATCAATAACAGAGGTCAAGTACGAGGAACGAACACTAGACAATTCGTACCACCTACGGAATCCTTACTTCAACTTATATTCCGTGTTTCTCTTCGTTGTTTTCGGTTTTACTCTAATTACGTCTTGAGTTCTACATCCGATCAAATTTCATTTCATACACGACTAGAGACATGTTTTCCCTACTAGACAAAATGAATAAGACTTTCGCGGCCGAGGTTTTCAGTATCACTACTTCTATTCGGGTTTGAAGGCCTACGTTTATTGAAGATTCTTCCTGACGTTCCGCTGGCGCAAATGGATAGCTTCTTCAGAGACTCATACATCTAGATTTTGACTCCGATGACTAGGTATTCCGACTGCGTAGAGCATATTCAGATGGGTTCAAGTAGTTTGAATTGCTATTTACTATACCTGGATTCAGTAAATTTTCATTAACATTCGTTCTACCTGACATCACGATGTTTGCTATTCTTGAACTTATAAGAATGGGATTCCATATTCGGTTGAGGGTCACATCTTCCTCTTTTCTGTTGAAATTATCCGTGTGTTAGTGGGATCTCTATTGCCTCCCGTACCAGCCGGCTTTGGTATTCCTTGTTGGGGGCAATAAGTTTCGAGTTTTCAAATAGAATTCTGTGGTTTCCCTCATCGAGTGCGTGTTTCGCCACAGCCGACTTGCCAATTTAGCATAGTCTACTGTTTCTTCCATGTTCGTTCAGCCTTGTACGCAATATTTTGGTGGTACCGATATATACCTTCCCACAAGTGCACGGTATGGGATATACTCCTGCTGCTGATAGTGGGTCTCTTTTGTCTTTAGCCGACTTGGGGTTCAGTTGTATCTTCTTGTTGAGTTTGAAAACCGTTTTGTTGTTGTATTTCCCCAAGAGTTTTACAATTCTGTCTGTGAATCTAGGATATATGGTAGATATGAAAGATATTTGAAAATGCCATTTAAAAAATCTTCGAAGAGACATTGTTCAAGATCTTTTTTATAAATATATCTGTTTCCACCTTCTACTGGTACAGAATCGCAGTAGGTAAAGATATTGCAAAACTGATCCTTATTCATTGGAATCATCGATTTGAATTCTCCATCTGTAAAACTCTCTTGATCCTGGTAATCCCATTGGGGCATGTTCTGTACATTCCTAAGTTCTTACATTTTTTTCATTCTACATGATCGAAAATTAAACTGCATCCAAGAAAGAATTAGTCTCAGGAAAAAACCGTTCTCATCCTCCAAGTGATGTATGCAAGAACTAGGCATTATCTCTGATATAAATATTTTTCAAAACACAAACATTGATTGGGCACTTCAAAATTAACCGATTCAGATTGAGTTTTGCATTACATACTACGCACGATTCTCTCGGAGTTTGTTTCAAAATATTCAGCTTGAGAAACATCCAGTCGTCTTCCAAAGCAAAGTCTCTTTCATTACTGCTATTACAATTCAGGTACAGTCTTGTGAAGTTGTCAATGAGAATATCTGGTAGTTCTGATTCTTCCTTTTGTTCAATAGCAATCTCCTGTTTTTCTTCATTATTAACCCCATCTAATTTTGTCATTCGTTCTATATGGAAAATACTTTTGCATATGAAACAATGTCTTTGATTTTGAATACAAGCCATCAAAGACGCATGAAAAATCAAATAAACAGGCAAAAGAACCAAACTTTAGAAAAATATGTACTTATGTAGTACAGACATTACTAATGATATGTCATCATGACAATATGAGGTATCATCTGACTGTTACTCTTGCAAACAGCCGATTCACGAGAAAGGCTGCTCGCGGCTCACATCCAGTGAGATCAAATGTCTGTAACTAAAATCAGGCAGGGCGTTTCACAAAAGGGTCTCGGAGACCCAGACCGATAAAGATAATATTCAATACACAGGAAGAAGCCAACCAAATTATCCGAAACACGAAAATATTAAAGCAACAGGCCAGTTTCAATGACATTGTTGTGACAACTGATAAAACGTCCCTTCAAATGAAGCAGTATAAAGATCTTTTTCAAGCTGATAATTTTCTGCAGTTCCGGGATATGCAACAACAATTGATTGCAACAATAAAACAAATAAGTATAAAATGAATGAAATGAAATCGACCTTCAAGTTTTTGTGAGATTTCTTTCTTTTCAGTCTAATAATTGAATATATAAAGGAGGAGTCTTTATTTTATTTATTTATTCGATTCCAACTAGACAACCACATATGGACACATGCTATTTTCAAATTATAATAAAAAATTATGGAAAATATGTTCATTTTCACCATCTACACCATTCAATATATAATTGGAACCTCCTTGGAACTTTGAAAATTATTAATTTATTTAGTTTATTGCAATTCAGATACAACCAGACAAAGAGTCCACTAAAGTATCCACAAAAATATTTCAATGATTATGTAACATATAATGTTGACATTTTCATCGTGATGAAATAAGTTTGTTTTTATATTAATAATATCACAATTGCGAAAAGACTGCTTTATTTTCGATTTCATAGAATACATAAAAAACCTAGACACACAGCTGTGTTGTGGAAGCGGTGGTGCTGAATGTTTACATTTATACAGTATACGTGACAAAGTTAATGAGAAAAATATACGTATAAGCAGATGAGATACCAAAATTAAAATATTATGAAAATCATTTGAAATAATGATTTGAAACAAACTTCGTAAAAAAACGTTATGTTCACTGTAGGAAAAAATATTTTAGAGTATGTGTAATTTTTTATTAAGACGAACGAAAGATATCGATTGGATAATTGAAAATTTTCTGAACAATTCTACATAAAAGAGATTTCTGCGACGAATTTGTTTGCTTGAAGAGTATGTGAAATACATTGTTTTTCTTGAATGCCGATCAGGAACATTAATTTCAATTTGATTTAAAAGGGTTAGAGTTGTCTATGGTGTTGTTCGTGATTTTATGTAATAACAATATATCCAAAACCTCTCTTCTATTTGATAGGGATATCAGTCTGAAAGATTTTGTGACACTATCGATTTCACCATTGTAGTGATTACTGAAAAGTAATAATTATAATAATCCGATAATTCAAATTATATATTATTATGAATATATCAACCTTTTTCAATTTCCTGACGTCTATAAGCAAAAAAACTATGACATGGTATTTGTCTTGTCGCAAAACCCTCAAACCAAAATTTGGTTTCGATCAAAACAATATTGACTCTTTTCCGTAAGGTGGTGCATCAGTTATTCTTTAATCTTAGAATCCCAACATTACCCAATCATACCTAGAATTATTATAATATATCCGTCATGGGGAATCTAATGAAAACATCAGCAAAAAAAAACAGGTGATCGAATTTTCGAAAATTCACTTCATTCATAGTCCATGGAATTTTTCTACAATTTCCACTTTTTCACCACTCTAAACGTCTTGGCATCATCGTTTTTAGATTTGATTTGTCAAAACATTCATAAATATTAGATTAGATTAGATTAGATAGATTAGAGTTTATCTTCCTCTTTGAAGATGATCACTTGGTGATCAAAACACGTGTCGAGGTGTTAAAAATAATGATTCGGTGTTGGGAAAAAACTCCAGTAATATTCATTACTGCACCAAAAGTTCCAAACAGTGCATCATGAAAAACATTCATACACAGGGTATTTAGTTAATAAGTGAAATAAACTCCAGAGTGTGATTCTGTATGAAAAATTGATGACATTTTACTGTATAACTTTTATCCGCAAATACATATTTTTCCGATATACAGGTTGTTAAAGTTTTACTTAAAAACTGACTATTTATTTATTGTTCTGGAACCGGTCAAGCTATGTAAATTAAATTTGGAGAGGTAGTTAGTTATTGCGCATTCTCTGACATGCAAATAAAAACTTTATGTTCATCATTGGCGCGCATACAGGTAATGAGCTCAAACTAAGGATAATTTCTGAATTACTCGTTCAATTTGTGACAAAAATTTCCCCCTTGAATTTTTTTTGTATGGGCGCTGTTTTTATATAAATAAATAAAACATTTTCACGCGTATTTGTCATTGTTATTCTTAAACTGTTCTGAAATTGTTTTTTCTCTGTCAACCGGCTGCTCCCTTACGGCAACCTTCAGAAGTCTTCGAGAGACTTGTGCGAAGCTAGTAGGCTACTGTCAACATTCTCAAAAACGAATAATTCAACGAAATATCAAATTAACGTTTCATCATTATTAAGCTTCCAGTTTGGTATATAATATAAATATCAATAAGTAATTAATTTTTTATTTTATCGGAAAGACTGAAAAAATATACAAATGTGGAATTGTCAGAGATGCATTTTGTCCATAGAGTAACCTACAACACAATCGAAAAATTTCCAACATTTTGAATGTAAGCAACTTCACTATATTCAAAATTCTTACAGAACAGCAATTGTATCCCTTTCATATTTAACGTGTGCAAGCTACACTACCTAGAGACTTTTTTTCGCACGTAGTTTTTGCCATTGGATTCTTCATCAAATTGCTCACATTCTTAATTTTTCAAATGGCGTTTTGTTTACTTACGAAGCTAATTCTGGACGATAATGTATATGAAATTTCCATATCACTTCTGGACTGAGAAAAATCCACGTGGAATATTTGAAGCTCATTTTCATCATCGATTTTCAGTAAATGTATGGCTTGGGGTAATTGATTATATTTAGCGACTTTTACCTTCATTTTCTACATGAAGAGTTACCTGTTCTTTTTGAAGAAATCTCTCTACAGCTGAGACAGCACTTATGGTTGATTCATGATGGTGCACCAGCCCATTTTAGCAATAATGTACGTATTCACTTAGATACATAATATCCAAATCATTGGATACGTAGGGGAGGTACGGAACATTGGCCTGCTCGATCGTCGGATTTAAATCTTCTACATATTTGCAATCGGATTTTCTCAAGTCGTTGGTTTATTCCTCTCTCATCGAAAATGTAGAAGACCTGAGGAAACGAATTATAGCCGGCCGTGAGGCAATAAGAAAAACATCAGGAATATTTACGCGAATACAATCAATGAAGCGAAGAGTTGAATCTTGTATAACGTCTGAGAGAGGTCATTTTGAACATTTGTTATAGCTATGCACCTATTTATTTATGAGTGTTATTTTCTGTTGTTATTCTGGTTTGATGTAATTGAATTAGAAAGTTCCTAATAGTGTATTAAAGAAATGAAAAGTATGCGTTAAGATATTTTTTTGCCCTCCATATGAAAAAAAGGTAAGAGAGATTTTCTGTCACAAATTGAACGAAGAATTCAAAAATTATTGTTAGTTTCAAATATCTCACATACGTATTTGACGTACCAGTTTTTCTTTTAAAAAAAATGAGATCATTACCCGTACGCCCGCCACTGATGAACAAAATTCTCAATTGCATGTAAGAAAATGTGCAATAACTACCCCTTGAAGCCCAGCAAATTTCATTTGCATTCCTCGACTGGTTTCAGAGCAATAAATGAATAGTCAGTTTTTAAGAAAACCTTAACATCTGGTATCCACAAATACGAAGAATTCGCGGACAAAACCTATACAGAATCATCTCCGGAAGTTTGTCGCACTTATTCACTAACACCCTGTATAAGTGAGTACATCTAATTTTGGCCCAGATTCATTTCAATCATATGAAATGAGGGAAATTTTAAAACAAAATCCTATGGCAAAAATGAGCTAACGCTTGATAGTGGATTCGATGATATCATTTATTCATTAATTATTTGGGTAACATTGAATTTCTCTATAACAAGTCTAAGCAAAAAACTAATAGAACTATATATTTTCTCGTGTCGTGATACAGAATATTGAAAAAAAAAAAAACATTTTATTTCTCTATAATAAGTCTAAGCAAAAAACTAATGGAACTATATATTTTCTCATGTCGTGATACATTTTATTTCTCTATAATAAGTCTAAGCAAAAAACTAATAGAACTATATATTTTCTCGTGTCGTGATACAGAATATTGAAAAAAAAAACATTTTTAGAAAATGTTCATCACCTTGTATCTCAAAAACTATACAGTCCCATGTTCATGTGCACTTTTTTATTTTGGTGATGAGTAACATCGACCATTGAATGATACTTTTTCGAAAAACCTTTTCTCGAAATATGCACGAATTCAATTCAATGCTCGAGATGAAATTGAATAAACAAAACATAACATTCAGGTGAATGTAAAAATGTTTTCTTCGTTGCAGTAGATTTATTCGTCGAAACAGGATGGATTTGGACATTGATAAAGTTATATCTTAGAAATAAATCTGTATTATCAGTATCCATGTTCTCTCCACCATATACTATTGATTACAGTTTTCGTGTAACAACCTCTGAAAAACCAATCACTTTGAAATATTCAATGGCACCATTCCACTTCGGATACAGCAAATATACAAGGTACAAATTGAATACGTTGAATAAATCACACCACGATATCTCACTTGGTTCACGATTAGGTCTCTTTATTTTTTAAATTCAGCGTGTACTTACAATGCCATCCACAACATGACCGATTGACTGTGATTTTTCATTGTAATATTGCTTCTTAAATAGAATCTTACAAAACATATTTGTTCTTTTACCTTCATATATTGAGAATTCTCCGGGGTAACATGGAATCTCACAAAATTGATATCAACGTGCTTGTAAAAATATTAAATTATACAATATATACACCATCTGAAGCTGGTGCCGACTTTTTGCAAAAACACATTTTTCCCTAAAACTCGATCAACATATTTTGTCGATCTCGCCGAATGCTACTCAAAACTCCCATCAGAACTGCTCTGAGATTCCTTTCTGTCATTCGAAATTTTGGTTTTTCGAGTTTCGCATAAATAAATTGAAAAGTTTCGATTTTTCGATAAAAGTCTAATGACATATTCTGTATAACTTGCTGAGTGCTATTCAGAACTTCCATCAGAACTGTTCTGAGATTCATTTCTGTCATTATTCAAAATGTTGGTTTTTAGAATTGCTCACCTCAGGATGGCCAATAAATTGAAGTTTCGATTTTTTTATAAAATTCGATTGACATATTTTATAGAACTTGCCGATTGCTACTCAGAACTCTCACCAGAACTGAAATATCTCTTGATTTTTTTTCCAAAATGATAATTTTCATAAGTCAAAAATAGATTTTCTTCTTCAATAACTTTTTTATTCCGGCTGAGCTATATTCCAGAATGGTCAAGAACTCCAGAACTATCCTTCTTCATCTTCATCGAAAAATACCACCAGAACTAAGTTTTCCGAAAAAGTTGGCACCGTGTGAAGTAAGCGCCACTACTTTCTCTTATTGAAATACACAATTTACTGAAACTATTTAATATTTATATCAGGAACTCCAGAACTCCAAAAAGTGTGTTTTTGCACTCATGTGAAGCGCCAGCCGGTATTTTGACGCGAGAATTCTCAATTGAAAATTAGGGTGCTTTTTCGATTTTGATTCAAAATAAGGTGAAAAAAGGAATATATTGAATCAAATGAATTACAGTCTATTTGGGATATAAAAAGTAAGTTTTAATCATATTTTGTAGGAAAATAAAATTTTTTTAATGATAGAAATAAAATACCAAAATCTTGGTCATTTGAATTTTTCACATAAGTTTTGAGGTTGTGGAAAAATTGTGAAAATAAAAGTTGTGGATCTTTTTATCACCTACAACTTTGCCATTCAACTTTTTTCCATAGGACTTGTAGTTTTGCCAAAAATCGATATAAATAATTTTTTACCCTTAAAAACTTACCCCCTCCCCACTTCCCGAACTCAGATCGCCTGTAATTTATTTTTCCTTTCATTTTTATCATATTTACTTCCTTCTCTTATGGGTTTCATCCTACTGTTATATTTTTTATTTAAAAAATTATCGACCCTGGTCTAAATATAGATACAGTGTCCTTTGAATTACCTACTATTTTCGTTTCGGTGAAATAATTAATTTATTACTCTAGAATGAATTCAAAGACAACATATTTATATCAATAAAGACATTAGTTAGAAGGTGCAATTATGGTAAAGTGGATTTCTGTTTGAATTTGAAATGAAATGTTTTATCCAATCATAGTGTCAATAACTGATATTATTCTTTGTTAGCATTAACTTTCAAACTAATTCCGCTGGAAACAGTTTGAAATACTGAGCTGTAATATGAATTTAATCACTCCTTGTTTCATTGATCATTTCAAAATTACCTTTTCGACAATACAGTCGACCTAGTTTCCTTATACCAATTTTTGTAGAACTTGTTCAATTTTTTTCAAGATGATGAACCGCATCAAAATGGGATTAGATGGTTTGTAATTATTTTGATTTGTATACCGATGAAATTATTTTGTTCATTTCACAGAAGACCCGCTACTATTCTTGCATAATGTTGCTGGCATTCCTTTCTTCAAACATTCGAAAAGTTTCAAATCATTGTTACTTCTTATATCTTTTACAATAATGGTTCTTTCCGTCGCTCCTTTAATTTATCTCAAATATACTGGAACTGGCAGTGATATATGGAAATTTGGAGCATTCGTTGGTTTAGGACTAGCTGTGAGTATATTAGTTTACATTCAAATCATTTTGAAGGAAATGTGAAAATTTCGAACAAATCTATTCTAGATGATACTACATATGAGTCGAAGAAAAATTATATCGAATTTATTTGAAAAATAATTGACAATTGAATAGCTCTTATAAATTCTTTGGAATGGAAATTCGAGTTACTGTACCGAAATTTTTTATTTTCAATGTTCAGAGATTGAAAAATGATGTGTATTTTGGAATATTCTAATTGCGATCTGGATTTGGTTCTTTCGGTTATCAAAAAAAGAAGGAATTCAGAATACAGAAAAAGTTGGGGAGTATTATTCGTCTTTTTCACTAGTTCATGAAACAATTGTTAATGACAAAAAAATCATCGATAATTACATTCGATCATGAGAGTGTTTAACCATTTGAACCTTCGTATGTGATTTTTGGATTTCCATTAAAACTTTGATGTGAGAGACAAATAGTTCATATAAAAGTTCAGATATCAGTGAAACAATTATAAAGTTTTTTTCAGTTGAGAATAATAACTTCTTATACTGCTTTCCATACACGAATCCCTTCTGAATTGTTCCTTGAAAAATAAAAAGTTCTCTGAGTACATGCCAATGAATTCAGAAGAAGTTTATTCAATAACCTTTCCTCAAGAGTGTGTACTGGGAAATACCAACAATATTTTTGAAAAAATACTTCAATTTTTCCAATAAAATTATAATTGAAAGAAGCATGTCACAGAACAATTTTAAATAGTGATAGTTTTTGCTGTTGTCAGAACTATTTTAGTTCAAAATTGAAATTTGAGTAATTTGCTATCTATTTGTAAAATTTTCAACACAAACAAATATAATTCATATGATTGATAGAAATAGAAAATTATGATAGTAGAGGTGGGATAAAAAGTGATGTTTGATATGGAGAGCTTGGAGGTGACCAACAAAAATTTGAGCCAACCAAAACTTTTTTTTTCGAATGAAACATACTATTTTCCCTTCGAACATGAAGAATGCCTGATGTTCAATTTGATAACAATATCAACGATATTTGACTTTTGAAAAAAAAAACATACTAGTGAATATTCTCAACTCCTCCACGTACAAACCTGGACTATTTGACTCCGAACTGTATTTCAGTGAATGAATATAGAACTACAATATAATTTATCAATGGGAGAATCAATTAACATTTCAAGTTTTGTCAGTACATTCAACATTAAACAACTGTGTCTTTTCTATCGCCGATCCTGACTCCTTTTTTGAATCTTTCGTCTACCTTTGACATTCGTAGTTTGAGTTGACTTCACCGAATGTATAGTTCATGAAATGATTGAGATGGATCTTGGTATCTTCAGAAATTTCTTGCATACATAATTTTCATGGCGGTATTTGAAGCACCTACTTAACTTTAGCCAATATATCTATTGAATATTTATGCAATATTTATGAATTCAAATCCCTATCACCACTTAGCTTCAAGAAAAATTTGAAGAGATTCATGCTACAATCCGGTTCTCTTCTTTTATAACAGTTATCAGTTGACACCTATAAATACATATGTTTTTACAATAAATATGAAGAAATCATCAAATTTATCATCATATTTGTAACATGATTTTCCACACATAGAACATATAATTTTCATTTATTCGTTTATTGCCTCTCTTTTCTACTTTTCTTCTGCTTCTCTCCCTTTTTTCCTTTTTTTTTCTTTCTTCTTTCTAGTTTTAATTAAGCAAACAATGTGTATTATTATAAGTTATCTCTTACTGGTTGGATGGAAGAGCAATTTCTGCCTTGATTCGTCATGAGCAGACGTTGAATTCTGCCATTTGTTAGGTTAGATTAGTATCCCTTGTACTGAGTAACCTTTCAATAAAAGCATTTATTATTATTATTATTATTAAATAAGAGCCAGTCACATCTGCAGCAGTACAAATTTTTATAGAATTGATTAGATTTGTTTTTTCATATATAAATGGTCTCATGAAAAACATGTTCAAGATGCAACAAACACACAGGTACAAAGATGCAGTTTTTTCAATAAAGGCTTCAATTAACTCTGTTTTGGAGTTTACACATCTTGAGCCCATACATGTAATGAACAAATTTTAGCAACGCAGAAAAATTGTTTCACTTGAAATATTTTCATGGAATACTTATATGGAAATAATGCAGATATGGGATACTCATGCGAACATTTTTTTACATCCATCAAATATTGGTGTTCATTATAGATTTTGAATGATGATTCACTAATAATTTCAATTGTTGAATATTCTTCCAGATTTCATTAACTGGATATAGTTATGATAATCAAAATAAAATATTTCCTTATATATATATATATATATATATATATATATATATATATATATATATATATATATATATATATATATATATATATATATATATATATATCATATTCCTTTGAAGAGAAAAAATACAAATTTTCATCAACATATACAAGAAACGCTCTAATGTGAAATATGATTGCCATGCATTATGTTCAATTGAACATAATGCATGGCATTATGGCATTGAAATAATGTATATGTAACTCATCACTTTTTTCCTTGTGAACACGACGACGGTGGTTTTTTGGGCATTCACTTAGCATGAGAACCTCTTAGTGAATGTCCAAAAAAACACTGTCGTTGTGTTCACAAGGAAAAGAGTGATGCGAGGACTAAAACCACCAATAATCAATGAAGTGGAGATCCCTTTCGCCATGGAAGCCAAATACTTAGGTGTGACTTTCCATCATAGGCTCACATGGAACCTCCACATCCAAAAAACAGCACACAAGGCCAGGATGGCCCTGGAAATCTGAAGAAGAATGTGCGGGGAAAACTGTGGGCTGAACCCAAAAAAGACATTCTGGTTATATACAAGGGTCGTGAGACCCATGGTAACATATGGTGTAGTGACTAGGAGGGCAAGAACAAGGCAGTCGGGTACGGCCAGGCTATTAGGCGGCATACAAAGGCTGGCGTGCCTAAGTCTCGCAGGAGCCATGAGAACGACCCCAAGTGTGGCATTGCACATCTACATCTCGTGACACACATGCTAATGTAGGGGCAAACCCCAATCAGCCAGTCACATGGTGCAGAATACTTGGAACTGTACAATGGAACTCAACAAAAAGAGTTCAAAATCATCATACCAAGTGAAGAGGATAGGCAAAACGGCCCACCGGTGAAAGCGGAAGAAACTTGATATACAGATGGCTCAAGAAATCGAGAAGGAGTGGGAGTCGGTACATACGAAGGCAGAGCAAAGACGAAAATCGCACTCAGCCTCGGATCTTTTCAAGACTGGTGGGAAGCTGCCTGAGCGCACTCAAGAAGCTATGTACCCAAAATAGGTCATTCTAGCTTGGAAACCCGTACACGAGAGTCATAAGGACAATGAGGAGGCCGATGTTCTAGACCGTGAAGGCGCATCCAAGGCCCAGTGGAAGTATGTATGAAGACATCCAAAAATTCATGAATGCAAGCCGAATCAATAGATTGGTGAAAGACCTGCCCAGATTCACGAAAGATCTGCTGAACCACAACCGTAAACTTGTAAGGGTGGTGGTGGGTCTACGAATGGGGCATAGTCGACTCAGCAACATGGGTCTGACAGAAGAAACCCAATGCAGGTTCTGTTAACAAGAGGAAGAGACCGCACTGCATGTGCTCTGAGAATGCGAAGCGATATCAAGGCTGAGATACGCAAAATGCAAGGAAGAGAAACCAGAGGCTGCCAGCTATATGGAGGGGTCAGATCAAGCTAGACAATGAGCTCTACCAACCAAAAAATATCACAATAGATCTGAAAAAGTCGCAGTGAATCCGGCCATGGGCCAGCTCCCTGACAATCTTATCTAATCTAACATATGAATACGAACGTCGGTCAGATAACAGTCACAAATAGTATTATTGAATTTTTCAATGATGTCTTCAAATATTTGTTAACTAGCGAATCGCCTCGGCTCCGCACGGGTGCAATGCTGATACTGAATATGCTACAGAATATCCTTTGATAAACCTCTCCCCCCCAGTTCTTGAAATATAATCTTCTCCACGGTTACTGTGTGCAGGATCTAGAATCTCGTCCATCCACTCCCACTCATTGCAGAGTGGACCTCAACCTGCCGATGGGCACTTCAGCGAGATTTACATCTAACTGAACGCGGTCGAAAATCAGCCTTTAGGTTCTTACATACAACGTTAACAGCTTTTTTGTCAGTAGGCAATACAAACATGTTTTTTTAGAGGTTATTCTTGAAAAGCGACATATAATTGGTCCGGTACCGCCTCAACCGCTATGTCCCTGTATTTCAAATCTGTGGTATCTTCTGAAATACTCATTCAAATTACAAGCTTTATGGCCATATTGATCACATTATGGACAGACGAGGTGAATTTTGGATGAATATGAGATGATATATTGAAGATAATTTTATAAACGTGATTTTTCCCCCGCGGCTGGCGTTTTTCTTGGAATTTCAAAAAATCCTTTTTTATTGCACATCTGAAACATAAAACGAACCTATATACAAAATTTCAGCCTCCGAAAATATACCGGTATGGAGAAACAGTGATGATAAAATAATTTTGATTTATGGACGCGCCTTTTTCCAGGAATTGTGGCTGTCGCCCCAGTAGGAATATTTAAAATTCCTTTCTTACTGCATATCTACAATTTGAAACGAACATAGGTTAATGAAAATATGGAAACTTGATAAAACAAAACCATAGGTTAGAATAGAAAAAATCATCTGAAAGTGTAGAAGTGTGATAATAACCACCCCTACTCACAATGCAATTGATGATAATACAATTTCGAGAATTATTTTTCTGATTCTTCCTAATGAAGTTTTTCATTGTACATTTTTTGTTTCAGTTTGCTGTACTCTTCTTGGTAGAATCAGCCATATACGACTACTACGCAGATTTTCCAATATTCCTCTACAAAAATGGTTTCTCTTTAAGCTCTGCAAGTGATGAGTTGTTTTCAGAAATCATGTCAGAAAGCAAATACAAGATTGTACATTGTCTCATTGCCATTTCTATAGAAACATTTTCCTGTCTGCTCATTTTTCCATTTATGGGAGATGAACATATCTGGCAATGTGGAATATATATTCTAAATGATTATTCGTATCACTGGCGATGCATATATTATATTATGGAATTTGTTTTCTTATTTTCCTGTGGATTGATATTGATACCGTATATTAATTTCAGTGTATACAATAGTTGTCATATCAAGTTTCAGTATAAATTATTGAATGCTTTTATACTCAAATTGGGTAATGGAAAACGATATCATATTAACGATATCAGATTTCAAGAAAGGGTTTCTCGTCAACTGAAATTTTGTATAAGGATGCAACTTCGGATTTCTGAGTGAGTACCTATTTAACATTTATATTTATAGATCCAACTACTTCATCAGCGATGAACCGTACAACTTGCAAATAAACTTTAATGCACTTGACAACTTTGTCACAAATTATTATAACATATAGAAATATCAAGTATCAAAAAAGTTATTTCAACAGGTGTAATATTAATCATAAACAGGTTGATCGTCATTTTACATATGGCAACATGGCCGAAAACAGGATGATTGGCAGCGAGATCACTCCTAGAAATTCAACTTGTAAAAAGTGTAATAAGATAGTTATAAATGGAACAACGTGTTTGAACTGTGAAAGTTGCTTTTATGATAAGTGTGCGAAATCGTTACAACAATAGAACTGCTATAATGAAGACTTTATGTATTGTGAACCTCCAAAAAGTAACACAGATGTGGACACAGCATTTCTCGACGCAATGGAGATAAAACTCCTTAATGACCAAATGAACTCATTCAAATCTCAAAAAGTTGAACAAAATAAAAAACTGATTCCGAGCGTTGAAACAAAAAACGACCACGACAGTTTCTCAAAAAATTCCCCGAGTGCAAGTACATGAATTCAATAAATGAAAATGAAAATGCCAGTACGGAATAGGAATCAGCTGAAATACCGCCTTAGCCATCATTCTTGAATGGATGAAGTGACTACAAATAATTGCACACAATAGCACACTCACATTGAATGGAAGAGAAGTACGAGGAGTTCCCAGATTCGTGAAGTTACATGTATATCGCAATGATATACATGTAACGGATTAACTGTAACGGATCTAACCCAACTAATAAAAGGCTATTTCCCAGAAGCGAAATGCGAGGTACCAAACTCCGGAACTTTATGCTTTCTTCAAAGTTACCACGAAGAAAAATTCGAAGAAGCAATAGACTCCAAATGGCCCCTTGGAGCCCATGTTCAGAAGTTTATGGACCCAACTAGAAATATCCAGGAAGTTTGACATGGGAGGAAAAAACTCCTACGAAGTTTTCGCAAAAACTACGTACCATTAATGATGCCTTTGGTATATTTTATCTGAATATACAATGTTTATCAAATAAGGTAGACCAATTAATGCTATATATTGAAGAATGGATGCGACAGCTGATTACCGGAAAAACAGATTTTAAAACAGATATAAATTGTCTGTAGTCTGTTTATCTGAGCACTGTCAAACCCAGGAAAATATTTCGCATATTAACCTCAAAAATTACACAGCCCACCAAAAAATAATTTTTGTCTTGATGCCGACAAAAAATCAACTGATTTTGGTTAATTCATCTGTGCTGATTCCAAAAATACAAACCTTTCCTTTGTATCAGCTCTAGTTTTCGAGATATAACATACTCATCAAATACTTGAATATTCTTATATTTCTGTATATTCCACCACTATAATTGCAATATGTTTATAAACAAACCTGACAAATCCTCAGACAAATGCATACTAATGACTTCTAATTGAAGTGTACTTATTGGAAATGCCCATAACATGAAATTAGCGCTAATTGCTTCTTACCTATTGTCCGATAAGTAAATAGTATTTTCTCGGAAATGGCCTTAATAAATTCCTATAAAGTCGACAGCATTCCATTGTTAAATTTAGTCTGAACTTGAGTTTCGTTGCAACTGTTTGTTTTTGACAACTGAAATCCATTGCTTCTACAAGCAGGCGCTTTTGTGTGAATAACCAGAAGGTTTTTTGCTACATATGTGGCGAGTACATTATAAAGGAAAGTAGAAAACCAGTTTGTGATTTTATAAAAATGGCATATCAAGTCTAGTGTGGTGTTTATTTAGGAGATCAAGATAAATCCTTGGCTCCATATGTAGTGTGCAAAACTTGTCTTGAAAACTTGCGACAGTGGACGAGAGGACAACGAAAATGTTCAAAGTTTGGTGTTCCAATGGTATGGAGGAAAACAAAAAATCATTTTGACGATTGCTATTTCTGTATTGTGAATATAAAGAGCATTAATCGTAACAATCGACATATTTAGACATATCCTAACCTGGATTCAGCAATAAGACCAGCTTGAGCAGATACCCATTCCAACATTTAGCAGCCTACCTACGTTACCAGAGGATAATGTCGAAACGTTATCTGACGAACTACAGACTACTAGATTTGAGGAAAACGACAGTGATTTTGAAGGTTATTCAACACGTCCTGAGCGCTTCACTCAGGAAGAGCTGAGATTTGAATCTTCCAAAGGATTCTTACGAGTTGCTTGTCTCCAGACTAAAGAAAAAGAAACTTCTTTACCCAGACACCAAAATTATATACCACCGTAATAGAGAAAAAGGTCTTTTGCCTTGATTTTCTCTGCAAGATGATATGGTTTTTTGTAACAATATTAAAGGATTGTTAGAAAAAATTAGTGTGTCGGAGTACACACCAGATCACTGGGGTCTTTTTATCGACAGTTCCAAACGAAGTTTAAAGTGTGTCCTTCTACATAATGGCAACAAATATGGAAGTATACCAATTGGGCATTCTACAAAAATGAAAGAAAAATATAAAACAATATCGCTGGTACTAAAAAACATCAAGTATGACCAACATCAGTGGGCGATTTGTGTTGATTTTAAGATGGTGAACTTTCTCCTGGGACAACAAGGTGGCTATACAAAATATCCTTGTTTCCTGTGTCTTTGGGATAGAAGGGCTAAGTACTAACACTGGAATAGAAGAAAATGGCGTTCTAGAAATGCTTGATTTCAAGAAGAAGCTAACATAGTTAACGAAGCATTGGTCGATCGAGAGCATTGGGCATTCTACAAAACTGAAAGAAAAATATAAAACAATATCGCTGGTACTAAAAAACATCAAGTATGACCAACATCAGTGGGCGATTTGTGTTGATTTTAAGATGGTGAACTTTCTCCTGGGACAACAAGGTGGCTATACAAAATATCCTTGTTTCCTGTGTCTTTGGGATAGAAGGGCTAAGTACTAACACTGGAATGGAAGAAAATGGCGTTCTAGAAATGCTTAATTTGAAGAAGAAGCTAACGTAGTTAACGAAGCATTGGTCTATCGAGAGAAAATAATATTACCTTCGTTATATAGTAAACTAGGGCTGATGAAACACTTTGAAAAGGCCCTAGACCAGAATCGTCCTTGTTTTGAATACTTGTCCAGCAAATTTCCTGCACTTACTAAAGAAAACTTGAAAGCCGGAATATTTGATGGGCCTCAGATACGACAACTTATAAAAGATTCACAATTTACAAAATCGATTACTTAAACTGAGTGTAATACATGGTGCTCTTTTGTGAAAGTTGTGGAAAATTTTCTAGGAACAATAAATTGGAAAATTACCGGGATTTAGTGGAAGAAATGCTCAAAAATTTCAACAAACACGGTTGCCATATAAGTATTACAATTCATTACCTCTACAGCCAATTAGACCGTTTCCCAGAAAATCGTGGTGACTTCAGTGAGGAACAAGGGGAACGCTTCCACCAAGATATCAAAACAATGAAAGAGAGATATCAGGGGAGATGGGACACTCACATGATGGCGGATTACTGCTGGAGTCTTCAAAGAGATCGTCCTTTCAAAGCCTTTCCAAGAAAATCATATAAAAAGAAGTTTTTAGGTGACGCCGAATAACAGATTTGTGCTGCGATGCTGGTTAGGTTACATGAAAAGCAAAGTTTTTTGGAAGATATGTGTGATGATTTTTGTATATTGTTGTACAATAAACATCTTACTTTTATTGGTGTTTCGTTCGTTTGATGAGTAGCAGCACTACATATATGTAGGTAGTGCTGCGTTAAATTACCCTATATGTTAGAAATGTGATCCGTTGTCGTATTTTCTGAAAACGATCTGATGGAGCAAATCTGCTGGCATTTTGGATTCAGCAGACCCAAATTACCTAGAAACAGTAAAAAAAAATCCTGTAGAAAACTGTGTGTTTACCAGTGTTATTCATTGTCATCTCACTTCTGTATGCAACTCGCAATTCACGGTGGTGTGTCCATGTATGTGAGAACAGGAGTTAAATTCGAAAATGTAAACGTAAATTCATTTTGTGATGAAGTAACTGCGGAATTCTGTGGTATTGACTTGCCCAGCACTGGAATTATTATAATTATCGTGTTCGGGTTCTGCTTGGGCAAATTTCAAAATTTTTTTCAAAGACTGGAAGAACTACTCATATTCATCGTAGCAAAATATAATCTTGTTGTAATATTGGGAGACTTCAAAATTCATTCTGAATCCAACACATCTGATGTAAATGAACTCACCCATCTTGTCATCATTTGGTTTGAATATATCAATCTCAGATATCACAATAATTATTCTTGGATTATTCTGTCTCGAAAATATTATCACAGTAGGAGGTTTGAGCCGGTTCTGAACATCCCTTCACCACTATGACGTCATTAATGACAAGTGGTGTAATTAGGGTGACCTTGAATGATACGTCTGGTCCATAGTTTTGATGTTGAACAATATGTCTGGTGCATAGGTCTGACCTTTAACGAAATGTCTGGTGCATAGCTGAAAATGTATTCACAGGAATACTTTATTAAAAAAATTGCGGGTGTGTGTGACGTCATAACATTTGACCTTGAGCGAGGCGCACAGTAATGCAGATTATCTTTCATGTGAACCATGTATAAACTATCTTGTACAGACTACATGTGTCTGAACACCAAATACTTCAACTAATGAGCATTCTGTGAACTCATTTAATCAGTGAGTCCGTGTTGAGTGCCCTACTCACGATGTGTGTGCAATTTGTTACACAGATTATGGTGGGAGGTGGCTCGCTGTCCATAATATATGGAATGAGTATTTTCATATGGAATCATCAAAAGAAGATATCTGTGGCAGTTAGAAATCGTTTGTGAGTGAGTTATTCAGTGCCATATCTGCAGCACTTAGCTGCAGTTAGCTGCAGCTGAAAACTGATTATATTTCCATTCAATTATTCATCAAATATCAATAATGTGATTGAACAGGAGGTGGAAGTGTTGGAGCAAAGGGTCCTATCATCATTGCCAATAAATGAAGCATATGTGATAAGGAATATCACCCTTTTTCTACTCGGTTTAGTAAATCAATTTTTTCAACCTTGGAAGATGTAAGGAACAATAATGAATTATTCAAAACATGGCTACCCAAACGAATCTCAATGCAATTTGGTGATGATGATATAACTTGCATCAATTCATTGAGTGGTAAATATACACTGGTATATTAAGGTTAGAGTTCATGAAGTTTTGCTGACATGAAAACAACATCTCTTGTCGAATTCAATCACATTGAATAGCATTAGTAGTAATCATTTGTATTAGGTTATTTTTGTTTTATTTGTATATAAGATTATTTGGATGTCAATTGTAAGCAAACATAAACATTTGCATACATTGTTGAACATACTCACTGGTGGTGTTTTTATGCGTGACAGATTACCCTCTGCAGGATCAAAACTGTATGAGACGTCTATTGTTAATTTAGATGGAATACATGGATCTGGAACACATTGGGAGGCGAACAAGAAATCAAGAAATGTGAAAAAAAGTTACATATTTTGATAGTTTTGGAGATTTACCCACACCAATGGAATTGATTCGGTACTTTCGAAAATATTTGGAAGTAAAAATCAAATATAACTATGATCGTCAACAGAAATTCAACTCAGTTTTTTGTGGTCACATGTGCCTGAAGTTTCTCTGTGAATAATTTTCCAAATGAAATGAATGCAACTCCAACATTAGATCGATTTATTATTGTTCCTCACATCTTCTACAGTTTATAGAATTGATTTACCAAACCGAGTGAAAAAAGGGTCATATTTCTTATTACATATGTTTCATTTATTGGCAATGATGATAAGACCTTTTGCTCCAACACTTCCACCTCTTGTATAATCACACTATTGATTTTTTGCAAGTCTACGTGATGAATAATTGAATGGAAAATATAAACAGTTTTCAACAGAAAAACATAGTCACACAATCTCTAACTACTGCAGATATGACACTGAATAACTCACTCTCAAACAATTTCTAACTGCCGCAGAAATCTTCTTTCAATGATTCCGTATGATGATGAATACGTTTATTATGTCTCTTTAGTGTGTTACATGTTTTTATAAATTCACAATTTTTATGTGCCCTGCCTTAGGCTCATGCCTCTTCAGGGGCTGTGTTGTTTGGTGTTTATATTAGTATAATAAAAAAATTAGGGTTAGTGTTTGTGTTTAATTTTGTGGTGTTCCGTGTCCCGGTTTGTCCGTTGGCCTTCTTTCCTTTGTGTGTAGATCTTCTTGGTTGTTTGTCGGGTTTCGTCGCTGGTTCCGGTATTTTTGGTCGGGTCTTCCTTGGTTGTGGTTTGGTCTTTATCTGATTGCCAGCGAGAACTCGTCCAGGATGTATTGGAAATTCCGTATGAAAATACGGACAGCGAGCCACCTTCCACCACAATCTGTGCAACGAATTGCATACACATCGCTAGTAGGGCACTCGACACGGACAATCCCCACCATTTCAAATCGATGAGCTTACAGAAAGCAGTGCGGGCATTCATTCGTGGCTGGAACTTCAAGGAGTGCTCGTGTTAGTTGGGCGAATCGCTAGTTGGGCACTCGGTACGGACAACCCCATCATTCCAAATTGATGAGTTTACAGGAAGCAGTACGGGCATTCATTCGTGGCTGGAACTTCAAATTCTTCATATTCATGAAGGATATTTTTACCGTGTATGCAAATTCTAATATCATTACACCCTTCCTCTCCACTGCCACTCACTGACTAGATGAGCTCATATATTGCTCATCAGCTGAAGTATCTGGTGTTCAGACATGTGTAGTCTGTACAAGATAGTGAGACCAATGTAAACCTTCATTCCAGAAATTCAAATTCATGACACTACCTACTCTTCATATTTTTCACCAAGTACTAGAAATTCATATTAGAAAAAATTAACTGAGTGAAAATTCAAACTTTCATGAATATAATACTCGCGGTGCTGGGCATCTCAGACCACAGAGATTTGAATTTAATAAATCTGCAAATGATCTTCTAATTTCCTCCACAATAAATTACCATCCAGTTGAAAGATTCTACATAAGCTTTGCTTCAAAGAATATTGAAAGATTTCTTTCAGAAAATGGGTTACATTCAACTCAGGAGTATATGGCCACACCTGTCAGCGATATGCGTAGTTGAAGTAATACCTGAAATAGCATTTTGGAAAATATATCGTCATCAAATTTTAACATCGACTTTGTAAAACATAAACTGAGAAGTAAAGCTTGGAAAAAGAAAATGTCAAGTGAAATAAAAATACTCTTCCTTCATCCATCGTCATTGCTATGTTATCAGATGTAAGATAGCATGTATTGTAGGAAATTGAATATATTGTGCAAAACAAGAAACGAGTCCTTCCTTTTTAGAAAATAACAATCACGATAAATAACATGAATGGCCCTGAAATTATTTTAATAATTTATATATTTGAACAATCTTACCGTTTGTACATGATAGACTATTCAATTATTAACCTGAGCGCTAGGTTACCAATATGATGATAATAGTTATGACTGAAACTTTTACTTAGGATATTCAAGAAAGCGGCTCATTTATGTGAGTTGTAGTGTCTCTTCAACGCTAGACCGGTCCCAGTAGATCCAATCCTGATTGTATCAAAATTCGTCTACTCACACAGTTCAAAATGGATTACTAGTCACTGTTTTTTTCTCGTTTTTTTTTAATTTTTGGCTGATAGACACTATAAATATTTCAATTCCTCATTCTCTATTCTCAGTAGAAAAAGTTTTCTCAATTCAATGAGCAGTCAAGAGCACTAAAAAACAAGTGGTGCAAAACACATACTTCTCATGTTGAGCTGAATTTGATATATCAAGTCTTCGAGTTCTGTCCAAATTCTGTGCAGCTTAGACTTGGCAACTTTTTTCTACGAAGTTGATATAGCCTATCATTATTACATGAATTGAAAGCAGTATCCGAACTGTTCCTTATTTTTTTTCATTCTGTCATTTATTTGGTGTTGTTGACTAGTAGATCTGATAATCTCCCACTGAGAGGTGATTTTGTCAGAACGTACAGTTTGACCAACTTTCCGTTTGAACACCAAACAAAAGCCGCTAATCGCTAATCGTCTCTATATAGCAATGAATACATCCTTTCGAAAAATTATTTCATTCCAAGAAAGTTTTCAGAAATTGCACAATGCACTTCAAAACTTTTAATCACCGAATGGAAGGGATTCAAGATGAATGAAAAAAATTGTTTGATACAAACGAATGTTGAAAATTATGATATTGGAATGAAAGTTTCATTTTTTGTTGGAAAGTGATTGATAATGTTTCATGATGAATTTCATTAGTTCGGACTTCCATTGTCTGATATTATACAAATGATTTGAAATTCCTCAAAGAACTAAACAAGAAGAATCAAAAATGAACAGCTGAAAATAAAATTATATTAAGCAAAAAAACCTAAAATGAAATAATAGTGAATTAAAATACAAGTAAAAATAGAACAATTGAACAAAAAATAAAATGAAAATGAAAAGTTAAGCGATTCGAAACTAAGTTACTTCAGGATCGACAATCGTCTTCGTGTGATGACTGGACTGATTCCTCCAAGAGATTACTTTCTATGGGTCATTCGAGTAGTTTCACTTATCCCCGCTTTTCCTTTTTCGCTTCACTGGTTTAGTGGGAGGTGACCGTTTGGCGGGAGTTGGCCATTTTTTGCTTACTTATGGGTTTCCATATGTTGCAAATCTCTATGATAGCTTGGCTAATTACATTGTTGGACAATATGAATGCGGCTTCTTCGAAGTTTCTCCTAAACTAGTGTATGATCTCAACTTGGGACCACTCGATGTTATGTTGATAGGTCCAAACATGCTCTTTTATTCCTGATTTGCTAGTTTCTCCTCGCTGTTTGGACCTATCAACATAACATTAAGTGGTCCCAAGTTGAGATGTTGTCAACAACGTTTTCAGTCAAGCTTGCGTAGAGATACGCAACATATGGAAACCCATCATCATGCGAAAAAGTGGGAGGTGACCGCCAAACGGTCACCTCCCACTAAACGAGTGAAGCGGAAAAAGGAAAGCGGAGAAAAGTACTCGAATGTCCCATAAATAGTCATCTGTCGGAGGAATCAGTTCAGTCATCAACCGAAGACGATTGTGGATACTAACAATCGAAACGTCGTGAAATAACTTGGCTTGGAATCGCTTAACTTTTCATTTTTATTTATTTTTGTTATTGTTCTATTTTTACTTGTATTTTATTTTGTTCATTCGTTTCATTCAAATATTTGTCCTAATTTCAACTCAGTTTTTTGAGATTATCTCCATTATTTTTGATGTACGAACGATTGAGAGCACGTGTTGTATCTTATTTTCAAGAACAGTGATGTTTTTTCGCATATTTGATGAATTTCATTTCACTTACGAAAATGAGAAAAAGGAATCGAGAATATTTCCGTCGGTGATTGATTGAACGCTTCAAAAACGTAGGTGGAACTAAACTACTTCTGCTATATTGTATAACGCATAATATTTCATAAATTTTATCAAACTTTCGAACTTCTGCTTCAAACTTTGTAATGATGTGATACATCCAGGTCTATCTATTGGATGTCAGCTGAAGTTGTTCAGATGTACAAGTAGTACGACGGATCGAAAGAATAAAAAGAAATGAAAATCTTTGATTTTTCCGTGCCACAGTCAGGTTTGGAAAGACTATGTTTTTTAGGCTCATTCATCATCATTATTTGAGGCATTTTCACGACGAAAAATTGACATCTGAAAAATACGAAATGATAAAAAGAAAATGTAGAAAATGAATATTGAAAAAAATCATAAGTAATTACAATTCGCTAAGTATAATCGGGGACTACTAATGTCGGTCTAGCCGCACACAGATCGAAACATTTTACTTTACAACAGAAATTTTCAAACACCAAACACCAAAAATCTTCTCAACATTCTCTTCACTCCGTGCATTGTGTTTCACACTCAACATTCTCTGCAACAAACTGCAACACTTTTCTCAACGCGTGTTTAACATTATTCACTTTTAGACGCTCAACACGTATCAAAGTATGCGACAGAGGAATATATATGTGTGTGTGTGTGTGTCTGAGTAGTTTTCAGAATTATAAGTAAACGGGAAAATGTCATGTATGGAACATATTGGGTGTTTGTCAGTATTGCCATAAGAGAGATGTGAGCGATTTTTTAATTTCATGAACTAGCGCGGTATTGATCGAAATTTCATTATAGGGTGTGTTAAGAGATTCATCTTTTGAAGAAATTAAAATTTGGAAGCCACTAATGTACGAAATTTGAAAATACGAGGTATTGGTGACGTAACAGAAATTGATGCGTCTTTCATTCAAAATTTCTCCATATTCCGACAGTGTTGGTGATTTATTATTTGAAAGTTTTCCATACGAGGTGTACGAATCATAATAGAAATTATGTATTCTTCATTAGGAATTCCAACAAACGGAGTTTTGAGGCGTAATAAAAAATTTTGCTTTTTCATTCAGAATTCTTTTATACGAGGTATTAGGTTAGGTTAGGTCAGAAGTGAGTGATTCTATTCGAATCTCCACCTCAATCCGCGAGGGTTTATTGTGGCTCACACCTATTCACATTCGATCAAATGAACCCAGCTTCTTAACGAAGCCTATTAGTTTATGTAGTGAGTGATCTTTCAGGTCTCTCGCTCTCTCTCTTAGGCTCAGCCAAACTCTGAAAACTCGATTTGGTCCGGCAGCGGGGCAGGCGCTCTGCTGTGCACACTGTCACACACTGTGAACAGTGTCTTCTGATAGTTCGAGTCTCTGCATATGATGATTCAGAAAAGGCCTGTTAGACATCTCAGTTCATCTTTATTGTATTCCAACAACTGTTTGGTAACAAGCTTCGAAGGGTGAATAAACGCACTCCAAGGCGTTTATTCGCCAATCCTGGAAGATTCTGCCAGAAGTCCAAACGTCTTAATGCCATTCATGTGTTCATGCATGTGCCTTAAGCAAAGCTCAAAGCGATGCCAATGACAAGTTCTGGTACCATGAAGCTGCTTGCAGCAGCTCATTACCTTCCAGGCCAATATGGCCAAGAATCAAGACTAATGACAATTTGTTGAGTCGTCCTATTGAAGACCGTGGTTTTTTGAAATTTGCTACCATCTTGGACATTGTTCGGTAGGAGCCAAGAGCTTCCAACGCCGCTTCACTATCCGAGAATATTTTTATTGACTTGTTTATGAGGTTGTATTCTTCCAATATTTCCGCACAGAATTAAATAGCATTATTTCCCGCTTGAAATTCAGTCGCATAGATCCCTAAGCAGGTTGATATCTGTCCTTTGCCTGCGACTGAAAACACTTGCACCAGAACCTGAAGATATTTTTAATCCATCTGTGAACCAACAATAATCTACTCTCAATATTTCGTTCTCCCGGGAGATCTAGTCTAATCTTCTCGTGAACAGCACTATATAAAGCAGTTCATGGTTGACAGTTAAAGGCATGCTATGACTTCCAGTGTCATTCAGCAGTATATTGTATTCTTCATTAGATTGATTTATGCAATTGGCGATGTGAACAAGTCTATATGAAGTCCATCTAGCTTTTATCTCCAAAAAAATGTGGAGAGGAGGTAGATGTAGATGGATCTCCTTGGCTGCTGACGGTATTGTACTGATGGAATGACCTCACCATTGAGGGAAAGTGACGTTGAATTATTCAATTTTCTCCTCCTGGTGAGGGGAATTATCAAAGTTTTGCTGAGGTTAACAGGCATTTGCTCCCTCTCTGCTTCCTTTGGCAACAACTGTGAACAACGTCCATCATACTTTGGAGGAGCTTCTTCAATAACTTGTTTGTTATTGTGTCAACCCCCGGAGCTTTCTTGGCCTTTGCAGCCCTGATATAGCCCTTTAATTCTTTCACAGAAGCCGGATGAATGGCATCATCATCATCCTCCCTAAGGATGCGGTGGACCCGATCTTCCAGCAGAATATCGCGGTCAATGTCGTCGTTGTCGTCAACGTTAAGCTGAAACTGACGTTCCATCGTGTTTGGATGATTGTGTGCAAGAAATTGTTCCATTTGGCGGTGGATCGATAATGGTATGGGCTGGTATAACTTTGACAGGACACACGAACCTTGTGGTATTTCGGGAAGGGACTTTAACGGCTGTCCGTTACATAGAGGAGATATTGGAACCTCATGTCGTCTCATTTGCCGAAAATATGGGCGCTGGGTTATTTTACAACAAGATAATGCCAGGCTACACGTAGCCAGGGTTGTGAGACATTTCCTACAGGAGCACAATATTAATGTCATGAAATGAGACGGATTTAAATCCTATTGAGCAGCTCTGGGATGGACTGAAAAGACGTTTGAAGGATCATCAACCCTTTCAAAATCTGAGCCAAGTTGCAGATGCTCTTTTGACGATTTACGAGAAGTTAGCACAACAAATAGTTAGAAATTTGGTGGAAAGCATGCGTCGTCGTTGTGTCGAACTTCTTAGAACCAGGGGTGGACGTACTCACAATTAATGAAATAAATTTTATTTGTTTTTGACACTCATTAGTATTTCGTAAACAGCATTTTGAAAACAATGTGAGTTGAATTTAATAAAGGCACCTATGAACTATTTCATGAATACAAATGTTTGAAAAAATAATACAAATGTTTTTACTTATTGCATTTTAAGGACATGTCTCTATATTCATTTTGAGTAGTTTAATAATGATAAAGAACAAACAATGAAATATATTAAAAAAAAAGTGTTCGTAATGTCTAACAGCTTCTCCTGCACATAGGTGACACCTTCTCTGAAAGTTTTTTGCTGAATTAATTAGTTCAAAACGTGTGCGAGAAGCAAAATTTTGCATCACTGCAGATTCCAATTCGTATCTAGAATTGATTGGCATTTCAAAAATAAGATCTTCCAATTTTTTCCAGAGGTAAAAGTCCATAGGCGTTAGGTTCGGTGACTTGGCCGGCCAACGGTTGGGTCCTTGGTTGGCTATCCAATTATTACCAAAATTCACAGCCAAAATATTATTGACAATTGCAGTGTTGTGAAGTGAAGCCCCGCCTTGTTGAAAATATATTTTTCTGAGCTCCATTAGTGGTAATTCATCCACCAGGGATTCAATATTTTGGCTTAAAATTTCTAAATATCTCTGAGATATGAGAGTGCCATTATAAATGAACAGGCCGATAATTCTACCCCTGAAAACACTCGCCCACACACCAAATCGAAATCTTCTTTAACTTCTCTGCTCCAAAATCGAATTTGGATTGTGTTGTGCCCAAGTATAATGACTGTAACGGTTGAAAATTCTGGCACTGCTCACATAAGTTTCGTATGTCCAAATACAATTTAACGAAAAATCACGCACTTTGTTACAACACTCCAGGAACCACTGGCAAAAAGCCATGCGGCGTACAAAATCACCTGGTCTGAGTTGATGAACTCTTCTGGTCTTGTATGACTTGAATTTATGTTTTTACAAAATCCTCCTAACGCTAGTTCTTGGTTGTTGATATTTTCAAATTTCACGTTGACGTTTTGGGACTATTGTCAACAGCTCCTAAAATGACAATTTTTTCCAAATCCTTATCCTTATTTGATTCATTTAATTTTAGCCTTTTTTTTTTAATTGACCACCATCAAGTGGGTTGAATCGTAAACTTGCGAAAATGTCTGTAAAAGATTGTGTTCCTTCTGGACACCTCTAGTGATTCAAATTGCTTGCTGCTTCTGCATTTTTCCCGGTTCGTATTCCATTTTTCATAGTTCTCGTACTTCATGGCGAATGTGTTCGAAAATTGAACAAAAACCATTGATGGAAGAGTTTTATAGCCGCAAAATGTGCGTTTCAAAGTCTACATGAAAAAACCAAATAGCCCTGTATTTTAAAGATAACATCAGCAAAACATCAAGTGTACTACATTGAAATATGCAGGAAAAAATTGTTTTCCATTAATAACTATTGATATCCCATCAAATTCCTCGTAAAAAACTGCTTTGGAAATGTTTCAAAACAAACAACAAATTTTTGTCAGAAAAAAAGAAAGCAACTTTTCGAAAATGCACATTTTCACCGTTAAGTTTGTCATAAAATTTGACCCGATACAGCCATCACTTTTTATCTATCTAGTCTAGAAAACAGGTGTTTCCCTTCAGAAGTGTCCAATTTGGCTCATTCTGTCGGATCAGAGATGTTGAAGTTTCTTCATTTGTCCGACCTGCTCTGATTAGAAAAAAAGACTTGGCGGTCTGAAATTTATTATTTTCATATGTGAATTATTGTGAAACAATATTTTAGTACCTGTTCATTTAGTAATTTCAGTTTAATGTTAGTTTGATGTTTATTTTATCATAATATTTTGCTATTGTATGTAATTCGTTAAACAATTCAAAATAAACTTCATTCAATTGAAAATATTACGCAATACTGAGAATGGGATGTAGGATTTATTGGGAGCCATTCATAAGCTTTCTGGTATCTGGTATCTGTAGAGTGGGGAGGGTGAGTGTAGACTCACAGCACTTAGGCCACATGTGACCCATTGTACATCCTTCCGCGGAGTTGTCCTCCTAGGTCATGGTCCATCCTGTTCATTCCAGGAAGGTGAACAGGCCACTAGGAGACATCTCTTTTATATTGGCAGATGTAGGCTCGCCGAACACACACTCTCTTTGGAAACCTTGAGGTGTCTCACGATTTCCTCCGCGAACGTTTTGGAAGATGCAGCAATATTACTGTTATTGCGCGGCTTCTTCAACCTTCTTGGGGTTCCCTCCGTCGAGGGGCACAAGTGAGGGAGCTTTCCTGCAGGGGCAGCCAGTTTTTTGTCTTTATTCAAGGCGGAGCTCTTGGCGCCCGCCGCAGGAAGTGCCGTTGATGTTGGAGGTGATCTGCTATGTCCAGCCTCATTCCAAGCGGTAGATTGGGGTGGACATTTCTGTTCATCCCCAGTCACCGCCTTAGATTGAGGTAAACACTTCTGTCCAGCCTTGGGTTTGTTTTTCGTGTGTTCCCACGAGTAGCAAGGGTGGGCTGATTACAATGAGGTTTCGCCCAGTTCCCCAAGAGGATCGTTCGTGACTGCATATCATCCTGCGGCTATTCAGCTGTCGGCACGATTTCTTACACCTTAGCTTGGGTAGGCTGGTCCACGGTGGCATGTTTTGCAAAGGCATTTGGGGGTTTTAGTTTCCTCACCCTGCTTATTTCTGCCACTGACCAGGAGCCTTTCGAATTAGGAATAGAACGGACATTTTCCTTATCAGGAGTAACGTTTGGAAATTGTGGATAGAAAATAACTTATCAAAATCAACAAATATATTATATTCCCTTCCTTGTTAGATTACACCACTTCAGTAAATCAATGTGAGACACATATGATGGAATTGGCCTATATTTGATGAAAATCTGTAACGTATTCAAGTAACCTTTTATTGTGAGATTTTCACTCGACAGACCACAAAACCACAACACGTGAGTATGTATTAACACGCTAGAGGAAGCTATTGCATAACGAAACACCTGTTCCGATTTTGTGAAAATCTGACGATGAATTGTTATTTGAATAATGTAAAAGATATTGAAGAACGTAGGATTACTTAGCTTCATGAAAATACTCAGGGATATTAATTTCATCAAACTGAATAATACAGTTTACAAGTTTTTCGAGTATTCTCAACATATTGAATAATTTATGAAATGTTATCTTATAGTAATACAAGAATTTTTTCAGGGTTTCTGACGTTGGATGTATCCCTCTTCGCTATCAAACCATCCCATTAATTGTTTTTGGATTATCCATTTTTGTCTGCAGCTATTTTTTCATTAATATGGTAAGTGAAATATACAGGGCTATTCAAATTCGTTTCTGTACATCGGGATCTCGTAAACGATAAGAGATAGAATGTCGGTTGAATTATGGCAAAGTTGCGTGATTTAGAGACCTATTCAATGATGTAAGGAAATGGAATATAGCTCTTTTGGTTCTGGAGATATACAGGAAAAACAAAAAATCCCAAATCATTTGTTCGCCTATATTTTATTTATTCGCAGACATATTGAAAGTCAGTTCACATTTTGCTATTGGCACTTGATGTGGACAGAATATATCCATGAATCTTTCATATAGGGTGTCATCTGACTTGGGCGACCTCCATCTTTAAATTTTCAAATACGGACCTGTATTTTTGTTGTAGTTTTTGGATCGTAGATGTTCACTTCATACTGAGAAATCAAATTCAATTTTATGTTTCGAGATTTTTCGGTAATATTCGACTATAATTGTGTGAATTATTCCCTTTTAAATTACGGCCCTGGAAATTGGTTGACTGAGTTGAATAAACACACAATATCAACTTTCACGTCTCTCTATGTACCGTAGAGTTTTTAGAGAGTTTTTTTTTATTTTTAGGTACCTATTCATATTTTTTTCATTGCTCTTAGCGTTTTCTACAAAGAACTTCGAATAAGAAAACCTTTTATGATTATCTGAAACATATCTACAACAAAAATATATTAAATGTGTTCCGATGAGCAGAAAAAAAATGGTAGCAATAATAACATCCGAAACGAACACTATAATTAAAATGAAAATTGAAATGAAGTAAGTAATTTATATACACAAAAAAATTAATTGTGCAATAAATGTTGGAGTTGGAGTCCTTCCATTTCGAGACAAATAATGGGACAATAAGATGGTCTGCAAGGTCACCAGACCTTACTATTTTAGACTATTTTCTATGGGGGACATTGAAAAATAGGATTTACACTGGCAGAGAGATAGAAAATGTGAAAGACTCGAGATTGAGGATTTTGAATGATTTCGCAACAATGCAGCAAATAAGTGTATTGAGGGCAATAAATAACATGAAAAACCAAGTTTAGAAATGTCTCGAAATGGAAGGACTCCAATTCGAACATTTATTGCGCCAATAATTATTTTGGGTACCTATATAAATTACTTCATTTCAATTTTCATTACAATTATAGTGTTCGTTTCGGATGTTATCATTGCTATCATTCCTTTTTCTGCTTATTAAAACACATATAATATATTTTTGATGTAGATATGTTTCAAATAATCATGAAAGGTTCTCTTATTCAAAGTTCATTGTAGAAAACGCTGAGAGCAATGGAAAAAATATGAACAGGTACCTACCTAAAAAAAATACTCAAAAAACTCTACGATACATAGGGAGACGTGAAAGTTGCTATTGTGGTTTTATTCAACTCAGTAAACCAATTTCCAGGGCCGTAATTCAAAAGGGAATAATTCACACAATTATAATCGAATATTATCGAAAAATCCCGAAATATAAAACTGAATTTGATTTCTCAGTATGAAGTGAACATCTACGATCCAAAAACTATAACAAAACATACAGGTCCGTATTTAAAAATTCAAAGATGGGGGTGGCCCAAGTCAGGTGACACCTTATATGAAAGATACATGGACATTTTCTGATAGCCCACATCAAGTGCCAATAGCAAAATGTGAACTGATTTTCAATATGTCTGCGAATAAAGAAGATATAGGCAAAAATACTATTTGGGTTTTTTTGTTTTTCCTGTATATCTCCAGAACCAAAAGAGCTATATTCGATTTCTTCACATCATTGAATAGGTCTCTAAAATACACAACTTTGCCATAATTCAACCGATACTCTATCTCTTATCGTTTACGAGATCCCCATGTACAGAAACGAATTTGAATAGCCCTGTATATTCATTCTTTTTTGTGATAATACTAATAAGGAGTTCGGTAAAGATATATGAAATACAATTTCTTGATTTACAGCGACTTTATTAAAATATAACTTCGTGGCTCTAGCTACGGCAGACAAATATTCATTGACAAATGTATTGCAATTATCAAAGAGCTCATCGGATATCGGATTCTTCTCGTAGGCCTTCAACCTCGTTTCGACGAGAATCTACTATGGACTTCCTCTATGTCGCGAAGCCTCATTTCAAGATTGGGAATAGCACATTCCAGGTCAAAATTGTCTAAAAAGTTTGAAAATGATGTTAAAGATCTAACCTAACCTAACCTGCGCGCTTACCGCGCAGGTTAGACTTTTTAAACTCAAGAAATGCAATTATACAAATTTAATTGATCAATATGAGGAATACAGGCAAATTATGAACCTGAAGGTAATCGAATATATAGGAATATAGGCAAAAAATTGACTTAACGATACCAACTGGAAGAACAGTAGGTACGGATTTCTGGCGACGGAATCTGAAGGCTGGATGATGAACGGGAACAAGCAACGCAGTTGTCTTATTGGGCAATGGCGGTCGAACAGAAACGGTTGTTGCACTTTCTTAGTGGATGGGCTGATATAGGACCACGCAAATATTAAGAGTGAGTGACTTCTTGAAACTTCACTTGCAGAGCCCGCACTGACTCTTCATTGCACAATTGCGATGTAACAAACAAAAAATACTAGCACTGGAAATCTGTGTAATTTTAAGATATCCAGCTCGAAGGACCAATGTTTGACTTACAATCATTTTACGGCGAGTTTGTTATTCCACAAATGAAATCAGTAATTATATTTCATTCCAAAACTGGTAATTGTGTATAAGAATTGGGAAGTTACTTTATAGGACGGTTACGTAAGAGTCTGGTAATAATAGACTTGTATCAAATTGAGAATACGAGCAATTAATATACTACTATACAAAAATATTCCAAATTTTTTTCACAACAAAAGGCGGGGACTTAGATATGATGAGTTTTGGAGTAGGATGATTTTGGCAAGAAAAATCAGTCAATAGGAAGATAGTAGGCGTACATATTCCTTGAAATCTATTTGATTTTGCATAACTAAATAGCATATCAGTTCTTCCATCATTTGAATACATATTTGATATGTTCATGAAAGTCTGACAGTTCTGAATAGATATTAACAACGCATTCATTTTTCCTGCCATAGAAATCATGCAAAGCCTACGCATTCAAGATGGTAAATGAGATGCTATTTGTTCATACCGAATTATACAACACTCGAATTTTGACAAAAATTGATATTTTCGTTACTTCCATTGTTTTAGGGTACCTACCTGTCGAAATGAATGTGTTGCCTGAATGGGCTTGTTTCATGCTATGGAAAATGATACTGGTTTGCTTATAGACTGATCGAGTTAAGGGTATATTATACTTATCAAGCCTAATCGGTCCCAAAATCTCTTTATATTTGCAGAAAAAAAAATCGAAAAGCAAGAATTTAAATTGGCCGGGTGTCTGTTGTATTGGTTTTTAATATCCAATCACAGATCTGGTGATCCAATTTGACAGACGCCATTTTAGTTGTTATTGTTGTCAACTTGGTGTGGATACAACTGTTACAATTATATAATTACAGAACGTTTTTCTGTAAAAAGTAGGTCACGGCGGGTACATATTTTGGTGCATATTCCGTGTCATTAGTTTACATTCCGAAAAATATTTTTTCAGGTTATTTTTGGATTGATATGTTCTGGAGTAATTCTACATTTCACTGTTTATATTTTTGCTCCTCTTTTCAGTCACCCTACTGCTCCTTGGCCGAGATAAAATAAAAATTGAATCAAAACTTTCCATCCTTCGATAAAAGACAAAGTCTGAAATGAATGTCATATAAATAAAAGGGACCTACTAAATATACCACCTATCGTTTCAATTTTTCATTCCTCATTTCGGTACCAAAGTATTGCAAATTTTCCAAGTAAAATTCATCGATCATTTCAAAATCGACCATTGGTAAGTTGTCGGGAGTCAGCTTTAACAAAACTAGGATCAACACTCATTTTGAAATTATTTTAACAAAAATACGAAGTGTGTGGAAAAAATTGACATAAGAAAGAGCATATTGTCACATACACTACAGAGGGTGCTGACTGACTGGATGACAATATGGCTAATATACCAGTAATGTTGAATTTCTAATTTTTTGGTGGGTGGCATGAATGCATAATCGATATATTTTATCAGGTTTCATGAGCATTCAAAAACAATTTGAAAATACTGCTCGTTTAATTCTATTTAGAATTATAATTAGATATAACTTGTACTAGTTTATCAGTTTCTCAAGGCAAATATTATTGTCCATTTTTATGCTTAATTCGTGGATTCGAGCGATTTTATTACCGTATATTTATTTGTTTGCTGGCTTCATTCTTAGAAAAATGAATAAATAATTACAGAAAATTTTAATTGATCGTTCATTTACGATCAATGAAGTACCCATATCACAATTTATTGGTTTATTTGGCATTGAAAATGTATGTCATATCGGATCCATTCTGCTTGTTTTTGCAACATTGACTTTCAACTTTTTCTTAGCTGACAGCTCGTGTAGGAACAATTCGTTTTTTCATGGAGTTTAGTTTGTGTATGTTTTGAAAGTGTTTTAGAGATATATTTGAATATTATTATGATGCATTCTTGTGCTGATTTTAATGGTGCAGAAAGGCACAAGAAAACAGAAAGCGCATTGGTTTATAAGTGAGTTATTTCATATACTGTTTAGGTTCCCAGAGGATAAAATGATGAGAAAAAAATGGGTGAAAGTATTGAAAAGACAAAACTAAAATCCTTCTACTCTTCCAAGATTTTATAGAAATCATTTAAAAAGTGACTATAAATGAAAGGGAATGAAAATATTGAATTTGATGACAGAGTTTTTTATTTCAACTTCAAGTATTCTCCACAGATAGTATTATTTGGAGTTAATCCTGTTACTGAAAGTATGAAACAAAATTAATTGAATTTTATCATATGATTAATGGTATTATTACCTCAGAAGCTTTTGTTGGATCAGTTCGAGTACAATCAATTCTGTCTATACTTGACCTCATTCAACCTTCCTCTCAAGTTTGGGAAGATTCAACAGATTACCCAAGCGAGCCTATAACGTTTGAATTTAGGAGCTATATTAGAAAGAATTATGTATGTAGGAATAGTTTTTTTTTATAATAAATTGCAGTTGTACAGATTGAGGATTGAAGAATAAATTGAAAATTTGAAATGATTATTCAATCCAGTTTGCTATATTTTTTGATTTTCATATCTGTATATTATTAAATAATGCATAAAATCATAGTTTAGGTGAATATTTTGTGGTTTATAGACTTTGTGTACTGATTTTAGATATAGAACTTATTTGCAAACATGATTTTTCGTGTACATTTTATTCCATCTGGAGAATTTTCCATTAAGTGAAATGTTAACGGGTTTATATACACTTCCATAATCAACTTGATAATTATAAGCTTCATAAATTTTACGATTTGCCAATGTTGATTATTTTTATTGTTCCTATTGGTCAATCGAACAAGAAGCGGGAATAGGGACGTGACGTCATCACCCTACCACATTCGATTTTTAATAATTGATTACGGGAAAACTATGGTACTTAGAGAGATGAAACAAAGTGCACTGTTTTTCAATTTAAAATTTCTATCGAGTGAACTATAAACCAAAAATCATGAAACACGTCCATTATATTTTGACGAAATCAAAACAATTTACAAAAGAAATAACGACAGGACCGTAATTTGAAATTGATGTCACTGATGATGGCAGTTATTTCGAACACTATAAAAATATCAAATGTGATATACTTACCCTTGGATTGTGAATTTATTGCTTTATCAATATCTATGATGAAACCGACAGGTCCGAATTTCAAAACAATAGTTGATGGTGGCCATGTTGACAAGAAACGTTTTATCGGATATTTATTATTACATCGTCATAGTACACTTCGAATAAAATAACATTTCCCTTTTCATGTTTTGATATTCTCAGAAATAACAATTCCATTCGAACAAACTAAAAAAAGCATTTTTGGTTTTTCCCGTATAACTCGAGAAGGGCGAGAGTTCCCTCATTTAATCGTCTTCGTATCTGTTACGGTTTAGAATATAGCAATGTCACTACATAATAAAAGAAACAATCTCTATATACACTCGCTTTTTTATTTTTTATTCACGACAAATATGTCAGATATCGAAAAAATTCAAGATTTCATTAAGCCATTTCTTTGCTTTAACGTTATTTCTTCCCATCAAGAAGCAGTGTAATCAAAACACGAAATTGATCTTGATTCTTGATTTTGAAAATAACAAAAGTAGTGTCACTCTCAGCATAATAACTCACAAACTTATGACTGGAATATTATGAAATTTCAAAAGCTTCCTTTTGAACATCAGTACCAACTGAAAAAACGGTGAAAGCTATAAATCTAGCACCATCTATATGTTGGGCCCGAGACTTTTCAGCCCAGGTAGTATATTCAAACAGGCATTATCTCTTTGATTTAGAAAAAGAAGTGTTACATTTTGGAAAATATAATATGATGTATGATATAAATAGTCAACGTGGAGTTCAATGCCAATAATTTGTAATGTTGAGAGTTGTTTTTATTTTGTAGGAAATCAGCCCCGCCAGCAATTTCAGAATGTACTTCACTTTGCTGTCTTGGTTAATCTTCATTAATACATTATGTTCATGTGGACAGGAGTTAACTGATGAAGTAAGATTTTTATTATAATTCAATATATGTTATATTTGAGATCAACTGTGAGAAATGGAACAAAAGTACCCAATCTGAATAAAATAAAAACTAATATACAAATATGTATTTAAAAAAATTTGCTTAGTTTTATGTTAGTAATATGGTGAATAAAACACTTTAATATGCAGTAGGAATTCCCGCTATTATTAACAGAAATGCTGATCATTGCAATTTCTGTATCTTGTCCGTTTATTTTCAGCAACAATTTTTGCTGAACGTTTGAGTGGGAGTGATTCGTGACTACCTAATTGGCCTTTTTTTTCTACCAGCAAGATATAAAGATGAATCCTACATATTCTATACTTTTTGCGGGATAATTTACCAATTTTGTTAGAAGAAGTGCTTATACATGTGATTGACAATATTTGGTTGTGCACGACGGGGCTCCATATCATTTTAGTGTTCTTGCTCGTCAGCATCTCAATAACACCTACCCTAATCGCTGTATTGGAAGTGCAGGACCTCAAAATTGGCCAGCTTGCAGTCGTGATATGAATCTTGTAGTTTTTTATTCATGGGATCATCCAAAGGGTTTTGATTATAAAACTCCCGTACTAGATGTGAATAGATTGATGAATCAAATAATGTCATAAGGTATTTTTGAACGTATCAAACAATTAATGAAGAATCGATTGCATTCGTGTATTTCATCAGAAGGTGGACATTTTGGTCATTTACTTCAAAGTCGCAATTGTTCATTATTTACGTTTGATCTTTATTTTGTTACCCATGAATAGTTTTGAGAAGTGATTTTTTTTCTCGAAAACGAAGTTTGTGATATTGATGACTTATTTATTTTGTGGTAATCCATCTCCAATTAAATACTTTGTCTAATTTCCACATACTTAATGTATTGATATTAATACGACCAAGGTTTCGGTTTTTACACCATTCTCAAGTATTCTAACACTACTGACCTGAGAGAAATATCGGAGTATATATCCGAGAGTAGGTAATAAACATTCATTAATACCAACTCCATAAACTTATGATGCACTGTTTGCAACCTTTGGTGTAGTAATAAATATTACTGGAGTTACTCCAGTACTCCAGTAATATTCAACTCCATAAACTTCAAACTGTGATTAATTGTATTGTCATCTTTATAAATTCAAAAGTGGAGACCTACACTAATCTGTTTGTTCGTTAAGGGTTCTATATTTTGAGTTTTTAATTGATTTATTGATTTCCATGGCTTCCAACAAATTCATTTTCCTTTCTTTACTACATGTATGTAAGATTTTGAGGTTTTTCTTACTCATTTTGTGGTTTGTTTCTTGTAGATGTTCGTACATAGAAGATTTTTTGTCTACACCGACGTGTTTACAGAGTCTTATTTCGAAATTTCTACCAGTCTGGCCTGTATATACCTACTGCAGAGCATTCACTACATTCTATTCTATACATGCCATATTTCATCATTCTGTCACGTCTAGGTTTTGCATTAAATTTGATTTTGCCCAGATTATTTTTACTTATGGAAGATGTCATTATGTTGAATTTGGAAAAGTAATTTTGAATATCTACTGAAAGTTTCCCTGAGTAATTAATGCTGCTATATTTGTTTGTATTCTGTTCTTTGATGTATGGGTACAGTTCTCCCATATTAGTTTTATGGGTTTGACCTATAATAATCTTTTCAATTAAGGACACAGGTACCTGGTTTTCGACCGCTATTTGTTTGATGACTTTCAGTTTATTCTGAATATTCTGTTCAGGTAAAGGGATTGTGACTGCTCTGTGTGTCATGGACCTTAAAGTTGCTAATTTATGTGAGGTTGGACAGAGAGAGTCGAAGGGGATCGTACAATATGTAAATGTATTCTTTCGATAGATATTAAATTGAAAACCGTTGTTGATTTTTAAAATTTATGATGCACTGTTTGGAACCTTTGGTGTAGTAATGAATATTACTGGAGTTTTTTCCTAACACCGAATCGTTATTTTCAACACCTCATTACGTGTTTCGATCACCAAGTGATCATCTTCAAAGAGGAAGATTAAAACCGATTTTATCTTCCCCTTTCTCTTCTTTAATATTCATCTTTGAAGATGATCACTTGGTGATCGGAACACGTGTCGAGGTATTCAAAAATAACGATTTGGTGTTGGGAAAAAACTCCAGTAATATTCAATTTTTAAAATATTCAAATCCAAGAAGTTAAGCTCATTGTTTTGTTCCATTTCTACAGTGAATTTAATTTTGCTGTGTAAACTATTGAGGAAGTTCAAAAATTGGCTAATTTGTCTGTTAGAACCATCAAAGCCCACTAGTATGTCATCAACATATCTGTACCAAAAAACGATATGTTTCTGAGACAGGGGGTTGTTGAGGATGAGGGTATTCTCTAGTCTGTCCATGAAGATATCTGCTAGTATGGGGCTTAATGGTGAGCCCATAGAGAGATCTGAGTTTTGTGAATGAAATTTATTGTTGAATTTGAAAAAGTTTTGTGTCAGACATGTATTTAAGAGATTGCAGAATTTGTGAGTTATATACGGGTTAGTATTATATTTATCTAGTATGTTTTTTACAAGAGGAAGGCATTCCTTTGTTGGAACGCTAGAAAACATGTTTTTTACGCCAAAAGATATTAGTTTTATATTATTTTTGATATTCATATTGGACAACTCATTAGCTAGGTCTACTGAATTTAAATCTGTATTGGATAGAGTGAATTTTGTGAGATCTCTGAACTTTGAACTTAAAACTTTTGACAACTTACTTTTGATACAACTGGTCTGTTCGGGTTTCCTTCTTTGTGTATTTTGATCAGTTCATACATTTCCAAAGGCGAGGGGTTCATGCATACTGTCTTCTTTATATCCCATGATGTGGAGAATATCATAGTTGATTCTTTTATAATTCTCTTAACTTGTTGTAAGTATGTTTTGGTAGGATCCTTTCTTGGGATGGTGACATCTAATGTGCCCACTACTTCTTGCATTTTAGAGAGATAATCTTGTTCTTCTAGGCATACGATGTTGTTCTTCAGCATTCTTCAAAATAATCTCTAGAAAATCAATGAGTTTGTTCCATAATACCTGTTTTATTTTGATGTTTTGTGATTTTATATTATTGAGTATCAAGTTCTTGTTACAATACTGTATAATTTCGAGTAATTTTCGGTGTTGACAAAAAATAAAAATAACTTATCACCAAAAACTTTGAAAATTATTTCACTCTTCAAAAAAATTTTCCGTGGCTAACACCATAGTTGTGTAATTCGTAATATTACAGGCTCTGAAAATGAACCGTCGTATACAGGATGCTGTCTATTTATCGTTTCAGCAAAATTTTTTTTTTCGTAGTCCCCAAAAAAATAAAACTCTAGTCAGATGGCCATGACTTCAAATCTAGATGTATTTTTCAATGCTGAACAATTTTTCCGAATAATATTTGCCGAAATTTTTCAAAATAAGATTACTTTACTCTTGTCTCAAAATCAAGGCTCCTCGTATATTATGTGTCTTTTACTGTATTTAGTAAGTGCATGTTCAGTTTTAGGGGATGCACAAACTTTTATCAAAAATAACTTTTTGTGGAAAAGACCTTAATTAATAAGTTTCCCATATGGTGCATACTTTGGGGATGACACTGCCAAGCATATCTAAACTATATACATCAACAAAATCAATTTATAATAAAAAATAAGTGGGAAAATAAACTGTTGCGGTTGGGAAATATGGTATGTGCCGAAATTTACTGAAAAAAAGTATTTTTCCAGGCAGAAAAATTGTATTGGAATTTATGTCAGTGTCACTGGGAAGATTGGAATAATAAAAATAGAAGAATTCTACTGCTAATGCTTGTGAAATACAGCAACCCTTGGACTCTCAGTATAGGCTTTGTTGTGAACAAAAAACTAATGGTAAAGGTGGGTATAGTATATTTTGTTTGATATGAATAAAAACGATACGAATCACCTTACCTCCCGAATCACCGTATTATAATTTTTAATGCAAAAATTATATGTCCTGTCAGATGTGAAATATCAATAATGATATTTTATGACCCCTGCAATGATTGTTTGGTACTGAAATATACACTATAAGGGGGGGCCAACCTGCGACTTGCGAGCCATATGCGGCTCTTTGAAAGATTATTTGTTGCTCTTGATAAATGTATCCCAGTCCCTTTTCATTTTTGTGCTATTATAATTTAAAAAACGTATTTCTGTTTCATATGTTTTCCAAAATGTCTTTCAAATAACTGACAACAAATATGAAAGACTAAGTGCAACGTTGCAGAATTATACGATGACGAGTGCTTACAAGACTTAATGTTTTTGACTGATGTCATGAAACATTTGCAAACACTGAATTCACAATTGCAGGGGAAAGATAAAATAATATTCAATTTCTCAAAGTAAATATTTTGTTTTCAAACTAAATTACAACTTTTTCAAAAATACATTGAAAATGAAACATTTTGTCATTTTCCTCGAATTTATTTTTTTCCAATACTAAACAAAAATAACTCAACGATTATATAAAAAAACTGGAAGGAGTATTGACTTAAAACTTCGTGAAACATTCAATTTTTCTTTGGGATAGATACGACAACTGAAATTTGTAGAAATGATGGCTCTGTCCGAAAATGTACTGTAAAATCTACTAGAAAACTAGTACCTACTATTTTATAAACTTGTTCTAGATATCATAAAAAAAATGTAAATCATCAAGTTCACAATGAAATATGTTGAAAATGCAGGAAATGAGTTTGAGGTAAAAAAGTGACCGAGGTGACAGAGGTTTTCGATCGATTGATGATAGTTGTGGGTATTTGCTACTTGCATGTTTATGGAGAAAATGGATGAAACAATCAATATTGGATCAAGATTGGATATTGATAAAATCATAACCATTGGTATCATTGATGAAAACATTACCTCAATCTCTAATCTCAGTATGAAAGTTCATAGTAACCCATATTATTGGTGATTAATTTCTATTTCAATTTTTCAATTATTCAATGATTACTCAGTTTATTTACAATTTTCACTATAACATTGTATTGATAAATAACCTTCTAACTACCTCACCCAAAAAACATATCTTTCCAACTTGTTTTGCAAAAAACGGCAAATTAAGTTTTTATTCAACAAAAAAAGTATCGACGGACACTTATCATTTAAAATAATAGTCCGGGAGGTAGCATTACAAATAAAAAAGTCATAGTGAGCCGGCTGATAATAAAGTTTTTGCAGACTTTGACAATAGGCTGTATTATTGTTTACAAAACAACGGAACCCACTTCGAACATTTACTTAATTGACATTTTTAATAAATTTGTAGTTCAACAAAAACCTCATTAAATATTCAATTCAGACCAAAGTTTCACAATTATTGCTTCACCCTGTACAATTATCATTCATACCGATGAATAGCATTTTTTATAGTCTTTTCAATGATGTATCATAAGTAGGGGTTTGCAATTTGAACTTTTTGAGTTTGGTGGGTGGGGCCTAGGGGGTTGATGGAGGTGAGTTCTCTTTCATGTCACTTCAGTTCTCCCTTACTATCCTAGAAACGGTTTCAAGCAGTTTTCGATATCAGAATTCGTTCGTGAGATATAGCCCATTGTAAGTTTTAAAATTGACACACTGTATGTAACTCTCAAATTTCCGATCCTTCAACATGACGACGAGCTGGTCACATGATGAAAAAGTGTATTGGACAGTATTCAAAATATTATAATTATTGAACGTTATATATTCCATATAATGGATTCGTCATGATTATTTCTGTGCAGACTCATAAATACAATAATGCCCCAGTTTGTCAGAAGATATCAAAATTTTTTTCAGATGAGTATCTGCAAGAATTTTGATTTTGAATGCTTTTTTCGACAGGTGTCAAACGTTTCGTTTGTATTCATTTCAGTAAATTATTGTTAACAAATAATCTGGGAGTCATTTTTTTTATAGAGATATTTCAATTTCGACACACCTTTTTGTCTTTTATTTTCGCTCAGCTGAAGTTTGTTTTTTATATTTTATGGTTGACTGTTTATCAAAGATGAAAAATAGATTGAAATTAACTTTCATAATACCATAATACCTCAACAATGATAACTCTTAAAAGTTGAACCCGAGAATACCTTCATTCTCAGGTTGAACCTTGTAACTTGTTTATGTCTAGCAGAAACAATTGAACGTTAGTATTGCGAGAATTGAGAAGTGTTATTTTCACCATATACAGTGTGTCAATTTGAAAACTTCCCACCCTCAATATCTCCCTTCCAGTACATAATATGAAAAAATGGTCAGACAGGTCAACTTTATTTGCAAGGGGGACACTCTGAATGAATATTTTCAACCCTCGGGGTTCAACCCCCTAGGAGGGGTGGATGTTACCCTCAGAATTTCAAATGGAAAGGGGGGTCAAGTGGCACATCATTTTGAAGGGCATTCAATTCTCTTGCCAATGATACCTTTTTCATTAGTTTTTGATGAGCAGTTTTTGAACAATAACGTTCCAAACGAACGGTGATTAGAAGTGAATAAGAATAAATGATTAAAACTCGCCCACACTAGATGTTTGGTATTCAGGTTGGTATTCAAAACAAATGATTGTAATGGACTATTGGAAAAGGTGAGCATCGTACTAGGTAGCATCGTTCCAACCCTTGAGTAATATTCGAATTCGTGGATGTGAGAGGAATGTAGAACTACTTAGTTAACGAAATACGCATCGAGTGCAAACAAAAAATACTAAATTGCAAAAAACAAATTTCAACCATCTTGTTACGCTTTATCTGATAATATGTTCAAAATGTTGTCCATTCTGCTCTAAACAGTAATACAGTCTGTTTTCGAACTCCTCTCGAACATTTTGGAAAACTTCACCACTAATTGACCGGCATGCTGCTGTAATTCGTCCTTTGAGGTCATCCATATCAGTGGGCTGTGTTTTATAAACGACAGATTTGAGATATCCCCAAAGAAAAAAATCTAATGGAGTCAAATCCGGTGATCTCGGTGGCCACTCAATTGATCCCCTTCTGCCAATCCATCTCTCCCGGAATCGCTCGTTCAACCATTGTCGGACGGGGCGAAAATAATGAGGTGGCGCACCGTCCTGTTGGAAATGTAACAAATCTTTCTGCAACAGTAAATTACCGTGTGCATCAATTTGAGTTTCGAGCTCGTGAGTTATAAGTGGATCGATAGGTGCTTGAAGCATATCTAGGTACAGATCACCATTCAAGTTTTCTTCAAAAAATAAAGGTCCGATAATGGCATTTCCAAGAATACCAGCCCAAACATTAACTTTTTGTGGGTGTTGTGTATGTCCTTCTCGAAAATTGTGAGGGTTTTCGTCACTCCAATAGCGACAATTTTGCCTATTAACATTGCCATTCAGGAAAAATGAACATTCATCACTGAAACAGATATTGAACAGAAGATTAGGTAAAGCATTGATTCGAAGAGTCATGATTTCACAGAATTCTATTCTTCTGTCATAATCATCCTCATGGAGCTCGTGGAGAATCTGCATTTTATATGGATGAAATTTGTGCATTTTCAGTGCTTTCCTTACAGTCTCGTGTGACATTCCCGTCTGTTCTGCTACTGATCGTAAGGAGCTAGTCGGCTCTGCAGCAAATGTTCCCAACACCTCAATTTGAGCATCCTCATTCAGTACTCTGGGGTTATTCCTTTTTTTATTCTTCACCGAACCAGTTTCGGAAAACTTTGTCACCAAATCAAGCACATACCGGTGACTTATATTAAGATTTGGATTTCTTTCATTAAAAAGAGATGCCGCCCTTCGTGCGCACTTGCCCACCTCTCCATAAATAAAAATTATTTCAATTCGGTCTTGGATAGTGTAAACCATTCTTACAATTTATACACATTCTAAGGTATCGCTGATCAGCTCAACAAATGAAACTGAAATGATAGTACTACCAAATGGCTTGAATGCGATGAACACCTTTTTTGCTCAAAAAAAGATTCTTTTTATAGCAGAAGTAACAAAAAAGGGATAAGAGTTTTAAATCCGATAATAAACCCAAATGAAAGTCACCGAAATCAGATAACTAATTAATGTAAATTTTTTGAGGCTTGTCTAATTTTACCCCTGATGGAAAGTTGAAAAGCTGACCCGTCATCACAAGTTTTACTTATAAGAGAGTCAATAAATTGTATTTCTTTGCATACTAACTTGATAACCAGGCATTTTAGTATAGGCCAATTCTAATTACTTCTATTAGTTTAGAACTACATTTTCGGATACTGCTGATCGGAAAATAATAAATGAGGGCACCGTCGGCAAGCGAATTGAATGCCCTTCAAAATGATGTGCCACTTGACCCCCCTTTCCATTTGAAATTCTGAGGGTAACATCCACCCCTCCTAGGGGGTTGAACCCCGAGGGTTGAAAATATTCATTCAGAGTGTCCCCCTTGCAAATAAAGTTGACCTGTCTGACCATTTTTTCATATTATGTACTGGAAGGGAGATATTGAGGGTGGGAAGTTTTCAAATTGACACACTGTATATTCAATTCAAATGAATTCACACATATAATAAAAGCCGAAACTGTAGAACATAGAAGGAGCAAGATTTTAATATAATATTTCCTGCTCACACAAAACTACAGTTATTTCAACTAAAATAATTTGTTGTATTGATAGCTCTCAGACATCAAATATTCATTCAAAACCTAACCTGAAAAATACATCATTAATTCACCCAGTAGCTTCACTGATTTTACATACTGAAGAATTACATTTGGTTTTCTTTTTCAGATATACAGATTGGGAAACGCTTTAGTGTCGTACTTCATATACACTCTTCGATAATTCAATATTCAATTTATTCATCTGTGAAAAATAAAACATATTGGAATTTCTATAATTATGTCGATGAGTCAAGAAAAATACGAATGAAGATATCAGAGGAAAAAACATGTGTGCATTTCGGGAGGCCCGACAGGAATGATAACTTGAACTAATTTAGGTTGAACTATTCAATATTGAAATTGTTCAACTTGAGGAAAGCTTAGGTTATCACTGAAAGTTTATGTATAATAATATGATGATGTATGAAGAAGTTATTTATCAACGAAATCTTTTATTGATTATTTTGTGTATGTACATATATTATAGCTATCATAATTGTTACTTCTGTAGGATTAAATAATGATACTAATAATGTACATACACAAAACTAGTATCATCATGACTTCGTAGGTACGTGCGGCAGGTACCCAACGGAAAAATAACAACTAACCCAGCTAATGCCGCGCAGATAAATGAAGTAAAACCATTAGGCACATGTGCAACATATTCGATTCGGAAGATTGGTCGCAAGTTATTTTCCACTATGGAAAGCAGATATCAATTTCGTTTGGTACATACGACCAACCGATAGACCGGTTTCGGGGTGCTTGCCCCTTTGTTCATTTTATTTTTCGTTTATGGTTAAGCATTGTGGATAAAATTTGATATTGTCCTGTAAATGGGTAACTGTTGGACAATAAATCCATTATTATTATTATTATTATTTTCACCGTAGTGTGCGCTGGTCAGGCCCTACATTCGGGAGGGCGCGCCAGCATTATCAACCAATGACCACTCCCCACACCGTGGGGTAAGTGATCATTGGGTCCGAGAATCATGTGTACTGAGCATGCGCAGTGAACCAAGAATGACAGCCTTCGGAAAGTGTGCGGCTAAGATTTCTGCCTTAGTGCGGCAAGCCGGTATGATTATGATTTATTATTATCATTATTATTATTATCATCAGTACCAGGCATGGTCTTTTCATGGTTTAGTCGTATCGACCAAACGAAATTAATTTCTGCTTTTCATAGTGAAAAATAGCTTTCGACGAATCATCCATATCGAAAACGTTGCACAGGTGCCTGATGGTTTTACATCCACCCTCTGCGCGGCATTAGCTGGGTTGCTTTTCCGTTGGGTATCTACCACACGTACCTACAAAGTCGTAGGTCTACTTAAGAGGAAAGAGGAAACCATCCACTGGTGTTCATATGACAGATTGGGTTTTTCACATATCTGAACACATTATCAGCAATTCAATAATTTTGTTATACCTACATAAAATTCATTATGATAATTTATTTCACAATTCTCCCAATATTGATGTATTTTACTTAAATCGTGTTTCACTAATTCACTTTACATCATTTATATATTCAACTTTCATTTAGATGTCACATTTTTAAAGTGTAATCATACCTTAGTATGTGGTGCCACAGCCAAGCAACACTCAAGTTATTCAGCAACAGGGCTATGGTTTGGGTCACAGATCATACATTTATTTGTTTGACGTTAAATGTCAAAAGAATTTGAGCTTTGTCATTGGCTGGGACTACACATGTATGAATTAATTGCATGTCATATGTCATCCTCAAAATTTGATATTTCCGCATGATCCTCCTCAATGAACAACAGGTGGTTTTCTTCTTTAAAAAAATGAAATATCAGTCATGATGCGAATTATTTGTGTTTGTCTTGAACATGCCGAGGTTATTTTTTGGTCTCTACATCTATATTTGTTGTGTCAACATTTTAATCTTCCTGTCGCCTTACCTCACATACACTGTGATTTTTTGACTAATCTCTCTTTATAGATATAATCTGTTTCATCAGCCATATTGTAGAATCCCTGATGATGGTAATGAAAATTGTCGAAAGCATGAAATCTGTGTTATGAGAGGACAGTCTCAATGTTGTGTTGGATTTATATTGTTCACAATTGTTTAGTATTACAAGTAATACAAAATATCAAGTAATCGTTAACTTAATATGTATATATGTGTTAACACACATATACGTCATTGCTTCTATGATTTATTCACAACGATATTCTTACAGATTGTGAATAATGTAATACCACGGAAGCAGAACTGCCTGTGTGTGGATATACATACATATATGAGGATAATATAAAGTAATATAACAATATAAACAATCAGAGTAATATGAGAGGTCACAATTCGAAAAAAAACATGCTTAACTAATTTATATGTAAAATTTATGTAAATGTATGGGTCACTATATAAAAAACTATCAAAATAGTATAGTATGTTCATATAGAGTTAGTATGTTTTGAAAATGTGAGTTTCTTTTCATGAAAATTATCATGAACAATTGATATAGTAATTATTAAAATCGTTGTTTTTCTTTCATGTTTTTTTTTCTCAGTTTTTGGTAATGCTAAAGATATATAGAAATTCATAATATAGACGCTGCGGCCTGGATTTGTTATTGATGAATCGTATTATATTATATTATTCAACCTTCCATTAGGAGATTCTGTAATGTTTTGAGGAACATCGTTTGCTTGTTTCATCAAATTTTTGATAATCACTTCCAAAATCGGTGATAGTTTTAGGTTATATGCCCACTGTCAGCATATGTCTATCGAACACTAAACACTGAGTCAAGCGAAGACAAGAGAGAGTAGCGTCTGTCCGACAAAAGAGGAGGAGCCTGCCTGCCGCTGCCGTATGCGTGAAACTAGGTCCGTAACGAGTTATATTACGTTACGAGGCGACACACCCTTCTATAGGAAGTCATCACTTTAAAAAGTGATTGAAAGTTTTTGAAATAATATTTCGATGAGTTTTACAAAAAAAATGCATCAACCATATTCATTGAAATTTATAACGTATTTCTCTTTTGAATAAATATAATTTAAGATAAGCAGTCCGATAATATCGGACATAGAAACTTTTCTTGTGAACACGAGATCTATCAACTGAAACCACAAATGTGCGGTTGGCTGCTGTTGGTGGCTCCGTGCATTTGTATTTTTATCTTTTGGTAACCAAGTGTTGCCCATCTTTACACTTGGCTGCACCATACTGATGATGGGCCAAAAGCCCGAAACACGTGTCTATGGTTTGCCACTTTCATGAGTGCTATGTCCGATATTAACTTCTGTTTCTATATCAAGACACTCAATAACTTTCATATTTGTATATATATATATATATATATATATACATATATATATATATATATATATATATATATATATATATTTTGATTGATGCAACAAATTTTCCTTTATTTTGAGAATTTCAATATTAAATTCTACAAAAAGGATTTGAAGCTTTATATCTTCTATTGATTATGTGCGAGTGCTTTCGACAGTTAGTAGTACTGTCATCTTCTAGGCACCCTCAAACTGATGACAGTACTACCAACTGTCGAAAGCGCTCGCAGATAATTAATAGAAGATATAAAGCTTCAAATCCTTTTTGTAGAATTTAATATTGATATATATATATATATATATATATATATATATATATATATATATATATATATATATATATATATATAGTGTGACCCATTTTTAATGGAAACACCCCCCTAAAATTTGAAGTTGTAAACCGATTTCAATATTATTTTTTTTGAAATGTCAAGTACTGGAAGGTCTACCTTGGGACAACATTTGAAATGTTTTTTAAAGTTTCAGGGCATCTGTATCTGTAGAGTAGGGAGGGTGAGTGTAAGCCCACGCACTTAGGCCACATGTGACCCATTGTACTTACTCCCAAGGAGTTGTCCTCCTAGGTCGTCGTCCATCCTGTCCTTTCCAGGAAGGTGGACAGGTCGCTGGGAGACATCTCCTTTATATCGGCAGGTGTAGGCCAAGACTCGCCGAACACACACTCTCTTATTGACGATAGCTCCGGGCACTCACACAGGACATGCCTGACAGTCTCATCTTCCTGTTCACACATCCTGCATAGAGGTGTGTCCACTAGCCCCATATTATGTAGGTGTTTCCTTAGCTGACAGTGGCCAGTCAGAAATCCTACTGTAAGGCGTAGATTTTTCCTGGTCATCGCCAGATATTTCTTCGGCGCCAGCTTCCCAGGGTCGCCCAAGGTGATCCTGGCAAGATTAGATCCTTTGATTTCATCCCATCTCTTTAAAGATTGAGCATGGGTGTAACATTTGACTAGTTCCGCAATTGTCGAAGTCATCAGGCCGTGGGTGCCACTTGGCCCTAAAATTCTTAGTCCAGCCGCTTCCTTGGCTAAAGAGTCGGCAATGCGATTACCTTTACTCCTTTCGTGCCCTTTAATCCACCTCAGGATAATGTTATTATCTACCGAGGCTTTGGCTAAATCTTGGTGGCACTCTAGTGCTAGCCCTGAAGTAACACGGTGTCTGTTCAAGGCTAATAGTGCTTGTCTGCTATCAGTGCAGATTGTTATGTTTTTGCCCGAAATTCTTTTCTTGGTTATTTCTTTTGTGGCGATTGAGATACCAGCCAGTTCTGTTTGGACCACGCTGTTATTTCTTCCCATTCCCCATTTGATCCTTAGGCTTAGTGATCTGGAGTACACTCCACATCCTGAACCTTCTTTGGTTTTTGAGCCATCTGCATTTGTAGCATCTGACTCTGTGTTCTGCTTAATTTGTATTTTGTAGGGTTTATTAAACACAAACCTGGGTTCAATTGCATCACTTGTTGCCTGCAGCAGAGGTTGCGCAGTAAGCGCTTCCCGCCACAGGCCCAGCCTCAATTGACCCATTCCTACTTCTAGGTTTACACCAGCCGTGTGCAATCGTAACATGGCCATTAACGCAACCTCCTTAACGAACAGATCCAGAGGGGTCAGACCCGTGATTACTTCCATTGCCGCGGTTGGTGTTGTTTTCATGGCTCCTGTGATGTTTAAACAAGCCAGTCGCTGTATTTGATATAATTTTTGGATGGCCGTTGCTTGTAGAACTTTTGGTCCCCATGCAATGGCTCTATACGTTAACATAGGTCTTATTATTGCAGTGTAGATCCAGGCGACTACACGGGGTGAAAGACCCCATGCGCGTCCCACTGTCCTCCGACATTGCTCATAAGCCACGTATGCTCTTTTTGCTCTACTCTGTAGATGAGAGTTCCATGTTTGCTTCTTGTCGAGGATAATACCAAGGTATTTCACCTCTTCAGAGAAGTTTAGTTGGCTTTTGAAGATTTCGGGAGGTTTTAAGCCCGTTAAACTTCTTTTCCTGGTGAAAAGGACCATCTCAGTCTTCTTGGGATTGATCGACAGTGAGTGTTCCTTACACCATGTTTCTATCAATTTGAGCCCATCCTGCGCTCTATCGCACAGTGTGTTTACAAATTTGCCAGTCTGCAAGATAACTATGTCATCTGCGTATGCAATTGTGTAGAATCCATTTTTGTTAAGGTGATTAATTAGGGTATCCAGAACTATGTTCCAGAGAAGGGGTGATAAGACCCCTCCCTGTGGACATCCCCTCATGACCAGTCCTTTAACTGTGATGTCTTCTACATTAATACTTATTGCTCTGCTAGAGAGCATCTGGAGTATCCATTCTCCTACTACCAGGGGTACATTCCTGGAGTGTAGTTGCTGGGTAATTGTTGGAAAGGTTGTTTTATCAAACGCTCCCTCAATATCTATGAATATACCTAGGGTGGATTCTTTGTTGTCCAATGATCTCTCGATTCTGCCAACCACATGGTGAAGGGCCGAATCAGTAGACCTTCCCGGGGTATATGCATGCTGATTCGGATGAAGTGGGTTGTTAACAAGTACTTCATCTCTTATGTACCGCTCACATAGCCTCTCCATGGTTTTTAAGAAAAACGATGTGAGACTAATTGGACGGAATGCTTTTGGTAGGGTGTAGTCCATCCTACCTGGTTTGGGTATAAATACTACTCTTACTTCTCTCCACTTACTGGGAATATACCTCAGAGCTAGAGAGGCTCTGAATATTCCAACCAGATGTGGCATAAGAGTGTCCAGTCCCCACTGAAGTAGGGCTGGTCTTATACCGTCAGGCCCTGGTGACTTGAAGGGGGAAAAGCTTGATATATCCCATCTTATTTTGTCCTCATCAATTACTGTACTAGCATATTGCCAGTCATATTGTGAGGGTGTTATTGATACATCCGTCCAGTTCGCCGTTCCAGGAAAGACAGAACCTGGGAAGTGAGTATCCATAAGAATCTCAGCACTCTCCTGGAGGTTGGCGGCTTTGTCGCCATTTTCCCTCGTCAGGATGCCAATAGTCTTATGGTGGTCATTTGAGAGTGCCTTCTGTAGCCTAGAAGCTAGTGGAAAATCTTCGACTGCCTCACAATAGGCTCTCCAGGCTTCTCTTTGTTTTCGCCTGCAGACTTTTTTAAACTCTCTGAGGTTGGCTTGATATATAACCCAGTCCTCTTCGAGTCTAGTACGTTTTGCCTTCTCGCTGTCCTCCTGAGGTGTTCCAATTCAGGGCACCACCATGTGTTGGTTGAGCCATGCGTTTGAACCATCCTCATTGGACAGGATTCCTTATAGGCAGTGTCTATTTTGTTGTGGATAGATACTGTGTACCTTTCCAGTTCTTCATTGTTGCCAGGAGTCAGGACCTCTGTTTCCCGCAGAGCTCCTCTCAAGAGTCGATTGTAGAGAGCTACATCCGTCCTCTTCGGGTCACGGGATTTTACAGTAGTCCTGAGATCCTGGCTTATCGTATAGGTCAGCCAGCGGTGGTCTGACATAGAGATATGGTCCGAGACTTGCCAGTCTTGGATTTTGTTTGATATTTCGGCTGTCGTGAGCGTGATATCTATTAACGTTTGGCTACGGGCATTAATAAATGTTGGCTCCGTGCCTCTGTTCAAGATTGTTAGATCTTTCTGTATTATATATTCGTATAGTGACTTACTTCGGGCGTTGATATCCTTGCTGCCCCAGCTCACGTGGTGAGAGTTTGAGTCGCAACCCAATATGAGCTCCACTCTCTGGTTGAGGCAGTGGTCCACTAGTACTTCCATTTCTCTGGTCGGTGGTAGGGTGGCTGCATCTGAAGGGAGGTACACCGATGCGATTATCAACGCCATATATTTGCCTTTCCCAACTGGACATTCAACTTTGACCGCAGTGAGATCTGAGGTGCTGAATTGTGCCATCGGAAACGCTCTGTATTTCCTAGGAACGTAGACAGCCGTCCTAGGTTGCTGGTTGCTTGGTAAGCTGAAAATTTGACCAGTTAAACTACTGAAACCAGTAATTTTGGTCTTTATTATCCAGGGCTCCTGGATCAAAGCTATTGCCTCCTCCAATACATCAAGGTGGCGACATAGTGTTGCCGTTGCCGCCTTTTTATGTTGGAGGTTGCATTGTATTATTTTTACTTTTTTTCCAACGTCCTTGCCCATGAGACAGTTGTTGGATACAAAGTTACCTTTAGAGGTCCATCTGCTCCCCTGCTAAGGGGGAGGTGGCCTCGCTGTTTTTGGGTGCCTCCTCCGTCAGGTCATCGAATGTCATCTGTTCAGATGCTTCGATTTCCTTTTCGGTACCCATGGTGGCCTTGGGGTCAATATCCACTTTAGGTGGTTCAACTCCCAAGGACCTAGGGTCTTCCGAGGTACCCTCTGTTTCTTTTACTGTTGCCCTAATAGTCAGTGAGGTAAACGCGTAGCTTAACCTCATCGACTTCTTCTTCAGGACAGCCATATCATCTTCTCCGATCCCGAAGACGAAGAGGTTTCCTTGTGGGTTCATCTTAACCTCATGATGGAAGGTGCACCATCTTGCTACCTTCTACCTTTCACCGGATGTCGTCTTGTGGACGTCCTCCGGGATCCAGAGTGAGGCTTTGGTAAGCTTCGGGAGCTTATCCACACTGACGACCGCAAGTGATGCCTCCTCCCATGGCTTGATATTCATTGTGGCTTTCTTCAGCCACTCTAACGTCACGTCGTCATCGCAGACCACTCTGATGATTTCACCGGAGTATGTCCACGACTTGAACGTGGGCGGTTTGCTGTTGTTGCTGGAGGCGGAGAAGATGATCTTGTCCAGCTCCTCCAACAGTTGTTTTTTGATGAGACTCTCTCGTTCTGCGGTAACCTTACCGTACGGGTTAGTCTCATCTATGATGGCTACCTTGAGGTGTCTCAAGGCGGCCTCCACGAAGGTTTTGGAAGGTGCAGCGACATTTCTGTCGCTGCGCAGCTTCTTCAACCTTCTTGGGGTTCCCTCCGTGGAGGTACTCGCGTGAGGGCGCTTTCCTGCGGTGGCAGCCTTTTTTCAAGGCGGAGCTCTTGGCGCCCTCCGCAAGAGGTGCCCTTGTTGTTGAGGATGGAGTGGAGGAGGTAGAGGGTGCACTCATAGTTGCTGCCACTTCTGCCTCTTTCGCTCTCTTCCTCCTCTTGGCCTCGGCGCCGCTGATTCGCTTACGCCTTGGCCTTTGCATTGCATCGCGAGGTGGTCTGCTATGTCCAGCCTCTTTCTGAGCGGTAGCTTGGGGTGAGCATTTCTGTTCATCCCCAGCCCCCGTCCTAAATTGAGGTGAGCATTGCTGTCCAGCCTCGGGATTGGTTGGTTTTTTGTTTTTTCCTTTAGTGTCCATGTATGTTCCCACGAGTAGCAAGGGAAGGGTTGGTCACCTCTAGCAGAGCCCCGCATTACCAGAGGAAGGCTAGTTACAATGAGGTTTCGCCCGGTTCCTCAAGGGGATCGTTCGTAACCGCATATAACCCTGCGGCCATTCAGCTGTCGACACGATTCCTTACATCTTAGCTTGGGTAGGCTGGTCCGCGGTGGCATGTTTTGCAGGGCTTTTGGGGGGTTTCAGTTCCCCTCACCCTACTTATTTCTGCCACTGACCAGGAGTCCGTCAACCCCGTCCGTTAGGCCACATTGGCTTCCCGGATAGGACCTCCAGTCCCCTGGCCGTTCCCCTATCCGCCACCTGGGGACGCGCCCGATAGGTAGCCCAGCCCACGGGAGTTTCAGGGCATACTACGATATTTTTTCTTAGTCGAAAATCGCGATTTTTTAATTGAAAAAATCACTACGCCACTGGATTCAGAGTGCCTCTGAACAGGTGTGACCAAAATTTCATGAAAAAATATTCATCATCAACAAAGTTATGACAACTCAAAAATTCGAAAACTCACACAGCTTACAGTTACAAAAAACACCCTATATCAACAAATATAGTCATGAGAATATTTTTTAATGATTTCAACAGTAAAGTGCCACCAGATAAAAAAAAACAAATAGCGTGAATATTTTTAATGAAAATAACGGAATTACATTCAAGTTTTCACGCAAATTAACTAAAACTAAGACCTAATATTTCAATTTGAATCTTAGTTGCCATGGAAATGCTATAACAGTTTGCCACTTGTGAAAGATTTAAGTGTACTATTGTCAACAATATTCACCTTACAGTTTTTCGAATTATTTTGTCTCATGGCTGCAAGATTGAGCGTAAGAGAGAAAATTGACATTGTACGCCTTTCGGGAGATGACGTTAGGAGTGCTAAAGAGGTTTGTAGAGTATTTAATGAGAGACATCCAGATCGTCCTCGTATTAGCTGCGATACGGTAAATAAAATAAATAAAATATTCAATGAAACTGGTGCAGTATCAAAAATTATGTTAAAAAGTAATCCTGTACAAAGACGAAACAGGAATGACAGGAATGATCAAATCATTTTAGATTATTTCGAAAATAATCCTAATGCCAGTATAAGGAATGCCACTTTAGATTTGAATATTCCACGAGAAACTATTCGGAGATGTCTCAAGGCGAAGAATATTAAACCTTTCAAGCCAAAATTTTTACACACACTTCAAGAAGGCGACGAAGCAAGACGCCTGGCATATTGTTTATGGGCCCAAGGGAAACATTTAAACAAAAGAAATTTTCTAAAAAATATTTTATATACCGACGAAGCCACTTTCACTACAAATGGAGTAGTATCATCACAGAATTGTCGCTATTGGGCAACGGATAATCCAAACTGGGTAATAAACTGTAAAAGCCAGTATTCACAAAAAATCAACGTCTGGTGTGGGATATTGAACGAACGAATTATTAGTCCTTTCTTTTTTGAGGAGAACATTAATGCGCAGAGGTTTCTAGAATTTTCAAACACAGAGTTTTGGAATGCTATTCACGAGCTGCCAATCAATGAACGATATAATTTAATTGTCCAGTTAAGTGGGTGTTCAGTTCATTATGCCAGAGCTGTGAGGCAATGGCTTAACGAACATTTTCCAAACCGATGGATAGGCCGTGGTAGTCCGTTTATAGAGTGGCCACCCAGATCTCCAGACCTCACAGTTTTGGACTTTTTTCTCTGGGGACTTCTCACACAAAAGGTTTAGAAAAACCGCTCAAGAGATAGAAATGAACCTTGTGCAAGAATTCGACAGGTATGTGCAGATATTAGCCCTCAAGAACTAAGGAACGATTTACAACTTCAAATTTTAGGGGGGTGTATATATATATATATAATAAAAATAATAATAATAATAATAATAATAATAATAATAATAATAATAACGAGACACCGATGTTGCCCTACGCTCCGGGGGATATTGAATCCGTTGTGGGGAACGAGAAGTGCCGAATTTATTGGAACTATTCGTTCCCCACCCTCAGGCTCATACAAGCTAATAAGCCTGATGTAGTCCTTCTTGACCACCAGACCAAAACGATATTTGTCGTGGAGTTTTCAGCTCCTGGCGAGACGAATATCGTCAGAAAAGAGGAGGAAAAACGGATAAAATATCGAGATTTTCTCTTCGAACTCCGCAGACTCTATCCAGATCACTCTGTCAAGATGGTCGTTCTGATTATTGGAGTCCTTGGTGGAATGATGTCTTCTCTACTCTCGAATCTCAAAATCATACCGGCTTGCCGCACTAAGGCAGAAATCTTAGCCGCACAGATGCAGAAGGCTGTCATTCTTGGCTCACTGCGTTTGCTCAGGGCACATGATTCTCGGACCCAATGATCACTTACCCCACGGTGTGGGGAGTGGTCATTGGTTGATTATGCTGGCGCGCCCTCCCGAATGTATCGGGGCTTCGGGGGATAGGGCCTGACCAGCGCACACTACGGTGGAAAAAAAAAAAAAAAAAAAAAAAAAAAAAAAAAAAAAAAAAAAAAAAAAATAATAAAAAACTTTATTCACCGTAAGAGTACAGAATATAAATAAATGAACTACATGATAGAGTGGGAATAAAGACTTGAACGATAAGCGCTATTGCACTTGTTTCGTTATTGTGTAACAAGGAGTATAATTTATAGAGTACGCTACAAGACAAATAGAATGTAACATAAAAATAAAAAAATTATAATTTGAAAAGACATGACGTTATGAGTTGACAAAAAATATAAATAAAACAATAATGATAAGATTCGTGTAAACTTAATACAGGGTGCCTGTTTATGGTAACAATGAGTATATTTTCTAGAATACGGCACAAGACAAATAATATAAAAAGAAATAAAACAAGGACATAAACCAATATATGTTGACAGAATGTAAAAATAATAATAAGATTTGTATAAAATTTATATAATGTGACTAGGGTAATATAGCATAATTGGTTGGTATACTTTTTATTCTAATATATTCATCACATATTGTCTTTGTTTTTCGAATATAAACGATTTCAAATTCTTCTTGAAAATTGGAGTGCGGTTACTGTTTTTAATTTCATCAGGAATAATATTGTAGAATTTGGTTGATGTGTATGAAAATGCTCTTTGTGAAATTGACTTTTTCAGTATGATAGGATACGGTATTTTCTTGTAATTTCTTGTATAGTAACTGTGATGTTCTTTTATTTGATTTTTGTTGGAATTGTATTTGACGAGTACGTTATAAAAATAAAGCTGTCTAAGGTCCATTATTTGACATTCCTTGTATAGTTCGTCCGAGGAATAGCGATTGTTTCTAAACATTATAATTTCAAGTATTTTCCTTTGCACGATTTCTAACGGGTTGAGATGGGTACGTAGAGCAGCTCCCCAGGCTACAATGCCATATTTCAAATGACTTTCAACCAGCGCATAATAAAGATTTTTTAATTCTTTGATGGGGAGGTATTTCCTTAGAAATCTGAATCTGAATAGGTTTGTCTGAAGTTTCTCGATGACATACTTGATATGAGTATCTCATTTCAGGTACCTATCCAAATAAACACCTAAATATTTCACTTCGCTAACTGCTTGAATTGTAAAGTTTGATGTTTGGTTTTTGATAAGGAGATTGTCAAAAGGGCAGGAATTGTTTGAATTGCAACTAAAGGGTAAGAAATTGGTTTTCTCCATATTAACAGTGAGTAATTTATAGTCGAACCATTCTTTTATTGCTTTAAAATCCATTTCAACTACATTTTTGAGGTTATTCCAGGTCTTTTCCTCATAAAAAATGGCTGTATCATCTGCATATCCAATTATTGTACCAGCTGTATTAAGTTTGAATAGGTCGTTTATGTAGAGATTGAATAAAGTTGGACCTAAGATTGTACCTTGGGGCACACCACATTCTACTCTTCTCGGCTCGCTTTGTATCCCTTCGATTCTTACTGACTGTTCTCTATTGAGTAAATAGCTTTTAAACAGTTTCAGGCAATTGCCCCTAATACCGTTATTTTCCAATGTATTCAGAAGTTTTTTATGATCCACGGTGTCAAAGGCTTTTGAGAGATCAATGAATAGACAGAGAGAGGGTGTGGAGTTCTCTAAAGCCTTGTGTATCTTCTCAGTTAAAGTTATTAAAGCATCATCGGTAGAAATATTTTGTCTGAAGCCAAATTGTTTCTCTGAAATTAGCTGATATTTGTTTATAAATGACGTCAACCTATTTTTCAATAATTTTTCAAAAACTTTCGATAAGTGTGTGATCAGGGATATTGGTCTGTAGTTGTTCACTGAGGTTTTATCTCCTCTTTTGTAAATTGGGCAAATTACTGATTTTTTGAAGGCATCAGGCCAAACACCTTTAGATATACATTGATTAATGATGAATTCAAGTGGTTCAATAATAAACTGAGAAATTGATTTTATTACTTCTGATTTAATTTCATCATAGCCTACCGATTTGTGATTTTTTAACTCATTTATTAGTGTAGTCAGTTCTTTGGAGTCGGTATGTGTTAAAGCTAATGAGTTTGGTAGAATATATTGATGTGCGTTATTATTTCTACTCGTTGAGATTTTTTGAGCTAGTTTTGCACCCATACCTGCGAATTTGTCATTGAATTCGTTGGCTATATCTTTATAGTCAGTTAAAAGCTCGTCATTATCATTTTTTATTGGACCAGTAACTTTTGTTTTTGATTGTGTACCGGTAAGTTCCTCCACAATATTCCAAAGCTTTTTTGTGTTTCCATTATTTTTTTTATTTGGTTCCTGAAATAATTTTGTTTTGTTCTGTTTATTGAGTTTGTTACTTTGTTTTTGTATTTTTTATATTGATCCTGTATCGCAGTATTATTAGGATTACTCTGGAGTTCTCTGAACATTTGGTTTTTACTATTGATCATGATTAATAAGGAGTTATTCATCCAGGGAGCAATTTTGGTGTTTTTTCTGTAGTATCTTTTTCTTTCTGAGCATTGATTTAAACTATTCATAAGGATTTGGAGGAAATTGTTCATTGATATATTCGGATCCTGTGTATTGTAAATTGTGTCCCAACTAGTCTTTTGCAGTATTTTGCATAATTTACTGTAATTTAGGTATTTAATATATTTGTTATCCGTTTTTTGCTTGTTTTGCTTGTCAATGACTATTTGGAGTATTGTTGTTGTATGATCGGTTATATTTGTATTAACAACGAGTGGCAAGATCATGTCAGTAATGTTGCTGATTTTTGATTTGAGGAAAATATGATCCAAACAGGACTGACCTCTGGTTGGGATATTAATAGTGGAAATATATCCATGTTCATTCAAAAGATTCATGTATTCGATTGTATTTTCATTATCTTGAATTAAATTTATGTTTATGTCCCCAATGAAGATGTAATAATCATCCGTTTCTGTTTGATTATTATCGAAGTAGTTTTGGAGGATACGAGTGAAGTCCTTAATGTTGGTAGAGGGTGATCTATAACATGCAGTTATGGTGACAGTATTTTTGCTCAACTTAACGTTTACTCTAAGTAATTTTATGATTTCTAGTTCAATTATCTCATAATCCACATCATATATATTTTTTATATAGATTATTGTACCGTCGTTTTTGTTAAATTTCCCTCGATTATAGATGGATGTGTATCCAGGGATCTTATATAAATTTGTATCGGGGATTTTCCAGGTTTCTGTCAATACTAAGCAATCAAGATCAATGTCGAGATTTTGAAGGAATATCTCCTGATATTATTATGCAATATTGTAAAGTTGTTGTTTTCTTTATTGATCTTTAAGATTTCTTTACATTCTTTTTGGTCTGTTAGCAAAAAAGTATCCACTGGATTCACCTCAAAATCACGAATGTATTGATCCATTTTCAGAGTGTTTCAATCTTGATTAGGTACAGATATATATGTAGATGTAAATACAATAACATATGTGATTGGAATGTTAGATTTTTAGGCAGTTTTTAAAATTTGCTTTGCAGAAATAATTTTAGAGAGGTTTTTCTACTGTTTATTTGTTGAGCCGGAGCGGGTTTTCGGTTTATCTTGGAGTATTTTTTGTGTGTGGGCCAGGTGCGTAGGTTTTTTTGAGGTTGGAGCCTTCGGGGTACTTTGGTCCTTTTTGAAATTTGAGGATATGTTTTCTGCTGTTAATACTGTTGGGGTAGGTTAGGTTAGGTTAGGTGAACTGTTTGCTTTTTCTTCTATGTTGTCTTCTCTTTCTAGGTCTTCAATTCCGTAACTATTTTCGTCAACGTATAACTTATTTCCTTTTATGAAGCATTTACTATATTTCCCTTCCTGTTTAGCAAGAAGGAGATGTTTTTTTAGAATTTTATTTTCTTTTCTTTGAGCTAGTGTTAAGTCGTTTGCAATGGATATATTTGTCCCTTTTAGCTTGTTACAATTTTTTATTATTTGTTTTTTCTTCAAGTCAGAAATAAACTCGATTTTCACTGGGCAATTGTCCGACTTTCCCAATGAATAAACGTCGCTGATATCACTTTGCTTGACTTCAATTTCAAGTAATTCTTGGAGATCTTTGGTCAGATTTTCTGCAGTCACCTCTTCGCGTTTTTTATTCAGACCAAAAATTATAATATTTTTTTTGTTCTGGGCTCGTTTGAGATGTTCCACTTCCTTCTTCAAATAAATGTTTTCTTTCTCTAGTTTGGACACGGCACTCTTTAGTTCTTGTATTGTTAGTTGTAGGCGTGTTTCACTTGCTTCGATACAGTTTTTCAGTTCCGTGCGATTTTTTAAAATTTCTTCATATGTTTTTTCGATCCGTTGCAAAATTTCAGCCATATTTCCTGGCCTATGATGTTTGAAAGTGCGAGCACCTTTATCAGTGATAAAAATATATGTTCTCAGTTATCAGTGAAAGTTTTTTGGCGATTCTGATAGCTCGACGTACCGATTTAATATATTAATACTCACTGGTTGATGGGTATTTTTGAGTTTGCTCTTCAATAGGAACTTTCATTTATGCCGCAAACGTGGAGATCACTTTCCCTTCTTCAATTTGATACCAGTTTCAATTTTTTTTTGATGTACGGGATAGAAAATATGACGAGATATAGTAACTCGTTTTACACTCGACTACTCGATGTGGTTGATTGGTAATTATGGTATATATATATATATATATATATATATATATATATATATATATATATATATATATATATATATATATATATATATATATATATCTCAGACAAGAAATTAAAAATCAAACTCTGTTTTACTTTGCCAAGCTTTCGCTTCTAATGGAAAGCTTCTTCAGGGCCTATAATTTAATGAGTTGTGAATTTTTTTCGCTATTGAATAACATTACAAATCATACTTACAATATAAATGAGTGAAAAACAATAATCGAACATATAAATTGAAGAAAAAAGTTAACATGTATATGATTTTTTTGGTTTGACAAATGTCATACCCTCACATAAATGTCATTTTTCAATGGGTATGATGATTTCATAATTTTGCATCTGAAGAAAGAGTTATTGATTGATACAATTTTCATTATTATTATGTTTTTTATGTAGTTTCAGTAAGTTACTGTATATACTGCTGAGATTATCAATGTCAGTTTTATCATTCATACAATCAGAAGACTTATTAATTCCAACCATTTCAAGAAAAAGGCGTTTGGAGATATTTTTTTCTGTATGTAAAATTTCTATATTAGAGTATGTCATGTTTCTATAGAATGTAATGCACATGATTATTTATCAAGCTTTATATCACTTTTATGTGAAGTTATTCTGTCATTGAGAATTCTAGATGTTGTTCCAATATAATCCAAGTTACAACTACTGTTACAAGGAATGTTATAAATCACATTTGACTTTTTTGTAGTATCCGTTTTACTTTTATGTATACATATGCATATATATGAACGAAAATATAACCTCTTATCAAATGGCAGGATTTAATTTCTGACCATGCTACAGAGAAATCGCAACATGAGCAGGCCTTGCTCTTTCTTGCTTGAAGAAACAAAATTCAACAATTTTGTATCATTTTATTATTAGTTACAAGCGAACCACCCCAGCTCCGCACGGGTGCAATACTGCTAATCATAAAGTGCTATAGGAAAAACTCGGCCTACGACACGCCGTTTATAGGAACGCGCCCCCGGTCGGTACCGTCGCAACCGCTATGTCCCTGCATTTCAAATATGTGATATTTTCAAAAATATTCATTTGAATCACATGCTATGAAGGGTCATATTGATCTATATTGAATGGACAATGGATTAGAGGAACTCAATTGGATAAGGATTTATGCTGTATTTCTCAAAATCGCTTTGTCAAAAATGTAACGATATGAAATGGTTATTGTGAGTTATTCCTGAGAGATAGACATATACAATTGCGGACTTGTTTGTAGACCTTTTCACGGTGTTCAATACTGTAGTACATTATTTTGATCTCTCGTAGGGTTCAGCCAGCGTAAACGCAAAAAAATTTGTTTATTAACGATACCACATTAGAAACCTCTAAAATGATCAGTGTTTCTCTACTTTATTATGCATGTCATATAGATATACCTTCTTCTTGAATCACTCTATTCATTTAAACAACCCACATCAAAATCCGTTGTTGAAGATCTAAGCATACATAGGGACAGACAGCGGTAAGCGACTTTGTTTTATACTATTGTTACGTTTTTTCCCGCGGATTCACCAAAAATTGGCTACACTGTGTACAATAATCAAACCATACTTCATTTTCACTGTTAATACAACAAAAAACTTCAACTGTTGCATTATTTTTTTTCAGGGGATGATTCACAACACTACCCATTTCTCTGAGGTTGTTCGCCCCGAACAACATTCCAAGTGGAAACTTAAAGACCCATGTAAGGACTCAGTCCCTCTATGTGGACAAAGTTAGACTTAATCCTATGTGACAATTGGATTCTGTTCACCAGATCGTTTATCTTTTCGGTTACCAAGTGAAATCCTTGCCGTGGTCTCTGCAATCTGTGACATACACATTTCCGACGTTGTGGTTGGTAGAGCCATACTGCATCGCCTTCCTTGGAACTCTCCGGCAGCGACGTTCTGTCAGATCTCATATTCATCCTGTCACTGAAAAACTGAAATTTGGATCTGGCAAATTTGTGTACGATTTACAGTGTCTCCTTCAGGTCATTTACATACTCTGAAAGAGGTATCTCTTGAGATTCATCGGGTGGACTGCCACATATTACATATATTGGAAGTTATAGTTCGCGACCAGTTAACAATATGGATGGTATGTAACCTGTCACGTCATATTAGGAGCTTCTGTATACCAACTGGAAGGGGGGAACCAATTCATCCCAGTCGTACTGTGGGCGAGAAGCAGTTGTTCTTGTCTTCTTTATTCCCAACAAAATCATCATTTTCTTTTATGAATCCGACTCGAAGTTGCAGTCCTGGTCCGAGTGTTTCTGCTGTGGTACTCCGTGTTTGGCGATTACGTTATGCAACAGGACTTCTACTGCCGTTTTAGTCTCTTGGTTTGGTGAGGCTACTACTTCAGGTCATTCAGAGAAATAATCCTTCACAACCATAGAGTACTTGTTACCGGATGTGGTCATAGGGAGTGGTTCTAAAATGTCAACTGCGATTCTCTCGAAAGGCACTTGCTGGGGCACTGCTTCAACTTTTCTTTTTGCCTTGTCTTCGGAGCCTTTCTTGAAGAGCACAGGTCACAACGCTCACACCACTCTTTCACGTCTCGCTGGCAATTGACCCAATAGCACCTCTCACGCACTCACGCAGTTTCTATTCACTACGAAAAGCCCTCCCGTGCGACCATCGTGGTGCTGTTCTGGTATTTTCGCGATTCACGTCTTTGTATGTTACTCCAATCGGGCCTTTCCATTTACGAGTAGGTAGGTCATCACGAATGCACATGGATTTCCACTGAAATCAGTAGCCCTTTTCTACTGACCGTGCTTGGAGATCTCTTGCCATTCCGGCCTCTCTCCTTCGTCAATCCATTTCTGTATAGTTTTCAAGACCGGATCCTACTTCTGCACTACGATATCTTGCCCCGTCATAAAAATAGTGTCAGCCTCGGAGGCTAGTAATGACCGTACCACACCATGGTCAGGTGATTTCTCAGAATTTCTGTCCGGATACCTGAACAAGGAACCCTCATAGGTTGCTTCTTTTCGTGTCTCAAGAAACCCAAAGCAGCGGGAGGTACGTGAACTCATCTTCCTATCTATCAGAGCTGTCCATTACGGAGTTTCTGCCCGCTACCTTGTCAAGGCTAATGGAAAATTCTCCTGGTAGCTGGGTATCCTTGTCCTCCTGACATTGATAAAAGTTACATCCGGATGTCAGATATGGTAACCCCTCCAAGCTTAACCATCGACTGCTTTTTCCAATCCCTCCTTTGTTTCCTGAATTACTTTATGAAATTCTTCTTGAATGGATTCCTATACCTCCCGTTCACTTCAGAAGTTTTTGAATCCTCAAATAAGTGAAAGTACATTCCATTGTCTTATAATTTCTATTATTCATTCTGGTTCAGAATAGAAGGTATCTCGTTACTTATGTAAAATTTCGTATTCAGAAAACGTTTCTTATTTCACAAAAAAAAATTATTTTTTATTCTTGGTAATTTTTTTTCTATAAATGCAATGGTGAATAATTCAATTTAATCAAATAATGTAAAAGATCAGTGTATACAACTTATCAATGTTAATTTTCGTTTTTATTTCATAAATTGTAATATACTTCTGCGGTTTGTAATACATCTAACTAATGAGGGAGGCACTACAGAAATGCAATTTAATTCTTTAAAAATAATGAAGACTGCTCACTTGAACGTTCGATCAATATTTACTGGATTCTATCAATTTTCAGACTTGGTGCAGAACATGAACTTTGATATACTTGCTATAACTGAAAGTAGATTGTCTGATGATGTGGCATCGGATGCAATCATGCTACCTGGATATAATTTATTGAGAAAGGATAAAAACCGTTCTGGAGGAGGGGTTGCTCTTTATTTTAAAAGCCACATTAAGTGTCATCTAATAAATATAGTTGTTGAATTATCCAATAAACTCTGTGAACATTTATGGTTTGAATTTAAGATTAACAAAACCAATGTCATTTTGGTCATTATATGTATGTAGACCACTTGAAAATAATTCAATTATAGACTTTGTTAGGGATATGGACAATATTTTAAATGATTTTATTCCATCTACCGACCATGTCATTCGTGTTGGGGACTTCAACCATGATTTGAGTCGTATAGCAAATTCTATGATAAACGAACCAACGAGAATTGACGGTAGGGGCATGCACAACTCTTGATAACATCTTTATTTCTGATGAAAATATGGTATTGGAGGCAGAAACAGTTAATGCTGATTTAATATCAGATCACAAATTAGTTTTTTGTGGACTTGATTTTGAAATACAACAAATTAATGTCAATTTTGTTACATTTAGGGATTATGTTGATTTCAATGCGATATAATGCATTCAATCTCTGCAAACGTTACCATGGCATGAGTTCTTAGCAGGAAATGATGTCAATAGAAAAATTGAAATATTCAATGGGTTCTTATTTCATGTATTCGACTAGGTACTATGCACCTAAAAGGACAGTTAAAGTTACTAAACCAAAAGCTCCGTGGATGACTCAAAATATTAAAATTTTAATGTCACAAAGAAATAATGCTTTGAACAAGTATAAAAGAACAAGAACCCATCAAGACTGGGAAAGATATAAACTATTGCGCAACTTCATCCTCTCCTCGATAAGAAACGAAAAATGAGCATAATTGAATAGTTTTCGTAGAGTCAACGATAGTAGGAAAGTTTGGAATACTTTGAGGTCTTTCAAAGTTGTGAGAGGTAAGAATAGTACAATTCCTGAAGAATTATCTGATCCTGAAGTAATAAATAATTATTTTTCTCAATGTTGGGGGGAATCTAGCGATTCAACTTGTAATGAAGCAATTCAATTCTATGATAGTCATTCTTGTCAGGCGAATAAACCTAAATTTGAATTCAAAATGGCTACCGTTGAACAGATTCATGACATTTTATTTGAGATAAAAAGTACAGCGTACGGTATAGATGATACATCTAAAATCATGTTGAGGTACTGCAGCCCTTTCATTGATCCATTTATAGTTCATCCCATTAATTACAGCATAAAAACAAATCAGTTTCGTGATTTATGGAAAATAGCGATAGGGCGCCCCCTGCCTAAAGTGGCGAATCCAACAAATCTAGCAGACCTTCGTGTAATAAGTATTCTACCATGCCTGTCAAAAGTGATAGAAAAAGTTATGTCTTCCCAAATTTTAGAATATGCTCGAATCAATTCACTAATTCCCTCATGTCAAACTGGATTCCAGAAAAAAATTAGTACATCTAATTCTCTCATTCTGGTTCTAGATACAGTGATTGCTAATTTGGATGAAAGAAACATTAGTGTGTTAACACTTCTAGATTTTTCTAAAGCATTTGATACTATCAATCATAGTCTCTTATATCAAATATTACGGTTTTTCTGATAGTTCACTTCACTATGATTGAGTCATATCTAACGAATCGAAAACAGAAGATAGTATCAAATGAAAGAAACTCTGACTACGTTGAAATAAAAGCGGGAGTACCACAAGAAAGTATTCTCGATCCACTATTTTTCATTATCTATACCGCTGATATTCTAAAATCCATAATCGCTTGCAATGTTCAGGCATATGCCGATGTCACGCAGTTACTAATTAGTTTTCCTAAAGAAAACCTGAATGATGTACAGAATTTGCTGAATGATGATCTTGAACTTATATTAAAAAAGTGCTTCTCATAACTTGAAATTGAATTCGTCCAACTCAAAAATATTAGGTTTCTCACCAAAAACTCAATACGATTTTATACATACAAATTTGGCAGTTGCTATCAATGATGTACCATTAATGGCCATTGAATCGGCGAAAAGCTTGGGTTTGATAATAGACAACGATCTCCGTTTCAAATCTCATGTAAATAGCATTCTCAAAACACTTTCACTTCACTGAAAACTCTTTACAGCAACCGGTTTATTCTCAATGTAAATTTGCGCAAGACTCTGTGTGAAACCCTTGTCCTCTCACAGTTCACGTTTTGTGATTTTCTGTATGATCCTTTTCTTGATAATGAATTCAAATATAAGATTCAAAAGGTTCAGAATTTTTGCGTACGATTCATTTACGGATTACGTCGGTATGACCACGTATCTCAAAAATTAAAAAGTTAGAATGGCTCAATATGTCTTTCGTAGACATGGAAAATCGTAGACGACTTCATCTATCCATGTATGTTTATAAAATGATGAGAAATGAAAATGAATTTAATCGAAGGAGATTACTTCCTAGATCTCATACACATTCTATTAATGTGGACAAGGACTCACTCACGATGCCACATCATTCGACAGCTACTTTCCAGAGGAGCTTTACCTATACTGCTATTAAAAATTTCAATTCTATCCCTATTCAGTACAGGGACTCAAATTTGAGAGCATTTAAAAAGTTTATAAAAGAATCTTCAGTAATGTCTGATTTTTTAGTTAGTATATTTTTGATTTTGTAATTCATAGGGCCATATGGTATTATCGACTCTAGATGAGCATCAGGGGGTTAGATGTAAAAGTAGCCGAAGGCTAAATCTCGCCTCGTGGTGTTCAAGCAAGCATTTTCCTGTATTATTTCTTCGAATTACGTAATAATTTGTAATCTCTACAGAAAACACATTATTATTATTATGTGTTTCCTGACTATTCATCAGCAAGTGTTTGTCTTTCTTCTGTTTTTCCCAAATAGCTAGTAGTGATTCACGATCTTCATTTGGGCGTAATCGTTTTCCCTCTCTACTTCGTTAATCTTCTATATTTTGGCATAATTGTGTGGGTTTACCAATAATTGACTACACTGTACGATAATCGAACTTTGCTTTATTTTCATTGTTGAAACAACAAAACACTATGACTGAAACATCAACTATTATTCAAATGTTCCAAAGGGGAACATTACTTCAGAAGAAAATTCAGAGAAGCTGCATTTATGTTGTCTAACAACGCATTTAGCCAAGCCAGCGTAGAGATACGCAACATATGGAAACCCTCAATCAAGTGGAAAACGGCTAACTCCCGCCAATCGGTCAGTTAAATACCTGACGCCCAAAGGAACTTCCTTCAGCAGTACTGGATGCACTTCTCTTAAAAATTGAACGTATGCCCCACCATTTAATCGAGGAGATAGAAAATGAGGCTCAATTAAATCATCCCCACACGTTAAGAGAAAACTGTTCTTGATGGTTAGTTCCGACAATAGCGTGAGTGTTTTCATCAGCCCATATGTGGTAATTATGAATATTGATAATCTTGTCTCGAAAAAAACTACATTCATCTGTGAATTCTATCGTCTTCAGAAAGTCACAATTTCTTCTAATCAGTTCCAGCATACAATTGCAAAATTCAAGACGGTTCGGAAAGTCTCGCGGTAACAGTGCCTGTACTCTTTGCAGATGGTAGGGGTATGAGAGTTGTTCCTTTAAAATTCGAAATACCATCATATGATCAACATTTAGCTGGACAGCAATCTTTCTAGTACTGGTAGTAGGTTGTTCTTCAATCAAATTAAGTACTGCTTCCTCAAGCTATGGTGTTCGTACTTTTCGATGGCGACCACAATCCTGCGTTCTTTTGTCGAATGAACCATATTCTCGTAATCGTTGATAAAGTCGAGCAAATATTCTATGTGAAGGATGCTGCCGTTGAGGATACATTTCAGCATATCTTTCAGAAGCTTCTAACCCATTCCCTTGCGACAGACCGTAAACGTAATGCATATCAGCCATTTCCTCATTTGTGTATGCCATTTTAATAACAAGTGAATTGTTAAACTAACAAATTGAGAACAGAACAACAACACACAATTAGTATTATTTCAATTTCAAAAATTCACAAAGTGACAGCGTCATACTAATTCAATTGTCACTATCGCTAATAGCGACCTACTAGATAGATTAGTTTCGTATTTTCGCATTTATGACGATGTATCCCTGTAGTTGTTCGTAATAGTATATTATGCAACGATCATGTAATGATGGTTATTAAGACACGAGCATTAACCGGGATACGAAACGAGCCGAAGGCGAGTTTTGTATGGTATATGCGAGTGTATTAATAACCATTACATGAGAGTTGCATACGCTATTTTTTCTAAACCCTATAAATAATGAAAAACTATAAATATTATATTTGTATCGAACACATTTACAGTAATTAACTCATATTTAAAAAAAAAACACAAACTTAATGGTATTATCATGGATATATGAAAACTATAAAGATTCTAATTATATTTATATTGAATATAACAACTGTAATTAATCTGATCTTTTAAGAATATTGGAGTCGATGATATTCCTTCTATATCGCTGTTTCCAGACATTTTGATAGTATAGGTAGGTGATATGAAAACTGATTTTGACAAATAAAGCAATTAGTTACTTAGGTTAGAATCTAGGACAAACAAAGGAACAGGATTCTTGATTGAAAAATTATGGGTTTCTATTGGTTGATAATCTGTATCGTTATGAAAAATCTGTATCATAATGAAAAGGATTATGGTCATATAAGTGTATTGTTAGAGTACGGGTGTAGAAAAAATAATTTTTTGCTATGAACTGATTTATTTTGGGCAAAAAAACCCAAGAAAAATTTTTTGTTTAGAATGAAACAGGCTATTGGAAATAAATTTTTAGATGGTAAACAAATAATAAGACAAAAAGTTACATTGGAAATAAACTTTAGGGGTTGCGTTTTCCACCCCTTACAACCATGGGGTAAACCAAATAAATTTCTGGGTAAGTGTCTTTTTGGTATTACAAAACGTCAGGTTAATTTCAATATTGTAACTTCTTAAGTGCTTGTGAAAAAAATTGTTATACAAATTTTATGTACCCCCTTTAAGGGGATGTATCTTAACAAGGGATGCTCCAATGAAATTTCTTTATATGAAAGATCCTATCCTAAATGTTTTACACTTATTTAGTTACACCCTGTATTATTCAAGGATCATGTAATGATTGTTATTAATATACGAGCATTAACCGGGATATGTAATTACTCGTATTTCTTTAAAAAATTCTTCAATGATATCACTTCGGGTGTTATCATAGATATAGGAAAAATATAAACATTCTATTTATATTGATATTGAACTCAATAATTGTAATTATTCCGATTCCTCAAGAATATCAAAGTTATTCATTTCTCAGTTTGAAAAGTTCATTCACTGACCTGGAAGTGAAAGGAATATTTACATATATTCAATAACTGCTAATCTCTATGTTGGGTTGGGTTGGCTTAGGTTCTAAGGTAGTGGGTTTATTCGACCCTCCACTGCAACCCGCAAGAGTTTATAGTGGCTAACACCTATTCACACTCGACCAAATAAACCCAGCTTCTCAACGAAGCCGATTAGTTTGTTTGGTGAGTGGACTTTCACGTCAGATGGTAAGAGTACGGCTCTTCCGAACTGTAAAAACCTGATTTGGTCCCCAGCAGGGCAGGCACAAAGCATGTCCTCTACTGTTCCTTCTGCTGTTTCAACAGAGGCGACACACACTGTCTTGCGGCAGTTCGAGTCTCTGCATATGATGATTCAAATGACAGTGACCTGTAAGAAGGCCTGTTAGATATCGTACTTCACCTCTTCTGTAGTTCAACAACTGTTTGTTACGAAGCTTCAAAGGGCGAATAAACGCCTTTGAGTGCGCCAATCCTGGAAGATTCTGCCAGAAATTCATAAATCTTCTTGCCATCCAGTTGTTCAATCTTTGTTTGGTGAAGCCTAAAGCGATGAAAATGACGGGTTTTGGTCCGATGAAGCTGCTTGCAGCATCATGCTTTGCAGGGGTATCAGCAGCCTCATTGCCTCTCAACCCAGTATGGCTAGAAATCCAGACCAGAGACAGTCTGTTTAGTCTTTCTATCGGAAAGAGTCGTTTTTGGCAATTTGCTACCAATTTAGACATTGCTCGGTAGGAGGCAAAAGCTTTCAACGCCGCTTGACTGTCCGAAAATATTTTTATTGACTTGTGTATGAAGTGGGATTCTTCCAATCCCTCCGCACACAATTCAATAGGATAAATTTCTGCTTGAAATACAGTCGTATAGGTTCCTAGGCAGGTTTGTATCTCTGTCCTGGGTCTGCGACCGAAAACACCTGCACCAGAACCGGAAGGTATTTTTGATCCATCTGTAAACCAGCAACTATCTGCTCTCAATATTTCCTTCTTCGGAAGAATCCAGTTCTCTTCACTCGGTAACAGAACGTTATGAGGCAGTTCATAGTTGACAGTTGGAGGCATGAAGTCAGAGGTCATTTCCAGAATACCGTGACTTCCAGTGTCAACCAACAGTCTGTTGCACTCTTCATTAAATTGATTTGTGCAATTGGCAATGTGTGCAAGTCTATATGCAGTCCATCTAGCCTGCTCTCCAGAAAAATGTTAGAGGAGGAGGAGGTAGATCTAGAAGGATCTCATTGGCCGCGTGGAGTGACGGTGTGGTACTAATGGCACCAGTGATGACCATACAAGCCTGTACCTGTAAGACAGGCTTATCTGGTCATCTCAATGCAATTCAATATTGTATTGGAAATGCTGATTTCATTTTGAACCGAATTTTCAATGTAGCCTTTCGCCACTGAATTAGTTTTCCAGTCACCATGACGTTTCGATGCAGTAATATCACAACCGCCATCAACTAATACGGTTGCAGGTGTCCTTCGAAAACAATGCCCTGTACATGAATTCGAATCAGGCAGATTTTGATATGTTACTTTTTGCTTCCCTGAGTCAAATTTCTCCATATCAATGTTTTGAATTTTGTATATTCTAAGAAAATTTAATACCTAGTGATTTTGACAAATGAAATAATTAGATAGGGACCTAGGACAAACGTCAAATGCATACCATGCTTGATTGGAAAATTATGGATCTCTATTGATTGCAAATCTGTATCATAATGAATCTCATTATGAAACGGGTTATGGGCATATAAGTGTATTATTATAGTACGGGTGTAGAAAAAAATAGATTAAACTCGTAAGACAGCGAGGATTTGTGTGATCACAACCGGACAACAAATAGCTTCGAAATTTTGGCCACCTATAGTCTATACGAAGTCAATCCGAAAAGCTAAATAAGAGAGTAGTGTAACTACACCACGCCGCCCATGTCATAAAAAGAAACTGCCGACTTTCGGTAGCTATTTAGTTCCCATGCCATTCGTATTGACCTCGTATTTACATACCTCTGGATTGAATATGAGCTTGTATCTAATATAGATACCGTGTCCTTGAAATTTATATTTTTGTTTCTCGTTTCGGTTAAATAACTGATTTATTATTTTGGAATCAATTGAAAGACATATTTACATCAACGTAGATATTAGTTGGCAAATTGGTTGAATCAAGATGATGTAATTATTTATTTATATTACGAAAAATATACAAGGTGTCCCTGGACTTCCTCTTTTCCTCTCGGGAATGTATAGATGGGGTCAAAATATCACCAGTACTTCATATAACTTTTTTTCCTAAAAGTCTTCGTAACCAAGTTACGGGCCCTCGAAGTTACACAATGAAAAATGTTTTTCTTTGATAACTTTTCAAGTGAATATTCAAAATCATCCAAATTTTGGTAATTGACTAAACAAATGAATTCCGTCGATGAGCTTTCATGCAGGAGTCAGTTGTTTTGCTACAAAGTCAAGAACGGACTACCCCCGATGGTCCACACCCCAAAACTTTGAAATGACAGATATTTTTCAATATTTTTCAACAAAATAAGGTTACTTGGACAATTTTATGAATAAAAGTACTCGTGTGGAAAGTCGATCGGAGCAACGAGTCTTGATAAAAATGTAGTTCTACTCGACGACATCAAACCCGCTCGTCCACCATTATTTGAAATGAATAATTATCAAAGCAGAAATAATAATGATAACGTTAATTCAACAACATTCATAACAGGAATAATACAAAGTATGCTAAATATGCTAAAAATGAAGTCGTAAACAAAAAGTACAGTACCTATATGGAAGTTTAAGTCACAATTGTGATAGCAGATATTTTTTCAAAAGAAATATCAAGTTCTGTAGATTCGTGGTGTTTTTAAACTAACAAGCTACTCTACTATGAAATATCGAATTCATTCCATATTTTGTATGTACATAATACGTGTGGAATAATCACGTTTCGTGTTGATCAGTTATCTGAATCTCATGAAACTCAACATTCGAATGTTTCAAATTCTTCTTCACAGCTAAACTGTTGAGGAGTTTCACTGATAATTATAATTTTATGGGAGAAATTCTTTAACACGAATCTAAATTTAGCTGAAAAAACGCACATCGGAAAAAATATTTACTATACTAATAAAAAGCAAACGAATGAACTACAAAAACGGCTGCACATGATCAGGTGAAAAATATCCAGGGAATAATTATGTTCCATTTCTTTCACAGATGTTGACAAAAAACCTTTTAGAAAGTTTTGATAAAAAATGAGAAAATGGAATGCGATTTTGTTTTGTTGAGTGGTGCGTTGTCATATGACTATCATTGTATTGTCAATATTCTATAGGATATTTTGAATTTTTTTGATATGGCCGAACAGTTTACATTCAATGAATATGCAGATATGCATGTACTTTATGGACTAACATTTTGTAATGCTGCTGTATTCCGAGCATTTTCCCAATCGAACGGTACCGTCAAGAGAAACATTCGAGCGTGTCGATCGCAGCTTGAGGGAGACAGGTATGTAATAATTGATAATTGATTTGAGCACGTTGTTTTATTTCGATATTATTGTAGGTACAGTTTTGCCAAAACGAGGTGGTGAGGGCGCTCCTAGGACTGTACGTACCGTTGTATTGGAGGAAAATATTTTGGAAGCCGTCGCTGATGATCCTTCAATGAGCATCAGAAATCTATCAGAACAGTTCCATACATCCAAGTCCACTATTCATAGAATAATTAGGGAACAACTGCTCCACCCATTTCACATCCAGAAGGTACATGCCATGACACCTCAAGATTTTCCAGCACTACTGGAATATGCCAATTGGTTCATGGATAGGCAAAGAGAGGATATGACTTTTATTAATCGAGTTTTATTCACTGATGAAGCAGGTTTCAGTAGAGATGGAGTTATCAACTCTCATAATCTCCATATATGGGCCGAAGAAAATCCCCATGGGATATTGCAAACCAAACACCAACGGAAATTCAACGTGAATGTTTGGGCTGGTATCATAGGAAACCATCTTATAGGACCATTCGTTCTACAGGACCGATTGAATGGAGAACGTTATTTGGAGTTCATTCAGAACGATTTTTATGGACTTTTGGAACATGTTCCATTGCAAACCCGAAGAGATATGTGGTTTATGCATGATGGCGCTCCTCCTCATTTTAGTTTGATTGTGCGTGACCATCTGAACCATATTTTCCACAATAGATGGATTGGTAGAGGTGGGCCATATTCATGGCCATCGCGGTCTCCGGATTTAAATCCATTGGATTTCTTTCTGTGGGGGCATCTAAAAAGCCTTGTTTACGCTACACCTATTCACACAAGAGATGCATTGTTGAATAGAATAACATTACATTGTGAAGCCATACGAAACGACCCTGGAATGCTATTTCAAGTACAGAGAGGGTGTCTTCGCAGACTAAGAAAATGTATAGAGAGAGAAAGTGGTCATATCGAGCAGTTTCTGAAGCGGATTTTTCATTTCTGTTTGCTCTTGAGGCTCTTGAGTTTCGTTAGTTAAACGTGTTTGCATTATAAAAATTCGTTATGAACATTTTACCTATCATTTCCATTTTCCTTAAAAACTAATATTTTCGAATAATGGTAGACATCTCAGGATAAATGTTGTTGAATTAACGTTATTATTATTATTTCTGCTTTGATAATTATTCATTTCAAATAATGGTGGACGAGCGGGTTTGATGTCGTCGAGTGAAACTACATTTTTATCAAGACTCGTTGCTCCGATCGACTTTCCACACGAGTACTTTTATTCATAAAATTGTCCAAGTAACCTTAATTTGTTGAAAAATATTGAAAAATATCTGTCATTTCAAAGTTTTGGGGTGTGGACCATCGGGGGTAGTCCGTTCCTGACTTTGTAGCAAAACAACTGACTCCTGCATGAAAGCTCATCGAAGGAATTCATTTGTTTAGTCAGTTACCAAAATTTGGATGATTTTGAATATTCACTTGAAAAGTTATCAAAGAAAAACATTTTTCATTTTGTAACTTCGAGGGCCCGTTACTTGGTAACGAAGGATTTTAGGAAAAAAAGTTATATGAAGTACTGGTGATATTTTGACCCCATCTATACATTCCCGAGAGGAAAAGAGGAAGTCCAGGGACACCCTGTATATTTAGAATGTGCAATTATGGAGAAGTGCATTTCTGTTTGAATTAGAAAAGAAATGGTTCATTTATGTATTGTGTCAATAACTGATATTATTCTTTATTAGCTTTAACTTTCAAACTTTAACCGCAGGAAACAATTTGAAATACTGAGCTGTAATATGATTTTAATCACTCTTTGTTTCATTGATCATTATGAAATTACCTTTTCGACAATACAGTCGACCTAGTTTTCTTCATCCATTTTTTGTAGCACCTGTTCAATTTTTTGAAGATGAAAAACCGCATCAAAATGGGATTGGATGGTTTGTAATGATTTTGATTAGAATACCGATGAAATCATTATGTTCATTCCACAGAAGACCCGCTAATATTCTTGCATTATATTGCTGGCATTCCTTTCTTCAAAAGATCGAAAGGTTTCAAATCATCATTACTTTTTATGTCTTTTGCGATAGTGTTCGTTTCCGTCCCTCCCTTAATTTTCCTGAAATATACTGGAACTGGCATTGAAATTTGGAAATATGGAGCATTCGTTAGTTTTGGACTTGCTGTGAGTATATTAGTTCACATTTGAATTATTTTCAAAGAAATGTAAAATTTTCAAACAAATCTTACGAGTCGAAGAAAAATTATTGTATTGAATTCATTTGAGAAGTTATTGACAATTGAATAGCTCTTAAATATTCTCCAAATTTTGAAATTCGATTTATAATACCAAAAATTGCTATTATCAGTTTTCAGTGATTGAAAAATAACACATATTTTGAAATATTTGCATTTCTATCTAGATTTGCATTTTTCGGTCACCAGGAAAAATGGAATGCAGAATACAGAAAAAATTGTGGGGTATCATACGTGTTTCTCATTGAATCAATATCGTGTGACAATCGTGAATGAGAAAAACGATTATCAACAATGATATTGATTCATAAATGAAGATAACGCATGTAGCGTTTATTATCAGAATAACTAGAATGGCACGGTGAATAACAAAGAATTTTATCACGATAGAAAACAGGGTATTCACTGGGAGGATTGATAGTTATACCAACAATATCATTGGAAGAATATTCCAATATTTCCAACAAAATCACAATGAAAAGAACAATGTTACAGAAATAATTTTGTGAAGTGATTGTTTTTTAATGTTTTCAATACATGAAAATACTTTTTGGGACAGAAAGTTTATGCCTCTCTACTACTCCATCCTGATACAAAAATGTGGGAATCTTCCAAACAAAGGAAGGAAGTAATCAATTTTAAAATAATAGGTAACTCTATGGATGTATATGTAGATCATGCAAAGAAGTAACTTTCAGACACAAACTGGAAGGAGAAGCCCTCCTGAAACAGCTACTTTCATATAAACATTGAATTACACGAAAGAAAAACTCTTTCGAAAAAAATAGTTTTATATGAACACTGAATTATATAGAAGACACTATTCTCTACTCAGTTTGTATTCCAAACATTCGTTATGGAATAAAATCACACATCGTACACAGGAGTTCTACACTAAATGAATAGTAAAAAATGCACTCACGTAGAACACTGCCATCCTCACTGGTAGACATCGATGTTTCGCCGTAAGACACTTGGCTTCGGGCTCTTCAATACCAATCTGGTTAAGATTATAAGAAAAAATATACAATTCATTCATGAATTACGATTTTTATGTCACGTAATAAGTTAGATCTACATACGTCATCGATGACATCGTAATTACATTCCTTCACCTATTTGATTAAAGCCCAGCCAAAAGGAATCTTGTTTAAATAAAATGTATCGTTTGGAATCCGCAACGATTTACGAGAATTGGAAGTGTTCAAAATAAATTCGTTAAACAATTAGGCCGTGAAAAAAATGATCAATGGGTATCTCTGTTCAGTTTTCTAAAAGAATGTTTTCTGTTATCTCTCACAGATACTAGGAAAATGTTCGATATATCAATAATGCACAAAATATTCAATAATCGTGTCGATTAATGCAAAATTTTTAGATCCTTCAATAGTTGAAAAGTTATTGAAAAACTGAGGTTATTTTACCTTTGAGAAGTATGTGAAATCCAATTTTATTTATAATTGGTTATTGGTTTTTCGTATACTGTTTCTTTAATTTATTCTCATATTCGTTACAAGTGTATTTTTTTTCTTGTTGTCATCGGCTTCGACTACATTGGTCATTAGCCTCGTGTTCTGGGTAGCAATGTTAATAACTCCTTGAGCCACCCAGGAAGCATCGTGGCTATTCGCAGTCCGTCAGCCATTCAACGTTGCAGAATCATCCCAACTTGAACTAGATAATTTTCTGGTTGAATCGGCCGTTAATTGATGAAGATCTATAGTAATTTCAAATAAAGTTTGTGGAGATCAAATCGTAAAGTGTAGTTTATGAAATCAACTAGATAAATTCTCTCGAGAAAAATATCTGGTCGAGGTTGGGATCGAAACTAGCACTAGCACTAGCACTGCCCCAATTCACCGCTGAATATTGTAATGTAGTGTAATGTACTTAGTAAGTGAAGTAAGTAAATTTATTTGATTCAAGTAAATTTATTCAATTCAGATTCATAATCGTCTATGACAGAAGAAAAAAAAATATAGAGATACATAAAATGAAGAAATTATATATTTTTTGAGGACAAAACACAAGCACTATAGAAAAATCCACAAGGCGCCCTAAGAACGGTGCCTGTGTAAAAGTAGTGATTCACATTGAATTTGAATCGCTGGAAAACCGTTCTCAGGAAGTTTATTCCACACAAGCGCAGTTCTCCAAATGAAAGAGTTCTTGAATAGTGAAGTTCCGGGTGTACTGAGATGAACTTCAAAACGATGAGTAGCCACAGTCCGTCGCGTATTTCTGATATGTACAGCTCTTGGTGGAATAAAATGTGCCAAGTCACTTAAACACTTACCGTGAAAGTATCTATAGAAGAGAGACAAATCTCCTACCTTTCCTAGCTGAACTGAAATACGTTATATGCGTGAGTTATGCGTGAGTTTTCATCGTGGAACATTCATGATTCTAACTGAACTGTTACGAATATTGAAAGATGCTGTACAAATTTAATTGAAGAATTAGCAGTCCATAATGAACTTAAGCGTTTTGTTCAGGTGTGAAATAAAAATTACTTTTGTGTTTATTCTTTTTGTATTTCTCGTCGTGCAATAAATGAATAAATGAATTGCAAATTTCCAGAATCACCTTCTTGATTCCACCTAATGAAGTTCTTCATTGTACATTTGTTGTTTCAGTTTGCTGTACTCTAACGCAATGCTACTTATAATGCAATTGACGATAATACAATTTCAAGAATTATTTTTCTGATTCTTCCTAATGAAGTTTTTCATTGTCCTTTTTTTGTTTCAGTTTGCTGTACTCTTCTTGGTAGAATCAGCCATATACGATTACTACGCAGATTTTCCAATATTCCTCTACAAAAATGCTATATCTTTGAGTTCTGCAAGCGAAGAATTGTTTTCAGAAATCATGTCAGAGAGCAAGTTCAAGATTGTACAGTGTCTCATAGCTATTTCTATAGTAATATTTGCCTGTCTGCTCAATCTTCCATTTATAGGAGATGAACAAATCTGGCAATCTGGAATATATATTCTAAATAAGTACTCATATTTATATGAATTGCGATGTATATTTTATACTTTGGATTTTTTATTTTTGTTTTCCTGTGGATTGATAATGATACCGTATATTAATTTCAGTATATACAATACTTATCATATCAAGTTTCAGTATAAATTATTGAATGCTTTCATACTCAAATTGGGTAATGGAGAACGATATCATATTAACGATATTAGATATCAAGAAAGGGTCTTTCGTCAACTGAAATTCTGTATCAGGATGCAACTTCGGATTTCTAAGTGAGTACCTATTTTACATTTATATTTATAGAGCAACGATATCATTAGCGATCAACCGTATAACGTGCAAATTCACCTTTAATTCACTTGGCAACACTGTCACAGATTATTATAGCTCATAAATATAATGAGTGGGTTTTAACTTATGGAAATTGAAATAATTAGTCTTGAGAGTAAGGTGAACAATTCATAACAGAAAGTGTCTGATTCTAATTTTTCAATTAAATATTATTTCAAGCTGGTCGTCATTTCACACCATATTATAAAAATGTTTGCTTGAAACTTTGAATTCTAGTATATCCAGTTATCCTGAGTTAATAACAAATGAACCTTTACACCAAGAACGGGGTTCATTTATGTGAGTTGTAGTGTCCCTTCAACGCCAAACCCTACCAAGAAGATCCACCCCAAGTTATCTCGAAATTTGTTGACTCACATAATCGAAAATGGTGTTTATAGAGCAGGCCAGAGGCATGTAAAACTGGTCTTACAAATCGTGGTTACCTGGTACACTTACTGGAATGAATCTGAATACCTCTGGCCTGAACTTTTGTTATTGAACGGTTGGCTTACTAGTCCTTTCTTATTTTCTTATTCTTGGCTGACCGATACTCTGATTCTTTTCATTTCTCATTCTTTTTATTTCAGTGAAAAGAGTTTTCACAATTTAATGAGCAGTCGAAAGCACAAAAAAACTAATGCTACAAAATACATATGAATGAAATAGCGTCGTAAACAACATATAAGATCAAAATTGAAGGAATTTCTCAAGTGAAATCAGGCTTGTCCTTATCAGCCGTCTTATAAATCAACGCGAGAGCGTGTTTCCCAGGGTAACAATGGACAAGATTATAATATTGTCTGGGTAGGTTAGGTTAGGTCCAAAGTGAGTGGGTCTATTCGATCCTCCACCGCAACCCGCAAGGGTTTATTGTGGCTCACACCTATTCACACTCAGTCAAATAAACCCAGCTTCTTAACGAAGTCGATTAGTTTGTATGGTGAGTGGTCTTTCAGGTCACAATACGGCTCTGCCGAACTCTAAAGACCTGATTCGGTCCCCAGCGGGGCAGGCACAAAGTATATGCTCTGTTAATGAGGTAGTCGGATAGTCAAGTTGCAAGATTTCCACCTTGATACCCACGACAACCTTCTCATACGGGGGTTTTTGAACGTCAGCTACACGTGACGATGCCTTAGATTCAGCCGTGCAGGGCTTTTTTTCCTCTGGTGTTGGTGAATCATCACTTGAGCACAAACGTTTGCTAACCTGCTCATTGGAGATTTGAGAAGCTCTCGCTCCTGAAATAAATTTACAGGGAGGTCAGTTGGAGTCGTAAACTCGACATCCATCTCCTCTATAGACTCGCTCCTGAACTATTGTTTGGCTAAATTGAGTGAAAATTGAGTGAGGTTGTGGTGAGAGTACGCTTCAGGCAGCTGTACAGAGCACTCGAGGTGAACTTACTGCGATACTATAGTTTCTTATAGCATTCAATAAGCGTTTTTGAGTAACATTAAATTTGAACACACTTTTCTTGTGAGTAAGAATATTTTTTCATCAGTGAGTATTTTTCAAAGTAAATCAACCCTTTTTTACGGGCGAGAAAAAGTAGTTTCATTTAGGAGAGTATGATGACTCGGGGGCTCACCATACTTTTTGTTCCTCTTAGGCTATCAATATATGATATCCATAGCCCAAGAGTCACAGAGAGTCCAAATTCACTAAACTTCATAAACCTGATTGATTTGGTAAATTTCCGTACACTTTTCGTGAGTGATGGTGAACACACCTACGAAGAAAACTACTTCGGGGCCGGGTTCCGGAGCCGATAATCCGGAGGCTAACAAACAGCCTAGGCAACCACCCAATAAGGGAAGGGAAAATCCAAACTCCACCGCGACACTCCTGTCAATATCAGGAGTTGCAAAAAGAGCTTGGATACCGACAGTGAATCTTCTACAAAGATTTTCCAAAACTATTGGATACATTCTCTGATCCCGGCAGAACTGGGTCATCCATTGCGTTCAACCGCCGAATAAGTACCAAACCCACAATTAGCGTGGTTGAACATGAGGTGGAGTCTATTAAACCAAGAGTAATCGTTTCGGCTGAACAGGAATTGTTCAAATACATATATGATGATAATAGCAATATAGAGAATAACAACTCTATAACACCAACAAATGAGGACAATAGCGATTTGAAGAAGAGCGACACCCAACGTACCGAGTGCACGGAAAAGCCGCATAGCGGAGACCGAGTGCATCTCAGTGCAGAGGGCTGAGCGACCACAAGTCTCTCCCTTTCAGACATTCCAGACCTCACCCATAACAAATACACAGAGGAGATCATAGAAGGCATACATGACGTTCCAAGAGAGGTGGATGCAAATACACTAGAAAACCCACAGATCAATGAATACACTTACTCGCTGGTACGAAGGAACCCAATAAGGATAACACGGATGAACCGGGAAAGAGATGGAGTATGAAAATACCCCATCAAACTCCGACCCTAACACCCACCCCAATACACTCCAAGAAGAAATGAATAAAATCTCAGTCATCCAGGAAGCTGAGGTTCCTAACACCATAGGACAAATACGATCAGGAACACCAATAGCAACAATATTCAGGACTTATTGTATAGACCAAGGGTAGCCTTGCTTGACTGAACATACCAGCCCATACTGTTGGCCAACTCGAGGCAGAACAAATCTTATGAAAAAACTCCAATGAAGACAAGAATACTACCGAAATGCTGATCACAGCTGAATCAAGATTACTACCCCTGGAAGGTAAGGGAATATCAGAAGCTCTAGCCCAGTAAATATGTAAATTGAGAACCTGAAAAATGTCTATGATAAGATAGCCCTCTTTGAAAAGAGGACTATCGTTTTGCAATATCGAAACGAAGGTAAACCCGGCCGTTAATAATTTTCCATTACTGATTATGTGGCAGAGCCAAATCGATGCTACCAGGAAATACCACAGAGAGTACATCCCAAAGACAAGCAAAAGGCCCCAACCAACCAGTAGGCCCAAAGTAGTTATAAGCAACAAATTCATATCACTGCGCGAAACTGAAAACCCCATTGATATGGAAGTTGACATCTCGATGGATTCCAACAAAAGTAGGAGGAAGCCAAAATACGAAGCCAAAAGGAGTCTGCCTCCAATTGTAGTCAAGGGTATCATACTCATGAACACAACACTCATGAAAGAGTTGAGTTAAGAGTTGAGCAAATTGATGAAAGACTTCTCTAAGATCAGAAACATGTAATATCATGTGTATACCCTTTGGGTGAACAAAACTCATGCGTTTGTCCTCCGGAAGCTGGATTTCGCGCCAAAAATTGAGGATACTGCGAAAGATCTCAAGGAGAGTCATAAATTGGACGCGGTAGCCGTTTATACGCTCAGAACGAACAAACGTCCCCTAAACATGGTTGTCACGACCAAAGTACTCACCCCGAGCTTTCTCAAATGTACCAGACTCTTTTGAGAGTTGAGAAATGATAGTGCCACAGGTGCCTGCGATCGGGTCATACAATAGATTTCAGTGCCAGTAGCCAAGAACAGAACTGGCCCGGTGCGTAAATTGTGGTGGAGATCGCCTCGCAAACTCCCGAGACTGCGGGCGTTTGCTCCTCTATCTCTATTAATATTATATTATAATATCAATACATCGGTGTATACCAGTGAGGGTGACAGTGTTCCAAGTGAGTACAAGGTATTACCATTCATTCAAAGTAGAACTCATGTGAATGATATCTGATTCTTATTCCACAACAAATGTTGTGAAATACAAACTGAGTAGAGAAAAGTATCTTCTGTATAATTCAGTGTTCATATAGAAGTATTTGTTTCGAAAGAATTATTTTCTTTCGTGTAATTCAATGTTTATATGAAAGTAGCTGTTTCAGGAGGACTTTAATTCAGTTTGTGTCTGAAAGTTACTTCTTTGCATGATCTACACATTCATGTATAGAGTTTCAAATTGATTACTTCCTTCCTTTCTTTGGAAGATTCTCTCATCCCTTTTTTTTGTATCAGATGGAGTACTAGAACGCCAAAAACTTTCTTTCCCAAAAAAATAAATAACTCCTAAAAATATAACCCCTTCAATTAAAATAAGATTCCTCTTGGCTGGGATTAAATCAAATAGGTGAATGAATGTCATTACGATGTCATCGATGACATAAGCAGATCAAGCTTATTCCGTGACATTCAAAATCGTAATTCATGAATGAAGTGTGTGTATTTTCTATAATGTTATCCAATGTTATTTGTTACTGAAGAGCCTTAGGGCAAGTGTCTTAAGGCGAAACATCGGTGTATACCAGTGAGGGTGACAGTGTTCCATGTGAGTACAATTTATTACCATTCATTCAAAGTAGAACTCATGTGAATGATATCTGATTCTTATTCCACAACAAATGTTTGAAATACAAACTGAGTAGAGAAAAGTATCTTCTGTATAATTCAGTGTTCATATAGAAGTATTTGTTTCGAAAGAATTTTTCCTTTCGTGTAATTCAACGTTTATATGAAAGTAGCTGTTTCAGGAGGACTTTCTTTCAGTTTGTATCTGAAAGTTATTTCTTTGCATGATCCACACATTCATGTATAGAGTTTCAAATTGATTACTTCCTTCCTTTCTTTGGAAGATTCTCTCATCCTCCCTTTTTTTCTGTATCAGATGGAGTAGTAGAAAGCCAAAAACTTTCTTTCCCAAAAAATTAATCACTCCTAAAAATATAACCCCTTCAATTCAACGTATATTATTTCGCATTATCAGATGCTCCATGATGAGCAGATTTCAACAAAGTATAAAGCATATGGTCTGAAGCTTATGGTTCGGGAGCTACAAATTATTTGAATTGAAAACGAGCCAACCAGTTTAACTTTTGAAACAATGATTTTCAGGAAAAATTAAAAAACAGGTCAATAATTACAGGAGACCACATTTTGAAATATTCGTTCTAGAGACAAATATGGGAGCCATTAATCAAAAAAAGTGATATTTTTTTTATTCTTGAATCAAAATCTAATGACTAGAAAATGAGAAGAAAAAAATGTTCAATAGTTCATGGTCACAAACGTTTTCATAACTTCCCATACAATGGTACAAACGAGCTTCCATTGCCGCCCTCACTTGATTGAGAATTTCGGGAGTTATTTCTCTGCAATGCCTCATGATATTCTCTCTCAAATCTTCTAATGTTGATGATTCCATCTCATACACTTTATACTTCAAATGACCCCATAGAAAGAAATCTACAGAAATGAGATACGGAGACCTTCATAGCCATTGTGTAGGACCTCTTCTGCCAATCCAGCGACCAGGAAAATTATCATCCAAAAATTGTCGCACTGGAGCTGCATTATGAGGAGGTGTACTATCCTGCTGAAAAACTATTTCGTTTTCGATTTCGTTTCGATTTCGGTATTATTCGATTCTCCAATATATCGAAATATTTATCACTAGTCAAATTATCATCGATAAAAAAGGTCCTATGATGTGGTGACCTAAAATTCCTGCCCAAACATTCAGTTTTTGAGGTCTTCGAGTATGAACTTGACGGTGAGAATTTGTATCGCTCCAATATAGAAAATTTTGCCGATTTACCTCTCTATTCAAACTAATCGTACATTCATCCAAAAAACAAATTTTATACAAGAAATTCTGATGCAAGTTGATCCGTATAGTAAGAGATTGCAAATTTTCCATTAGTCCAACGTCCAACTTTTTATTGTTAACATAGCCAGTTTCCATAAATTTGTTAAATAATTCCGAAACGTATTTGTATTGTACATTTCTGAAAAACTAATTAATAATTTGTAGCTCCCTAACAATAAGCTTCAGACCATATGTTTTATACTTTGTTGAAATCTGCTCATCATGGAGCATCTGATAATGCCTAACAATATAGTGTGATCCATTTAAAAAATGGTGACATGCTCTGGGGGTGCGATAGGGAAAGTAACATCAAATGTGAATATGTCAAAATGTGTTCCTCTGTATACTATGGTTGACGTGTTTTTTTATTTTTCCTGCTACTGATTGTACCCAAAGTTATTCAGGGCGGCTCGTTTAAATGGAATGCACTGTATAATACGATAATATAATATACATGACCGTTATAAATTTCTTTTCTATCACCATGTTTATTTGGCACAATTGGACGATTGGCAAAATGATTACTGAAACTTCGCTGTTTAGAGGGCTTTTGTTATGCTTGTTCACTTCTTCAATAGTTTATCAATTGTTTCCACTCATTGTGGACTTATTTTACGTTTTGAGTAACTGAGCCTTTCGCTTTCTAAGTTATGAATAGAACGTACATTATCCTCATCAAAAGTAACGTATTGTGGATAAAAAACAACTAATTAAATATATATATATATATATATATATATATATATATATATATATATATATATATATATATATATTATATATATATATATATATATATATATATATATATATATATATATATATATATTATATATATTATATATAATATATATATAACCCCTTCAATTCAACTAATTTAAATTGACAAACATATCTTGATATATGGCATATATAGCATATACTTGATGGAAATTCAACTAACATTTTTTCATGAGATTTTCACTGAATAGATCACAAAACCGCAACACGTAAGTATGTATTAGGACGGCTGAGGAAGCTATTGTATAGCGAAACTCGTGTTGAGGTTAAGTAAACTGTTTAGTCAAAATCTGACAATAAATCGTTATTTGAATAATGTAAAATACACATGTCTCTTCGAGTATTCTATAATTATTGACTCATTTATGGAATGTTATCAAATTGTGATACAAAAACTTTTTTCAGGATTTCTGACGTTGGATGTTTTCCTATTCGCTGTCAAATAATCCCGTTAACTACTTTTGGAATATCCATTTTTGTCTGCAGTTATTTTTTCATCAACTCGGTAAGAGAAATATGTATTTATTCTCCTTGTGATATAACTGACAATGACATCGAATAAGTTATAAGAAAACACAATTTTTTGACTTACAGAGTTTTAGATGATCTGATAAAGATTGATGAATCAGAGGTGAATTATATGATGGAATCGGTCTATACTTGATGAAAATTTATAACGTTTTCAAAAAACACTTGATTGTGAGATTTTCACTGAAAATTTCTACAATAACGCCATACCTATTTTGTCTCTTTTCCAGAAGTGTCTATACTATAGTATAGATCTGTCTATACAGGCGTGTCCATAGTATAGTATAGACACGCCTATATGGCAGGTGTAATTAAACTTCTCTAATATCCAAACTATCGACAATTTATTATCCGGCCATGGTAGTAGCAAAAGTGTATTCTAAATTAAGAATTGGAAATTCATCTTCCAAAGCCTATTTGATAGTGAATTCATAACCAGCGCACGGACGAACTGAAGTCTTCTTCCTCAACAAAAGGTACAGTCGTACCCCATTCATATATGTGTGATTGATGACTTGTGCTTTTTATGGTAATTCATGATCACTCAAATGAAATGAATAAAACACTTTTGTGCCAAATACCACTGGATTTTTTTTATACTTGATAATGGGATCACACCCGAAACCGGTCGTATAAATAAAAATTTTCCAGTGGTATTTAGACAAAAGTGTTTTTATTCATTTCATTTGAGTACCCCATTCACTTTGATTCATCTTTGATATGATGCCGATTTCCTCTAGACATTCAGTTTTTTTTTTTCAATTTTCTCCTGAATTGTGCTCGGTGTTTCTCTTGGTGAATGATGAATTAGTTTTGTGTTGTCTTTTAGGAACATAATTTCAATTTTGCCCATAGTAGAATCGAAAACTTATTCTTCAAGCTTCTGGTAGTCCGTTTTTCAGTTCATCAGGTACATACATAATTCGATTCGTGAACTTGATTTGTTATGAAATTGGTGTATATTGATTTTTTTTATTCATTTTCTACTAAATATAGCTTCCACCTTCAAAAAACAAAGATTTGAAAGTTTGAATTTTCTTTTTGTGTTCCATATTGTCGCGACCCAAATGGCTCGCGAGTTGGGGGTTAACTCAGATGGAGGTATTTATATAAGAATAATAATCATAGAGATAGAAAATAATGAAGTTTATTAAAATAAAGGTACAACATATCCTTCAACAATGTTACGCTTAATCAAAATTATATACTTCAACAAACCAATAATACAAATCAAACATAATACACTTACCGAAGGTACATTCTCAGGGGTGATGGATGTGTTATCTTCAGAAGGTGGCAAACTAATGATCATCCTCAAACATTCTTGTTCCCGATTCTGGGTCAAAGTCTAATAATGCCAATCAGCATTATTGCATTATCGCTAAATGCCGAATAACATAACTTTCATTTAGATAAATGAACTTTTACTAGATCGACCCCTCCACCGGCGCCTCCACCACATGTCGCGACCCAAATGGCTCACGAGTTGGGGGTTAACTCAGATGGAGGTATTTATATAAGAATAATAATCATAGAGATAGACAATAATGAAGTTTATTAAAATAAAGATACAACATATCCTTCAACAATGTTACGCTTAATCAAAATTATATACTTCAACAAACCAATAATACAAATCAAAAATAATTCACTTACCGAAGGTACATTCTCAGGGGTGATGGATGTGTTATCTTCAGAAGGTGGAAAACTAATGATCATCCTCAAACATTCTTGTTCCCGATTCTGGGTCGAAGTCTAATAATGCCAATCAGCAGTATTGCATTATCGCTAAATGCCGAATATCATAACTTTAATTTAGGTAAATGAACTTTTACTAGATACAGTGCGGTGTACTGAGGCTATAAATTTGGAAAATTGAATATTTTCGGAAATTAATATGTTTGACAATTTGGCTTTTGACAATATTCTAGTAGAATATTTCACTTGTTGTTGTACGATTCCGCCTTCAAGAATTTTCAATGGCAATATGAATGGAAAAATACGTTCTTGAGGAAAATAACCCTATTGAACTCCATTTGCACCGGCTATATTTATTTTCAGTTGTAGCATAATTTCCTCTGTTTTTTGTTATGTGATTGCTTTGAAGAATATTATTTGACGTACATCTAGGTATTTCTTTAGGTGAACTCTATATTAGCATTTTGGACATTTGAACTCAATATGGTGGCATGAATTGGCTAATGTGAACTTTCAACGCATCGATAATGAAAATGATTTTCATTTAGTCATCTTTCATTTAGTTGTAAATTATTTTATAGGTGTTCATGTTCATTTGTGGACCTATCATTTGACTACTGTATGTTTTTTGAATTTGAAGTATTTTGAACATTCGCCTGAATTTAATGAAAATCATATGATCTTCAATAGTTTTGCATGGATTGAATTTGTTGGGAATTTTTATATCCTGACTCCAACTAGACTAAATTCCTTGAACCACCGGTGAAGTGTTGATGTAGATGAACATCGACTCCACACTGTATTCAACAGTTTTGTAGCAAATCATCGAAATTTTCATTTTCAACGATTTTGTTCTGCCATAATATTTGGTGATTTAAGGAGATGTTCATCAACTGAATCTACCAGTAAGACTCCTGAGAATAGTTCTAACAAAATAACTTTTGCAATTTTACTTCATTCATTCGATCCTCTCAGTGATTCGGTTAACGTTTTGATCAGATTATTGTATTGACGTTGAGTCTTTGTAATACTCTTCTCTTGTCTTCGTCGCTACATCCAATGTATGTTTTCAAAATAACAACTAATTGCCAACAATCAAGCATCGTTTTTCTCCAAGAAGATAATAATCTCCGAACCGGATATGATAATGTCAGGTCAGACAATTCCCTTTTCTGCTTCGAAAAGTTTGTTGAGGTTTAAAATGGGCACCAATATGCCTTGGCACAATCATGTCGCTGGAATTGCAAAGGCTGCTTCTCAAATGTTTCTAACACAAAAAACTGTACACACCTTAGCAACTTTAGATGCTTCATGAAGCACAGATCAGACCTTTTTTGGAGTATTGTTCTCATGTATGTAGCCCCCAAGCGTACCCTGAAGTTGCTGGATTCCGTCCAGAGAATAGTCATCCGCATGATTGGAGATGCGAAAATCACGTGCAACCTTGATAGCCTGCAACCACTATAACCATAATGGTATTATTTTCTGTCTGAATACATATTGATCGTGGGAGAACTTAACCCTCTTTTCACAACAAACTTGTTCTCTAACACTGAGAAGCCTGAATAGCATCTGTCTATGGAAGTCAGCAAGCTAATCGGCCTATGATTCCGTCTTTCTCAGGTATCCCTACGACCTCCACTCGCTTCAACACCTCTTCTCCAAACTAACACTGAACAGTTCGGAAAAGTACTTTCTTTTCCGTTTCGGCACCTTACAAATTTTCTCGTTGGGGACCCCCTCCGTACCAGTCACCCTTTCGTCAAGAAGCTGTTCCGCACTGCTTGTAGCTCCCCAACGACAAAAGCGAACTGTTTCTCTCTATATGCATGTTTTCTTTCTCTTTTATAACGCCTAGCCAAAGTATCGTCAAAAGGTTAGTTTTTGAGAAAGTTCCTATTGATGTCTTCCGTCCCTCGTTGGATGTTCTATACCCCTTCGCAAAATTTGAAGACATCTCTCAAGCTCTATTATCACTGAGAAGTCGTAGGCTCGATTTTTCGAATTTGCATCCTGGATTTTTTAGAGATGTGCTGTCAACGCGGCAGCGAACTCAGGTGAGAACCTTCGTCAGTTCCCCTCCATCATATTCAACTCATCCTGACCATAGGTCATACTCAACTCCATTTTCTGATTCAAGTCCCTTGTATGCACACTACTGCTGTGTTGCGCCCCTCGTAGGTCTTCCATAGCAGTGTGGTAGACTCCTTGCCCTTGCCCTCATTAAATTATATTACCTTGAACAAAGTGTCTGTTCCTGTTCCAAAATGTATGGGAATGATCGGAATAGTACTTATCTATTTATCATTTGATTTTCATGGGATTATTTTTCGGCAGCTTGGCAAAGAGATCATTCCTTTCATGTTCTTGAAACAGAAAAAAAATCTCGAAAGAAGTTATACTTATCTAGGGACAAAGTTGTATAATACTGTTCCTTCTGGATACTTACATTACCTAAACTAGTTATTCAGGAGTATGTTGATGTGGAAAATATTTATCACTTATGAAATTACTCTGTATTTGTATTTTTGAAATGCAAACATCCGTTTTATTTTTGTTCCTTGTATGTCAGAATCAATTCTTTCCATTTATTAGGTATTGATAGTTTCCAGGTTATTATTGAAAAACTGAATGCATTTTTACGTTCATTTTTTAATGCCAACTACAATTTGTTGTGAACTATGGAGTCATCAACATGCATTCTCATACTCATCAACATACATTCCCATACTCATCATCCTGCATTCAGTGAGTTATGTACATAGTTTCAGCACCTGTCTTTTGACAATGAATTTCATCTTGTCAACTGGAGTATTTATACAGGTAAATCTGATGAAGTTAACGGTGAAATACTACTTTTTTGAAAAAAAACAAGACTAAATTACATATTTTCCGAAAAGAATCTAAGAGAGCCGGCTTTCCATTTTACAGGGACCTCTTACTGAATATGTGCGAGTCAGAATATTGTTATTGAACATTCATTCATTTATTTATTTACGGCAATGCCTATTCTTTACAAAATAATTAACAAGTTCACACATATGTATTCAACATTAATCTAAGATAGGTTTAAGGAAAAAATATATAAAATAAAATTTGAAAAAATCGTAAAAATAAGTTAATGAATTATAATCTTTTCACAGTCTTTTCAAATGTTTCCAAAGAAGAATTGAAAAATTCTAAATCTACATTGTATGTATTTGCAAGTCTCAAAATTCTACCTACAGATTCATTACGACCATAGTTCGTACGACAAAAGGGTACTTTGAAGATTTCCGAATTTCTTGTTCTCCTTGGATTCACATAAGTTCGACAAATTTCGGGAAATGTATGCTACCATTGATCATTTTATGAATTAGTGTAAGATCTGATTCTAATCTTTTATGAGTCAGAGTATTCAAGTTGAGAATGTCCAATATAATTTTATAGTCATATTCACCAATATGATATCCCAGTTTATATGCAGAGTACCTTAAAAATTTATTTTGAACAATTTCAATCATTTCAATATCCACATGATAGAAAGGGCACTAACAATTGAACAATATATGATTTTTATTGAAGTGTGAGATAATTTATTTGCAGATCTAAGAATGAAACCTAATATTTTTAGTGCTCCAGAAGTAATATTTGCAATATGGGGTTCAAATGACATTTTTGGGTGGAGAGGGATTCATAAGTCTCTGATTGTGTTTGTTGTTTTCAGTTCTGATTGATTAATATTATATGGCCGGTTAATGGGATTTTTATATCGGAAAAAAGTGAATTTTTGACATTTGTCTATGTTTAATTACAGTAGATTTATATCAAACCAGCGAATGAAGTTAGATAAATCGTACTGTAATAATTCTGTATCAGTTGAGTCATTTACTTTGAAAAGAAACTGATTATGAGAAAATTAAGTCCTGCAAGAGATGATGGAACCTCTCACGATGAATGAAACTACAAAATACACTTTTTGCATACACCAGAACTGCAACACTTTTTCCGCATTATAGCGTTCATGTCTCATCGAAAGGCAATTTTTGTTGAACGACAAATTCAAAGAAAGTCATCATATATTGTTGTTTCATTGCAGAGGTGTTACAGTTCTGGTAAATTTAAAAAAGTTTTTGGAAAATGCACTGTAACTTATGATATTAATAGACAACGAAGAGTTCGATGCCAATAATTTGTGGTGTTCAGAGTTGTTTTTGTTTTCTAGGAAATCAGCCCTGCCAGCAATTTCAGAATGTACTCAATTTTGCTGTCTTGGATGATCTCGCTGTATATATTATGTTCATGTGTACAGGAGGTAACTGATGAAGTAAGATTCTTGATATACTTCGATATATGTTATATTTGAGTTCAACTGTGTGGAATGATCAAAAATATGGAATGAAAAAAATACCTCATCGAATGAAATGAAAATTATTAAATATGTAGATATTCTCTAAAATTTTCTCAGTTTCATGTTAGCAATCTAGTTGATAGAACACTCTAATATGCAGTAGAAATTGCCGCTGTGATTATTAAAAATTCGAATAATTTCAATTTCTGTATCCTGTCCGTTATTCTTTCCAAATGGATAGGGCACTCGTGTCAAAGCACTCTTTTCCAAATAAGCTACACCATATTCAGTTGTAGTTTTGAAAAAAAAGTGTATCGATATGACTTATTGCTTTTTGATAGAAAATAGAAACATTTTGCTGATCATGACATAACCTTGAATAATCTCTCTTTGAGTCTATGAAAAAATAATCAATTTTTTTAACGAATTTCATCAATAATATAATAATTAGTACCTTGTGACATGAGTGTGGTTAACAGGTTTCAACTGGGTTTTATTTTCATCAATATAAGTTTGCTCCGAATAGCAAAATAACTATTGAAACATTCGGAAAACTAGGAAAAAGTTTACAACGCAAAGTCGCAAACTAGTATCAGTTCAGGAATCAAAATATCACCTACAAACTTCAGATCTTTAAATTTGTCTGAGAAACACACAACCAACAAGCATATCATTTCCAATTGAAATATATTATTCAAAATAATTCATTGATATAAATTATGATGAAAGGAGAAATGAAAATTCCTATGTTTTTTTATTTGTAACGTTACTGCAGTTTCGTCCTATATGGACATTTTCAAACTTAAACAATGAACTTAAAAAATAAAGCTTATTGTTTAATAAACTTAAAAAATAAAGTTTATTGTTTAAGTTTGAAAATGTCCATGACATTTTCAAACTTAAACAATAAACTTGAAAATTAAAGTTTATTGTTTAATAAACTTAAAAAATAAAGTTTATTGTTTGAGTTTGAAAATGTCCATATAGGACGAAACTGCAGTTACAAATAAAAGTGGTAAAAAACATAGAAATTTTTATTTCTCTTTTCATCATGATCTCCTACCACGTAGTAACGGCTACATCCACCAAGATATGAATTTTTTCAATAAATATAAATGTATCTATAAGCTAGTGCCTCGTGCTGCAAAAGAGATAATAACAAATCTGAGAGGGAATAATTGAAAACAATCAGATCATATGAATATAAATCCCAACACGCTGAACGAATTTCAATGCTCGATAGCTGAAAAATTTATATTGTATCCTAAATAGAACCTTTGCGCTATCTCAAGGACACACTCGTTAAAACTACTTATAACTACAATTTGAGTGAAACGAACATAGAAGAACTTCTATCGATCTCAACGGATATAAAAAATTAAAAATATTGTGTTGTGGATGAAATTTAAACCTGCCAGTTGTAGCCCTAGAGGTGTGAGTAGATGTAATTAACCCATTAACGCCTATCATTACCGTATGGTCACAAGTGTTTAAGCTTCCTGTAAAGGGTGCTGCGGCTCTATTTTTTAGCCGGTTGGAGAGATGGCGCTGCCAGTCTCTTAAAAATAGTTCAACGTGTTGATTAGTTTTGCTATTGCTTGAAAGTGCTATATGGAGCCAAACTTTGTGTAAGTATATAGTTCGAGTTTTTTTATAAAACCGTTTCTAACTTTATTAGCTAATGTGAATAAATATCAAATATTGTATCAGTTATTTTTTCATTGCAATTTGAGTTATTTTTTATTAGCTACAGATTCATATATCAGCCTGTAACGCTAGCCTGGTAACGCTAGGCAGTTACACTAGCAATTTTTTCAAATTGTTTTTTTTTTGTTATAGAAAGAGTTTCTCACTTCAAGATGCCCTAGAGATAGCCTATAGTGATAATATAGAAGGAATATTTATTGAACCACCCGATCCGAACGTTTTGATAGACGTAGACTTCGGGGATGAAGATGGTAGTGGATTTATTGACAATTTATCTGGAAAAAAATTTAGAGTTCAAGCCAAAATAAAACTCCTGGACAACACCAGAGTTGGTGGGTGTAGTTCTGATGATGTGTCGTGAAGTGTTGGATCACTTCATGCTTCACCAAAACACATCTTCGTTATCACAAAACAAAGTAGGTACCTTCGATAACACAAATTACTGTTGATGTAGAGGACTTTGACTGGGTTCAAGGCGATTTGCAATCAAATCACCAAATTTTTCCTACATGTGACTTCAAGCCACATCAACATTTAAGTCCTGTGAAATTATTAGAATTGTTTATCGATGACGACATCATACAAATGATGATCGAGGAAACGTCAAGGTATGCCTTATTCAAAAACTGTCCCGACCCTGAAGTATCTGTAGAAGGAATGAAATGCTACATTGGCATACTTATTATTAGTGGGTATAATAATTTACCAGGAGAAAGGTTTTACTGGGACTCGAATAATGACATGAGAAATGAACTGGTTTACATGTTTATGCGCAGGGACCGATTTTTGCAAATTTCACGTTTTATTCATTTCGCTGATAATAATAAACCAGAGCTGTCTGATGAAGTGTGGAAAATGCGTCCACTAATGGACAAGATTAAGGAAAAAAATTCAGCTTATTTTGAACCTGAAGAGCATTTATGTTATAACGAATCGATTCGATATTTTGGAAAACACAGCTGCAAGCAGTTTATCCGAGGTAAACCAGTTCGTTTCGGCTATAAAATGTGGTGTATGAATACGGCTTCTGGTTACCTCATCAACTTTGAAATGTATCAGGGAAATAACCCCCGCCGCTTCCCTGAATATGAATTGAAGGGGTGAGTGGATGAAAGATGTATTCAACAAAAACCTAGTGTTGAGATATTTGACCTTGAAGTTGTCATAGTGGTATTTTTATTGTATTAATGTTTTTGAAGTCCTATGTGAATCATACTATTCCTAGGTGTGATAAAAGTGTGGTAAGGCAAAGGAAACGATTGAATATCTGCTGAATAATGGAAAAACAAGTTTCTTTGTACATACCTCCTTCTTCCTGAATTATTTTTTCATAATTGCATTTGTCAGAAGGGACGAAATGGGTAAGTCATGCAATTCAAAATAATTTCGTATATGTATTCAAAGTTATATTTTGTTCTATAAATTAAAACATAATCAAGATTCTAATGAGTATTTCAATAGAAACAGGTATGCGAAAACTGGTGCAAGAAGCCACCTTTTCATCTTAGGTGCCTTCAGGTTCTTCGTGTAAAACATGTTCATAAAACCATTTGTGTTGATCTGGAATGAAGCAAAGTTGTTTTTTCAAATTTCCACTTTTTTTCTTGGGTAATGCGCCAGTTTTTCTGAAGGATCTGGGAATATCAAAAATTTCAGGAAAAGAAGACGGATTTTTCAAATTTTTGTGAATATTGACCTCCTTGAAGGGAGTATAATAATCCAAGTTCTGCTTGAAGAGGTATGACCCATACGTATCTACACTGATCCATTTAATTCCGTCTCTGAAATATACTTTTTCATCCAGAACATCTTTTTTTATATTCATGAGTTTAATTTTTTGTGGTAGATCCTCAGTGTCTCTGAAATTATGTTCCATAACAATGACCATGCTTTTTTTATTGAAAGAGGCAATGATTTCACGATACTGTTGAGGGGTACAAATAGTTTGGTGTTTTCTCAGTACATTTTCTATTCGACCAAAATCCCGGTCCGAATCCATGTATGAATGACCTAGTTCAGAAAACTTGTAGTCGATTATTTTGAATATATTTTTTTGCATAAGATATTGATAAATACAGAGCATTAGGAAATTGTTGTTCTGCCCTGCACAGGAGTCTGTCCAAATAATCAAATGAATATTTTGTTTGAGTGCCAGTTCAATTTCAATGGTTCTTGAAAGACAACTGAAAATCTCACTACTACCCCTACAGGCTATGTCTTCGGTCCACGTGCGAAAAACTGCCTTGTCCATTTCTTTAGTTGAAATGTGAATGCCTAAATTATAGAACCACATTTGACGAAGATAAAATGTTTTCGAAGTACTGAGTCGGGGCAAAGGCATGGTTTGTTGGAGATCGAATGTTATATATGCGACCCCATTAGAATTTTTGGCTAGTTCTCCATCGACTTCCTGAGCCGCAAAAGGTGCTTTGTAGTTTTCGGTATGTTCCTTATTTGCAGTACCTGAATCGCAAGTGCTGCAAGTGTCACTTTTGGGATGTCCAAATGACAAATTAAATTCATTGATGAAGATATAGCAGTATGTGCATTCTTTGACTTTGAATCGATCCGGGACTTTGTCAGCATTACATGTGTCAATATAGAGTTTATGCATAAGTGGGAGTGTCAGAAGAGGAGAAAGGTTCTTCTTATGGACATTACAATTTCTTGAATAGTGCGATGATTCTGAAGGAAAACTCGAAATATGCTTGATTATGTAAGCAATGACATCTTCGGGAGTTTTGTTAGGCCTATTGTTATGTCCTCTTTTGTCTGGTAGGGGGCTGCTAAACCTTTCTTTATTGACTGCTAGATTAAGTCAACCTTTTTCATGCTGATATTGTATAATGAAACGAAATCTCGTTTACATACAGCAGTTTGTTTTCCCCCATGGGTTATACTATATTGGAATGAGGCTGTTTTGTGTTGCAAAGCTCCGGTTCTCTGTCTTTTTGTGGGGGTTATTTTCAAACTATTTTACAGTGAAGAATTTTTAGCACTTATATCCAGTTCATAAAAAGATGACATTTTCATATTTCTGTCTTCAATTGTAAATGACTGCGAACACTGTCGGCGACAATTTTCAGGGCATAAGTTACCTGTGACACAATTTTTAGCAGGTTTCAACTGACCCTTATAATTTCGGTAGGCCTCTCCTCTCTGTCTGCAGAGTGCAGCTTTATTTTTTTTTCCATTCGGATGGATTTCTTTTCCTTTTTCCACACACTTTTATTTTCGGTTCAAAATATTTCTTTTTAACACTAATTCCATTATTTGTTTGACATACCGATATGTTGTCGTCCTCCATCACTTCCATATTATTAATATTATGATCTTCAATCGGTTCATCACTACCTGTTACATCCATCATTTCACTAGCATTCTCCTTTTTCTTTACTCTGTCATTTTCATGTTCTGTAACTGCGTCGTCCGACGAATCGACGTAATCCTTCTCATCTGACACGTATTCATCACTAGAGTTGACGCCTGATAAGTCATCGCAACTGTTGTCGGAATTATTGTCTTCTCCAAGATCTGCAAGAAAGATACTGTATTGTCCTAAATACGTTAATAGGTACCCAATGTATCATTCCACTATTAGGCCAACAACATCGAGGATTATAAGAATTAATATCTTGAATGCACGTTGAGCACATTGTCACTTACGTAATTGCCTATACATTTCATAAGTGTTTTTATTTGTATATCTTGTACGCATTGCCATTTGTAGAGTTGGAATCGTTTGTATTCCATTACCTTTGGCATCTAGATCTAAGTTAGCAGCTCTCATTGCATTATGTGGTTCTGACCCTACATCAATCAAATTTAATTTTTAGGAATGTGGAGAATATAAGCTCTAAGGTGTTTACTACTTTATAAAAAACAAACTTGCTATCTTGATGGTACGATTCATTCTTTTCTGTAAATGAATCATCACTTCTTGGAGATGGTGATATTACATTTTCTAGATTAGAATTCACGTTTTCAGAATTTGTTGCAACATTCATGTTATTACTTCCGCTATCTGTATTCAAAGCTAATTGCAAGATTAACTTTCCTCTAGAAGTCATTTGAACTGTCTTTATAAATACTCAAAATAACTTGAACTGTGCACGTGTTCTTCGAAACAATCGCCGTTGTGAAGTGATTTACACATTTGTTAAGTGCATGAAGGCAGTATGTTATACGGTAAATATACTACACTAGTGAAAGAAAGAGGTATGTGATATTTTATGTTTCATACCTTATTCATCCACTACAAATAAAACAAAAATTGTAGGCACTGGTGGAAAAAAGAGGTATATCTTATGTTATGTTTCATACCTCCTTCATGCCCCACAAACATAAATTATCACGGTCACATAACTCCTTCATGACACTAATATATCTGTAAATAATATATGTGGAGAGCTGTTGTCAGTTTTACAAAACAGGTCAACATATACCTCCTTCATCTATACTAAAAACTCTATTTTCATACAAATGTTACATACCTCCTTCGCCCCTTCAATAATTATTCGGTAAAGCATCAGCGCCCATGGTGAAAATGCTAGAAGAAATAGAAAGAGTAGAAGGTAACCAACCATATAAACTCTATTTCGACAACTTATTCACAGGCGTGAAGCTCCTTAAATATTTACGAGATGAAGAGTATCAAGGTACCGGAACTGTGCGTTGAAATAGAGTGCCTAAGGGATGCTCTCCTACAGGAAAAAACAGAAAAAACCGAGAGGTAATATCGAATCTATTCTTGATAAGGGAAATGGGACTTCATATGTTCGCTGGGCTGATAATGGAGTTGTCACTCTGGCATCAACATGTTTTGGAGTACATTCAATGGGATCTGTGCGCCGATATTCAAGTGCCGAGAAAAAATTTGTTCAAGTGCCTCGGCCATTTGTGATTGGAACTTATAATTTTTATATGGGTGACGTTGACCTTATGGATGAGAATATATCAAGATACCGTATTGGTATGAGGGGTAAAAAGTGGAGGTCGAGCATATTTACATGGCTAATGGATGCCTGTGTGTAGAATGCTTGCTCCACAAGAAATCTGGAGGGACTCCTCCGCAACTGGAGTTCAGAAGGTAAATTGCGAAATTTTATTTGAACTCTATCGGAGTTCCACCAAAAGTTCCTGGTGAAGTTTCCATATGTTCACAGGGTATCTGATAATATGCGTTATAATGAAAGGGATCATTTGGTTATTCGAGTTCCCTAAAACAAACGGCGACGTTGTGCCGGAGAGGGTTGTTCCGCAGTGGGTAGAACAATGTGCAAAAAAATGCGAAGTGGGTGTTTATATTGATTGTTTTTCTTTATTTCATAAGAAGTAGATGTAAGGCTAAAATAACAGTATTTGTTTTTTACTTAAAATAAATGACATTTATTAATTGTTTGTATTTTCTCATGAAGTGTTATAAATAGGTAGTTAAACCGCCTAGTATTACCATATGGTCACATCTAATTTTGTCTACAGTAATGAAAATAAAAATTGCTGTTAATCCTTACATTGCATCCTGAAAATCTGAAGAATATTCATTTAATACTTTTCTACCGAAAAAAAAATTAACCAGGCGTTAATGGGTCAATATGTCTTTCATGACAGCTGCTTTTCCATCGTGTCTTAAAACTGCAGTCATCATTATGAAGGAGAACTACTGGGAGAACCAGCAACTTTCAACTATCTCCAAAATCACAGAGAAATTTGTTAGGAACAGGATACTACTGCTGTTAGATTACCAATACCAGTTTGACTTCCAATTCAGTAACTTCCAAGACAAGTACTGAGTACCAATGAGGTTTTTATTCTGTGGATTTTGGAATATTGCTCCGTCATGAACTGTTATAGGTTTAGAGGAATTGGCTGGAATCATATTTTTCCCACAGACTCAAATTGTTAAATTGCATAACAAATACTCTGTTTTTTCGAATGCTGAATCCCTTACTTGCCCAATCTTTTTTTTCATTTATCTAAATGATCTGAGTGAATTAGATATTCAAGGAACATTTACCATGTTTGCAGATGGTACTGAGTTAATTAGAAAGTGGTTGACAATACTGAGTTAATGTGACCAAAAATTAAATTGAACCTCTTAAAGCAAACATCCATAGACTCAAAAAAAGGTCAACAGAGCTGCGATTGGATTTTTTTTGTTATATATAGCTTTTTATATAGCTATATAGCCATAGCTTTCTATATATAGCGAAACCTTGGCGTTTGATCGAACTTGACATATCTTTTTCGGTATTGGCTCTCCTGCCATTGATGTCATTCAACAATTCCTGAGCGATGCTCATGAAAAGGTTTTTTGGTCGGAATTCAGAAATTTTGAAATGAACTTCGCTGCCACATGGTTCATGCCAAAAATTTAAAAAAATGGCATGCATTGAGCCATCTCATTGAAATATATCCTCAAAAATGTCTAATAGTGATTCTACGATTCTCCATAAAAATGTTCCTCACTTTCTCAACATTCTCATCAGGGGTTGATGTGCTGAGGCAATCTGGAGCATCGACGAGTAGTGTACCTGAGCGAAATTTTGGAAGTATTTTCTAAGGGACGTCGTGACGTTAATGAGTGGGAAAAAGACATGTGCAACGTAATCGAGGCATTGATAAATATAATGAGTTCCGGAGAGGTAACAGCGTGGTTGAATTATAAAAATGATAGTAAAATAATGATGATGAATGAAAAATCGGATTGAAGAAAAAACATGGAGGCGGGCTTTGAGTGGAGTACACAGGGTATGTACGGCGTTGAAGAAAAAAATACGGCGGCGGGCATTGAGTGGAATATACAGGGTGGGTACAACGTTAAAAAAATATGGCTGCAATCGTAAAAGAAAAAAACATGGCGTTAAGTTGTGTCAAAATAGATCATTTGAGGAAAACATGGCAGTTTAACGGGACTCTAATGTTTCAACGTGCGATTCCTCAATGTGTACAGTGTGTTTCAAAAATACATAATTTACGAAAGAAAAACACAGCAGCGTCAATGATACCCATGATCGGACCAAAATAGCGGACCAGTGCTATTTTGCAATTCATTGAGAAGTTACTTGATGTGAGTTAACAGTGACCTGTAGGTGCTTGCTCACTGCATAATGTACTGTTTGACGTAGAAAGTATCCTTATCTTACATAAAAAAACTAATCCAATGAATGCGATACAAGATCAAATGACCCCTGGGAGAATTTTTCCAAAATGTACCTTTGTCGGAATTTCATATGATGAAATTGTATAAAATCTCGAAAATCAATTTATAATAATAACTAGTAGTAAAATGAACTATTGCTGTTGGAGAATATGGAATGTGCTTGTATTTACTAAAAGAAGTATTTTTCCAGACAGAAAAATTATATTGGAATTTATGTCAGTGTCACTGGGAAGATTGGAATAATGAAAATAGAGGAATACTACTGCTTATGCTTGTGAAGTACGGCAACCCTTGGACTCTCAGTAAAGGCTTTGTTGTGAACAACAGACTTATAGTAAAAGTGGGTATAGTATATTTTGTTTGATATTTATAAAAACGAAATGAGTCACCCAACATCTCATATCACAATATTATGATTTTCAATGCAGAAAATATATAAAAAAAAATCAGTCTTGAAATTTTCTGTTCCAAATTAGAAGTCAAGCTTCAGAAACTGTGATGATATTCAGATTCAAAACGTTTGAAATCTGTTTGAAATCTGTTTTTCCGTAAATAGCTGTCGCCCCCATACGAACGTCAACTCTCAGAAGTTGAGAAACTTGTGCCAGCTAAGGACTAACGAGGTCTACCTTTTAACGTGTGATTCCTAACACGTGTTACTTCTAAATATTTTTTTAATTCCTGCTTTGGAAGCAGTTTCATAGATTTGAGTGAATTATGTTATATTATACAGTGTGTTATACCAAAAACGAAACAGATTGAATATTTTCACGACATATTTGTTGGGAAAAAGAGCAGGCAAACTTATAATTCAAGGGGCTTTTAGAATTTGAAAAGAAAAAGGTTTCTTATCAAGGATTTATCTATGTGACTGTTCATTATGTAACTTTTAATTTTGACTCCTTTTTGCGGGTAAAATAATAACTACCTCATTTCAAATTATGACACTTTATTCATATGAGAAAAAGTCACACATGAGTAAAGGTTCGAAACGTTGCCTTACATTTTTGAGAATTTCTTAAGTAACCACATAATATTGTTTTTACCGCAAGAGGGTGCAAAAAAAAAGTTACGTAGTGAGCAGTCACATGGATGGGTCTCTTATAACATCACACTTAGTACTTAACCAATACTAATTCCAAGAGTAATAGTCATCAGTTGAGTTTATCATAGAAAGATGCCATTTTTGAAGTGAAAGTCAACCTGTTCTTAATTTTTTTTAAACATATAATATAATATGTTCAACACATAAAGTTCAATTTGTTTCGTTTCCGGTGCCGCACTCTATATATTTGCTAATAAAAGCGCAGGTGCGTATTAGGTACGTTTTCTGAAATATGTTCTTTACCTTTTTTGGATTTTATGTCTTATGAAAAATTAAATTTTCCTTCAGAATGGACACGACAACTGACACGACAATTTGTTGAAATGATGGCTCTTCTCAAAATATGATGAGATCTTGTCCAAAAAGGTACTAGAAAAATAGGTGATCGTTATAAATAATACAAAACCAATATCTATCATTTTATAAACTTCTGGTTATCAAGAAAACATTATAACCATCAAGTTCATAATGAAATGTGTTTAAAATGTAGGAAATGTATTCTTAGTGAAAAAATATGGCCGAAGTGACAGGTTTTCGATATATTTGCTATCTGAATTTTCATGGAGGAAATGGATAAAACAATCAATAATAAATTATTGAAATTTTTTATTATTCCCAAATGTGTGCTTTGATTCGACTATTGGCGAGTACTGCAACGAAAATTATTGATTTGTTAGTGGGGATAATATTGTTTCCCAGCCAATATTGCACAAAAAATATGTAACTTTAAAATTTTCGATCCTTCGATATGACGACACACTTCGCTTGTCACATGATGAAGAACTGTATAGCACACTTTTTAGAATATTATATTTATTAATAATAATAATAATAATAATAATAATAATGGATGGAAGATGGAAGCATCCTAGATGGAAGCATCCTACATGGAAGCATCCTAGAAGCATCCTAGATGCATCCTAGATGGAAGCATCCTACACCATCTGGATGCCGGAGAGACGTATCCTTACCTCGGGGTGGAACAACGCCACTCACAAAAGGTAACTGCAATGAAAAACTCTCTCCGCGGCAAGTATCAGCACAAACTTCGACAGATCTGGTCATCGGAACTGTCGGGGAAGAAAAAAGTTGCTGCAACAAATATGCTTGCCGTTCCAATCTTACTCTACTCGTTTGGAGTAGTGAAGTGGACTCGGGAGGAGCTGTATCAACTCGACGTAAAGACCCGAAAAATGATGCATTTTTATAGAAGTTTGCCGGGGATTTTTGAGTTTGGAGTATCTACATGACAGAATGATACTGGATAAATCCTGTAAAGTCGTCAGGAGTTCGGATCCCCTTCTCTGCATGGTCCGTGACCATGAGAGAACAGGAATTGGAGCATTTCTCCTCAGGGCAGCTGCCCGAGCAGCTGATGAACTCGGTGTAGTTTTCGACTCTGAACGAGGTGACTACAACTCTATCACCGAGTTGGAACCCGTTCAGCAAAAAGCTCAGATAAAAGCCGCAGAAATCACCTTACTTCTGCGGAAACACAAGGATAAGCCAATACATGGAGTCTTCTTCAATAACATTGGAGACCTTGGCTTATCAAAGCGCCTGACGTTCGCTTTTCTAAGGTCTAGTGGGCTGAAGTCGGAAACTGAGGGGTTCATCATGGCTTGCCAGGATGGTGTCTCCAACACCTTAGTCTACCGCAGTCGCGTGATGGGTATAGAGGTTCCTGACACAAGGTGCAGGGCCTGCCGCGTGGCGCCCGAGACCCTAATGCACTTGCTATCAGCATGTCCAGCATATGCGATCTCGGCCTATATCCATCGACATTACGCGGCCCTAGGAGTGCTATATAACCATCTGCGGCACTCTTACGATATTGACGAGACACTGGTGTTGCCCTACGCTCCGGGAGATATTGAATCCGTTATGGGAAACGAGAAGTGCCCAATTTATTGGAACTATTAGTTCCCCACTCTCAGGCTCATACAAGCTAATAAGCCTGATGTAGTCCTTCTCGACCACCAGACCAAAACGATATTTGTCGTGGGGTTTTCAGCTCCTGTCGAGACGAATATCGTCAGAAAAGAGGGGGAAAAACGGATAAAATATCGAGATTTTCTCTTCGATTTCTGCAGACTCTATCCAGATCACTCTGTCAAGATGGTTGTTCTGATTATTGGAGTCCTTGGTGAAATGATGTCCTCTCTACTCTCGAATCTTAAAATCATACCGGCTTGCCGCACGAAGGTAGAAATCTTAGCCGCACAGATGCAGAAGGCTGTCATTCTTGGCACACTGCCCTTGCTCAGGGCACATGATTCTTGGACCCAATGATCACTTACCCCATGGTGTGGGGAGTGGTCATTGGTTGATAATACTGGCGCGCCCTCCCGAATGTATCGGGGCTTCGGGGGATAGGGCCTGAAAAGCGCACACTACGGTGAAAAAAATAATAATAATAATAATAATAAATTTTTGATTTTGAATGATGATTTCACATATATCTAACTGTTCACTTCTATTCATTTCATTTCAGAGAATTATTGTTAACAATTAGGCTGGGAGCCAGTTTTAAACACAAATTCTCCAACCTACCTTCACGTCTTTTATTTTTGCTCAGCTAAAGTTTGTTTCAAATTTTTTCATGGTATACAGTTTATCAAAGATGTGGGTTCAAAAAATAGACTGAAATGATTTTTTTAGTACAATGGATTTGTTCCCTTACGACTATGAAAAGTTGAAACTTGTTTCAATCTAAAAGGAGCAAGATTTCAATATATTGTTTTCTGAATATTACTGGAGTTTTTTCCCAACACCAAATCGTTATTTTTAACTCTTCGACACGTGTTTCGATCACCAAGTGACCACCTTCAAGGGGAAGTTCAAACATGCATATTGTTTCCTGCTCACACAATACTCAACAGTTATTTCAACCAAAATAATTTGTGATTATTAATATTTATCAAACATCGAATATTCATTTAAAACCTGTCCATACTGATCTGAAAATTGTTCACTCTGATCTTTCGAATGGCTCCAGTTATTTTACATACGTGATGGAAATACCTCTGGAGGATTTCATTTAGTTTTCTTTTTCAGATCTACAGATTGGGAAACGCTTTAGTGTCTTACTTCGTATACACTCTTCGATAATTTGATATTTGTGATATTTCCCTATGAAAAATAAAGCATATTGAAATTTATATGATTGTGTTGACAAGTCAAGAAGGATACGAATGGAGATTTTAGAGGAAAAAATGATTGAGATGTTTCGAAAAAATATTTCAGTGAGTTTTACAAAAAATTAATTGAAACACAACACAACAAAGTTTTTGTTTCGGAGTTGAAATTAGATGATTTTAATGTATTTCCACGTGTTAAAACCGAAAGTGACCATAAAAATTATATATTAGCTCTTGTTTTCAAGATATAGTATCATTATATTATATATATGTATATTGAGTTTTCAGCAAATGAAATATTTCATCACCAACAGTTGGTACACATGTTTGTTTACATAACACCCCTCTCATCAGCTGTTCTTAAGTAGTAAACTTAACCTATGTGAGTTTGTCAATTGTACGCACGTGGTTGCTATTGAAATTATCGTGTGAAGTTGATTTTTAAATTAATTTAAGTGCTGATCTGAAATGCCTCGAAAGTGTGTGAATTCTGTCGATAGCTTTTGCTATATATGTGGTGAAATAACATTTAAGGCTCAGAAACGTAAAATGACACCTATCGTTAAGACAGCCTATGAACATTATTTTGGTGTGAAAGTTGGGGACCAAGATAAATCATGGGCTCCTCATATATGTTGTAATTCTTGTTCCGTCATATTGCGAGAGTGGCTGAAAAATAAAAACCGGGCAATGGCTTTTGCAGTACCTATGGTTTGGCGTGAGCCTACCAATCATACAGATGACTGTTATTTCTGCTTAACTCCTCCCATTAAGCAAGGTTTATCTATGAAGAAAAGAGGAACCGTTAAATACCCTAATCTCCCATCTGCTCTTCGGCCTGTACTACACTCAGACAATTTGCCAGCCCCTTCTCCACCCCAAAACTATGAAATTTTAGAGGAAGGTGATGAAGACTGTTTAGAAGGAGCAACCCATCCTTCTACATCCTATGACCCTGATTTTGAGGTAAGCGATAGGTCTAGTGATCCGCACAGAATTAGTCAAGCAGAGTTGAGTGACCTTATAAGAGATCTTCGCTTGTCTAAGGAAAAGGCTGAGCTGTTAGGGTCAAGACTACAACAGTGGAATCTTCTAAAACATGATGTGAAAATATCTCAGTACAGACAGCGTCAAAAAGATTTGCTTCCTTTTTTTGAGAAAAAAGAAAACCTCGTAGTTTGTTCTGATTTTAATGGTTTGATGGACTCCTTGAATTTGGATCACACTCCATCTGAATGGAGACTGTTTATAGACTCTTCAAAACTAAGCTTAAAAGCTGTACTTCTGCATAATGGAAATCAGCTACCCTCTATTCCTATAGGTCATGCAGTTCACATGAAGGAAACGTATATAAATATGAGAACACTTCTCCAATCAATCAAATATGAACAACACAAGTGGCACATCTGTGGTGATCTGAAAGTCATTGCTATACTCCTAGGAATGCAATTAGGGTTCACCAAGTACTGTTGTTTTTTGTGTCTGTGGGACAGTCGGGATAGAAAATCTCACTATAAAAAAATGAACTGGCCTACACGAGACCTAAACCCTAATGAGAAAAATGTAGTTTACGAGCCTCTTGTAGATCCTAAGGATGTTCTCCTTCCCCCATTACATATTAAGTTGGGACTAATGAAAAACTTTGTGAAGGCCATGGACCAGGAAGGACAAGCTTTTAAGTACTTGAGAGCAAAGTTTCCCAGGTTCAGTGATGCTAAAGTCAAGGAAGGCATCTTTATTGGGCCTCAAATCCGTGAAATCGTAAATGATCCTGCTTTTGACATGATTTTAACAGGAAATGAAAAAAGAGCCTGGGAAGCCTTTAAGGGGGTTGTACATGGGTTTTTAGGTAACCAAAGAGATGATAACTTCAAAGCATTGGTTAAAGAGCTTCTTCAAGCTTACCACCAACTTGGATGCAACATGTCCTTAAAAATTCATTTTCTTCACTCTCATCTTAATTTCTTCCCACAAAACTGTGGAGCTGTGAGTGACGAACATGGAGAAAGATTCCATCAAGACATTGCCTTAATGGAACAGAGATATCAGGGCCGTTGGAATGAAGCAATGCTTGCAGACTACTGCTGGTCTGTGTGTAGGGATGCTCCAGAAGTGTTTTATAAAAGACAAGCTAAACGACAGCGATCTTACAATGAATCGGATGGACTTAATTGAAATTTGGTGGTACAAACTTCTTTTATTTATCAAAACACTAAGAATAATGTTTTTTTTTATTAATTTTGTACTTAAAATATTCTAAAAGAAACATAACAATATTGTTTTATGTACTTTCACTTTTCACGTATAGTATAACTACTCTTTAAGATTAAGTACTGTGTATCTCAAAAACCAGAGCTAATAAAAATTTTTCATTGTTATTTTCGTTTTTATCACCCCAAAATTAGTGGAAATTGACTATATTAGTGTAGGAAACATTCAAATAATATTTTTTTGTTGTGTTGTGAAATCAGCCATATTCATTAGAATTTATAATGTATTTCTCTTTCGACTAAATATAATTCAAGATGAGCAGGACCAGCGTGAGAAAATCAGACAGTCGGTCGAATTAGAAAAATGGAGCAACTTCAAAGCTTGTTCATATGATGTTTCAAAATTTAGTAAATTCTGATTGGTTCTGATTGGGTTCAATAGTATTTTATACAGGGTGACAGTAAGAACGGTAGGAGTAGAAGAAAATGTGCTAGCCATGATAAAAGAAAATTCAGGTTCCTCTACTCGAAAAATTGCAAATATTTCAAATGTAAGTAACGGTACGATTTGGAACATTCTCAAAAACTATTTGTTGTACCCATACCACATAAAACCAGTTCTTGCAGATTTTCTTCCACGTATTGCATTCTGTCAATGGCTTCTGCGCATATTGGTTCAAATCCCTTAACTACTGACGCTCATTCTTTTTACCGATGAAGCCAGTTTAAAAAAAAAATTCCATAAGGAATTTTCACAATAATCATGTTTGGTCTGAAGAAAATCCACATGGGGTGCTTGAAGATCGCTTTCAACATCAGTTCTCGTTGAACTTTTGGATGAGAATTGTAGTTGACTTCTTAATTGGACCGGTATTGCTGCCAAGAAGACTTATCGGCGAGGTATACCGCAACTTTTTGGAACAAACGCTACCTCAGTGTATGCAGGATGTACCATTGGTTACAAGAAATGCAATGCGGTTTATGCACAATGGTGCACCAGATCATTTTAACATATTGACTCGAGAGTTTTCAATAGTAACATCCGAAGATCGCTGGATTGGGCGAGGTGGACCTCTCTTATGGCCTGCTCGATCACCGGACTTGAACCCCCTGGATTATTAACTATGGAGCCACCTATAGTCATGAATTTATACTACTTCAGTGGAAAATGCGGGAGATTTGAGAAATCTGGTGATTGCTGGGTGTAATGCATTCAGAAACAATCCTGGTGTTTTTGAAAGAGTTCGGGAGTCGATGAGGAGAAGACTGAATTTTTGAATTATAGCGTGGGTAGTCATTTTGAACAGTTCTTGTAGATTGAGAAACATTACATGTAATTTTTGGTAATAAATTGTTGTTATCGAAATTTTATGTCGCTTCATATCTTAGAAACAAAACGCCCAATCGAAAATCATCACGAGACAAAATATCCAAGGAATAGTCCCTTAATTTTTTGCCGCATGTTTATTAAACACGCTGTATATCAACTATATCTGAAAATATTTTGCTGCTAGAAATCTGAGACAACCCCCTAAAAAATTAAATTCACGCGACCGAAATCGCCGTACCTACTGCATATGAGCTGTTCTATAATATACGAAAAGAATACATGACCATTGCACATTATTTTTCTATCCCCATGTTTATTTGGCACAATTAGACGATTGAAAACATGATTACTGAAACCACGCTGTTCAGAAGGCTTCTGTTATATTTGTTCACTTTTGCAATAGTTTATCAATTGTTTCCACTCATTGTGGACTCATTGTACGTTTTCAGTAATTGAGCCTTTCGATTTTTAAATTATGAATAAAACGTACATCTTTCTCATCAAAAGCAACGTATTGTGGATAAAAAACAACTAATTCAAGTTGACAAACATATCTTCCTTTCCTTGTTAGATTACAGTAGGTACTTCAGTAGAAAAAGTAAAACACATGTGATGGAATTGGCATATACTTAATGAAAATTCAAGTAACCTTTTATTGTGAGATTTTCACTAAACATATCATAAAACCGCAAGCTATTGTAAAGCGTAGTGTTGAGGTTTAGTAAACTGTTTAGTGAAAACCTGATAATAAATTGTTATTTGAATAATGTAAAATACAATAAGGAATGTGCGATGACAATTTATTACCATTCATTCAAAGTGGAACTCATGTGAATGATATCTGATTCTTATTCCTCAACAAATGTTCGATATACAAACTGAATAGGGAAAAGTATCTTCTGTATAATTCAGTGTTCATATAGAAGTATTTGTTTCGGAAGAATTTTTTTCTTTCGTGTAATTCAATGTTTATATGAAAGTAGCTGTTTCAGGAGGACTTTCTTTCAGTTTGTATCTGAAAGTTACTTCTTTGTATGATCTACACATCCATGTATAGAGTTACTTATTTTCAAATTGATTACTTCCTTCCTTTCTTTGGAAGATTCTCTCATCCATTTTTTTGTATCAGATGGAGTAGTAAAAAGCCAAAAACTTTCTTTCCCAAAAATTAATCACTCCTAAAAATATAACCCTTTCAAATCATATATTTATTCTTTCTTGTGATATAACTGATAATGAAATGGATTAAGTGATATGAAAACACATCTGATAAAGATTGATGAATCAGAGGTGAATTATGTGATGGAATTGGCCAATACTTGATGAAAATCAATAACGTTTTCAAAAAACAGTTTATTGTGAGATTTTCACTGAAAAGTACTACAAAAACGCAACACGTGTTTCGCTTCACAATAGCTTCTTCAGGAGTGTCTATACTATAGTATAGACCTGTCTATACAGGCGTGTCCATAGTATAGTATAGACACGCCTGTAGGAATTGTATGTCTCCATCTATCGACATGTGTAATGAAGTCTCTTTAATATCCAAAGTATCGACAATTCATTCTCCAGACGTACTAGTAGCCAAAGTGTATTCTAAATTGGGAATTGGAAATTCGTCATCTTCCAGAGTACACTTGATAGTGAATTTATAACTAGCGCAAGAACAGACAATTACTATCATCCATCTTTGATATGATGCCGATTTCTAGACGTTCAATCTTTTTTCATATTTCTTCTGAATCGTGTTTGGTATTTCTATCGGTAAATGGTGAATTGGTTTTATACTATCATTCAAGAATATAATTTTGATTTCAATTTTGACCACAGTAGAATCGAAAACTTCTGCATAATTATTCTTCAAGCTTCTGATACACAGTACGGCCCTGCTCCAAAGCTAATGGAAACGTTTGATAGTGAGTTGTGCATTAATAGTGGTTTTTTAGAGAAACTTCGCTAATTAAATTGAATTTTACGGAAGTTATGAGTGTCAATAGCGGGGGGAAACCCCCAGATGTAAATTGGACTCCAACATCCAGAGATATAACATTAGACGACGATGCCATGTTATTGGACACCCCGATAGGGAACCAAAAAATAATAGAAGAAACAAAAGTAGCAGAATTCAACGTAAGTAGAGTACCATCTAGATTACAAAGATTTTTAGAAAATTTTGGTGAACAATTAGCAGCCGATTCGGAAACAGTAGATAATATTGATGGAATTCAGAGTATAGGAGAAAAAACGTCAACAACAAACGATAAGGGACAAAGTAAAGAAATACAAAATTTACGCTATGGTCATATGAATACAGGTCCGTATCAAGTATATGTAGAGAGTACGGATGAATCGCATATAAATCCTATGAAAATTGGCGAAATTGTTTTGAATAATTGGCCATTGTTAGATAAAAAATTAAAAATATTGATATGGTTGGTAGAAGTCGAGTACGAATAAATTTCAAAGACTTTAATGGTGCAAATTATCTGTTAGAAGCGAATGAATCTAAAGTGTTCAAAGAAAAAAAAATTAAATCATACCTACCAAAATTCTTGATTTATAGAGAGGAAATTATTAAGGGAATACCTATAAATTTACACAGAGGAGGAAGTTAAGAGTAAAATCAAACCCCTAGATCAGTACGACAGTCTTGAAGTTGAAAATGTCAAACGATCCAATCGAAAAGTGATAGACGAAAATGGAAAGGTAAATTACGTACCTACTCAAACCCTTTTGGTAACATTCAAAACACAGAAGCTCCCTAAAAAAATTCATATCAATGAAGTAGTGACAACCGTCTACCAGTACGTCCAAAAATTTTTACTTTGTTATAATTGTTATCCTTACGGACATATTGGCAAACAGTGTAAAAGCAAGCCAAAATGCTGCAGATGTGGTAATAATCATTTGAGTACAGAATGTCAAAGTTTAACAAAAATCAATTGTTTGCATTGTAATGGGGAACATTTGCCTTATGAAATGATGGAACTAAATATAAACTATAACGATGCGGCAAAAAAAATCCTAAACAGAGTTATGCAAATGCCGTCAGCGGTAAATTTAAAAAAATAGAGACGGAAGCCAATGCGGGACCATCAAGGTCACTTTTTCAGAATAGGGCAAAACGACCTAGGTATTCATTAACAGAAATTAATACTCAAATGGCTCATAGAGGAATTATTTCACCAATTGAAATACCAAGAACAGTTGGAGGAATTTTAGAAAAACCGCAGTATAAAAATAATTTACGTGATATAAGTACTATAGGAAATATTACAGAAAAGGATTTAGTGAAATGTGTGTTAGAATTGGTTAGTTCAATAATAAGAACAATGAAGGAAAAAAACTCTTTCGAGGTTGATGAAGCAGATGTTCTAAGAATGATAAAAATCGGAATAAATAATACAAATATTCAACATTCGATAAATTAAAGACAGAATTAAATTTTTGTCAATGTTATTGTCGTTCAGCAGTAGCAAATAAAAACAATTTAGAACATCTGCTTGATCAAAATGATATTTCTTTTGCACTACTTTCGGAAACATGGTTCAAACCAAATACATATTATAATTTTTCTGGTTATAATGTAGTTCGATTGGACCGAGATGATGGTAAAGCAGGAGTAGCTATTTTGGTTAAGGAAAATATTCATTATGAACAAATACCAGCCAATATTACTTCATTTCTTGCCGTGTGTGTGATAGTTTATTTGGGCAATATCGGTAACATAACTATAGTGTCACTATATGTTAAACCTAAAACTATGATTCCAAAACAAAAATGGATTCAGTTTTTTAATAACGTACCGAAACCATGTCTGATAGGAGGGGATTTTAATTCACACCATACAGCATTCGGTAGTGAAGTTAAGGACTCATATGGCCAAAATCTTTTGGAATCCCTAGAGGAAACCAACCTAATATACCTGAACAATGGAGAACCAACTTTAGTATCATATCTGAATCAGAGAAGACGTGCAATAGATATCACATTATGTTCACCGGAAATATCTCAATATTTCACCTGGACTACAAGTACAGACCCCCACGGATCAAATCACCTACCAATCTCCATCAAATGCTCAATGGAGGAGGCGACATCAAAATTTTGGAAAAGAACACACAAAATATGGAACCTTCGAAAGGCAAACTGGGAAAAATATACAAACCATTTTGAACAAACAGAAGGAGAGGAGATGAATTACCAAGAGCTAATAAACGAAATGAATAAAGCCGCAGAAAAATCTATACCCAAATACCCCGACAAAGATAAATCAAAGAAGAAAACTGGTAAAATCTGGTGGAATGATGAATGTGATAGGACATGTAAGAAAAGGAAAGAACTGTATATCAAATACAGAGATGAACCGTGTATTGAAAATCTCAGTAACTACAAAAAGCAAGATGCGATGGTGAAAAAAATAACAAATAAAGCGAAACGAGACAGCTGGAAACATTTTTGTTCATCACTGAACAGAAATAATAATATGAAAGAAATATGGAATGAAGTTAATAGGTTCAAAAACCGGAAACAAAGTAATAGAAATCCAATAGTCGAAGAAGGGTGGATAGAAGACTTTCATAACAAAATTGCACCAGCCTGAGAGAATCCCTTGATAGAATTTGATGAAAGCCATATAAACAACGAAATACAGAAACCATTCACTCTCATGGAACTCAATATAGCTCTTCGTCAACATAACAATACAGCTCCAGGAAAGGATAACATTCATCACTCCATGATTGCGGAACTGCCAATTGAAATGAAACAAAAATTACTATCAATTTTTAATAGAATATGGAGTGGGCAAATAGAAATCCCTCAGAAATGGCACGAGTATATAGTGGTACCTATACTCAAACCAAAAAAACCCAAGAATCAAGTTGACTCTTATAGACCAATCACTCTTGCTTCATGCGTCATGAAAACATATGAAAGACTTATAAAAAACAGAATTGAAAGGTGGTTAGAATCGAACAAACTCATTCCGCATAATCAATATGGCTTCAGGAAAAAAAGATGTACTCAGGAAGCTGTTGCAAATCTGATAATAGACGCAAACTTAGCATTTACCAAAGGAAATTCCATATCAGCATTATTTTTAGATATACAAGGGGCATACGATAATGTGAATATGAATATTTTAAAAGGCAAGATGTAACAAATGGATTTTCCCCACATCATTACAAAAAATATATTAAACCTCCATCTAGACAGAAAAATATATATTAAAATTAATGGAAACATATTAGGACCTCGCTTTACTCAAGTAGGATTACCACAAGGCAGTATTTTGAGCCCTTTACTATTCATCATCTACACTGCAGATATAAACCATTCTCTGTCCATGTCAACCAAACTCATTCAATTTGCGGACGACTTCTGTTTCTACAGCGAAGGAAAAAATATAGAGCAATCTTTACAGGAACTCGACTCAAACATGAATATAGTTGGAGAATACATTAAAGATCTTGGAATGCAAGTTTCACATGAAAAATCAGCAGCGTGCTCCTTTTCCCGAAGCCGTTTTCAACAAGATCCAACAGTATCAATAGGACCATACATTTTACCATACAAAAGCTCAGTAAGATATTTAGGAATTGTAATAGATAAGAAGTTGAGTTGGAAAAAACATATACAAACAATTACAGTAAGAGCTGAAAAAAGTTTGAACATTATAAAAGCATTTTGTAAAAACAAATGGGGCGCTGATCCGAATACTGCTTTAACATTTTATAAAACCCTGATTAGGTCCATTTTGGATAACGGGAGTATATTCTACGGTAATGCATCAAAAACTTATTTGAAAAAAGTTGAGAACATAAAAAATAGAAGCCTGAGATTATGCTTAGGATTACTCAACAGCACACCCATCTCAGCTCTTGAATCGGAAGCAGTAGAACCACCACTAAATCTGCGTAGACAACTACTCAGCCACAAATTCATCACTAAATTATACGCCAAGAAAAGTGATTTATTACTCAAATTACATGACTTGAGCATTTTGGGACTGACCAATAAATATTGGCGTAAGAAAGTTTTGCCACTTATATGCAATAGTTATACCAAGGCTTCTAGTTTTGCAGATATAATATATTCCAATGAAATACTTCCCTTATTCCAGGGCAAACCACAAGATTACAATTATTCCATACGTACAAACTACCTCAATTCGAGGGAACTTCCTCACTCAACAATCCAAAATATCTTCAAAGAACGAATGTCCAAAGAATGGGCTAATAGAGAATATATCTATACAGATGGCTCAATAATAGATGATAAATGTACTTGTGCATTTTACCATTCCAATAATAAATATTCAGAAACTTTTAGACTATCTGATAAGGCATCGATATATACTTTGGAAATCGTAGCTATTCAAAAAGCCCTTGAATATATTAAAGGAAATGATAAAACGAATTTCATGATATTTACAGATAGCAAAAGTGCTGTAGATAAATTCAGAAATTTACAAATAGACAGCAATCTTTCACACATTCTTTTGAATATAATTGGTTTGAATGAAGAAATTCTAGAAAGTAACAAAACTCTAGAAATCGTATAGATCAAGGGTCATACAGGAATTGAGGGAAATGAAATTGTGGATAAAATGGCGAAGAAAGCAGGTGGTAACAATATTTCTAATATCAAAATACCATACACGGATCTAACGAAAGTGTCCAGGAAAGAAATGTTATATCACTGGCAGGAATTATACTCTGAATCAACTTCTGGTCAGAGATATAGGATAATTCAGGAGAATCCGCAAAAGTCTCCGTGGTACAGATATGAAATTAACAGAAACTGCATCAGATCAATCTGCAGAATGCGAACTAGACACGCAATGTACCCAGAATATAAATTCAGAATAGGATTAGCCGAAAATCCAAATTGCTCATGTGGAAAAATTGGTACGTTAGATCATCTAATTCTAGAATATATCGAAAATAAAGAACATATTGATAACCTATACGAAATACTGAAAAGTGAAAATATGATATTTCCAATAAGATTGGAAGAATTTCTTATCATTAGAAAAAATACAAATCTTTTTAAAATTCTATTCGAATATATCAAAAAATTTAATTTAGAATTATAATTTTACTTTTCAGTAAGTATGTATTCTCTGTAGGTATATTGTAGAATAAAACTAACAGGACTACCAGCTAACTTATAAGTCGCGTTCTGTCACGTCCCAAACGAATGTAAATCCATTCGTATATTGTAAGATGAGAATAAGAAAAACAGAAAGAAGGAAAAAAAAAGAATGGAAAAAATTAAAAAGAATTAAAAAAAAAGAAAAATAAACAGAGAAGAGAAAAATGTGTACATATTGAAATTCTTAGATAACTCACATAAAACAAGAAATTAATAAAAAAAAATAAGTTAAAAAAAAAACAAAAATGAAAACGAATATTGAAAAATGAATGAAATAGTAAGAGAAAAATAAAAAATAGAAAAGAAAAAGAAACACAACTAATTAGTACTGACTAAATACTAACCTTTAGAAATAAATAAGGATGTATTATAAATCTATAAAATATCAAAATATTGTAGGAATTTTACATGTTAAAATAGACTAGCAAATTGGTTATACCAACGCCATTTGAACTCATCATCACACACACACAAACACAGCTTCTGATAGTACATTTTTCAGTTCACCAGGTCAATACATAACTCGATTCTTGAACTTGATTCGTTATGAAAATGGTGTATATTGATTTTCTCTATCCATTTTCTACCAACCATAGCTTTCATCTTTCTATGAAAAAGTTTAAAGTTTGAAACTTTCTTGAGGAAACCCTGACATCATTATGTAACAGTAGAAATGAATTCACCCATCTCGAACTCCATATGCACCGGCTATAACATCTATTTTCAGCTGTACCATAATTTCTTCTGTTTTTTATAATTGCTTTTGAGAATATTATTTGACGTACATCTAGAAATTTTTTTAGGTGAACTCAAGTTTGAGTAGAGCCTTGATGATGACAGCACGACCAGCTATCCAAAGCGCTCGCATATAATTGAATATATATATATATATATATATATATATATATATATATATATATATATATATATATATATATATATATATATATATATATATATATATACATAAATAGATAAGTACTTTTTGATAATTACCACATTGATTTCAATTTAAGAGCCACCGGTAGACAGCTGTTTCAGCCTATTGGGCATCGTCAGTACCGGGCAGGCGGTCCTCGATTGAAGACAAAATGAGAAAAACCAAGAAAGTACTTGATAAAAATAGCTGCGTAAACGCAAGCGAAACATAAGTGGAACCACTTATTTCATGGAATTATTTTCCAGCAGCCTGATTGCATTACCTTTTCTAGATTTTATATATATATATATATATATATATATATATATATATATATTTAACTTAGAAACTATTTTTGGGCACTTCCGTTCTGCTGATCACCCAAAGATAGTTCCCAAGTTTTGTCCCTAACAAGTCAGCAAAAACTGTCTTTTTATATACATATATATATATATATATATATATATATATATATATATATATATATAAAAATTTCATTTTGACGGCCATGCATGGCACTTACTAGTGGCGTGGTAGCAACTAGAAAGAAAGGAAACAGGAAATATTTGTAAAGTGACAATTGACATTATGACATTTGAAGTTTGAAATTTGAAAATTGACAGTATAACCAAAACAGGATTACCAAAAGGCACACCAACTACAATGTTGACACTAGCATATATATATATATATATATATATATATATATATATATATATATATATATATATATATATATTCTGTTCCTCCTGTTCCTCCTGAAATGGAGGAATTCAAAACATCGAAAGAAAAAAGGATACTTACATTACCTCAACTAGTTATTCAAAAGTACTTTGATGTGGAAAATATTAATCACTCTTTAAATTTCTCTGTATTCATTCGTATTTTCGAAATGCAAGTATCCATTATCATCCAGTATTTTCAATGTAATCATTTTTCAGAATCAATGTTTTTTATTCATTGAGTATTGACAGTTTCTAGGAATTATTGAATAGAACTGGCCGATACTTGATGAAAATCTTTATTAAAAAGCGTAAAAAAGTTTACGCTTGAGATAGCTAATGTATAGCTAAACACGTGTCGCGGTTTTTGTAAAACCGTTTATAGTGAAAATCATATAATTAACTGTATTAATTAGTTCCAAGGATTCATTGAAAAACTGAATGCATTTTTCCCTTCAATTTTTAGCATCTGTCTATTGACAATGAATTTCATTTTGTCAATTGCAATATTTTTATAGGTGGAGTCTGATATAGGTGGCGATGCAATACTACTTCTTTATTTTCTAGGAAATCAGCCCTTCCAGCAATTTCAGAATGTACTTTGTTTTGCTATCTTGGATAATCTCGCTATATATATTATGTTCATGTGTACAGGAGGTAACTGATGAAGTAAGATTTATTATATAATTTGATATATGTTATATTTGAGATCAACTGTTTGGAATGAACAAAAATCCCTCATGTGAATGAAATCAAAATTGTTATGTATGTTATGTATTCTCAAGAATTTGCTCAGTCTCATGTTAGCAATTCAGTGCATGGATGGAACACTTTGATATACACTAGAAATTGCAGCAGTGATTGACAAAAATTCGAATAATTTGAATTTTTTCTAATCGTATCAGTTTAAGAATCATAGTATCACCTATAAACTTCAGATCATCAAACTTGATCATAAATCTCAACATGCTGAACGAATTCCAATGCACGATAGCGAAAAAATCATTCATAGATATTGTACCCTCAGTAGAACCTTTGCACTATCTCAAGGACACACTCGTATCTCATGACTACAATTTGAGTGAAACGAACATTAAAGAACTCCTATCGATTTTAACGGATATAATAAGTGAAAATTCTTGTGTTGTGGATGAAATATGAACTTACCAGTTGAAGCTCTACAGGTGTTAGTGGATGTAATTCATATATCTTTCTTGACAGCTGTGTTTCCATCGTGTCTTAAAACTGCAGTCATCAGTATGAGAGACCACTACTGGACAAACCAGAAATTTACAAATATCTCCAAAATCACAGAAAAGAGGATACTACTGTTCTAAGATTACCAATATCAGTTCGACTTCAATCCAAGACAAGTACCAACTACCAATGAGCTTTCTATTTTGTGGATTACAGAATACTGCTCCGTTATGAACTGTTACGGGTTTACAGAAATAGCAAGAAACTGGCTGCAATCATGTCTCTCCAACAGAACTCAAATTTTTTAATTTCTAAAAAAATACTCTGATCCTTCGAATGTTGAATTCTGTACTTGCCCAATCCTTTTTCACATTCATCTGAATGATTGGAGTGAATTAGACATTTAAGAAACATCAACCATGTTTGCGGATGATACTGGGTTGATGTGGAACAAAATCAAATTGAACTTCTGGTTAACAGAGCTGCGATTAAAATTTTCTTTGTTAGATATAGCCTTCTATATAGCTATATAGCCATAGCTTCCTATATACAGCAAAACCTTGGCGTTTGATCGAACTTGGCATGCCTTTTTTGGTATTGGCTCTCGTGGGCATTCGGACGATTGAAGTTTGGTTTCTATTCACAATCATATACCCAGGACTCATCACAACATATGATCCTTTCAAAAAAATCTGTATCGCCATTGACGTTATTCAATAATTCCTGAGCGATACTTATACGACGGTTTCATTGGTCAAAAGTAGAGTAGCTAAGAGATCATGGGGCCGATGGCAACAACGTTTTATGGGAAATACCATGTAAATTTGGAGAAAAAAGCCAAGCTCTGTTTTGCAAATTCTTGTCCCAACATGGGATTCTCCATGAGACAGTGTTTCCAGATTTCCCCAGATCCACAAGATTTCATACACCATTCAGATGTCGCACGATCCACTGTATTGAAAAAAAATACTATCTAGCATTAAATATGAAATTCAGTTTTTGCCACCCTCGTGTGGGTTGAATAATTTCCCAACTTACCTGTTCCATATTGAAAAGTCGGGTCTATGTGTGTGAGCGGCTGAGAGCCGTGATGTTGTTATCGATATAAGACAGATGTTGAAGTACTGTGAAGTGAGGACATTGAATGACGTGCATTTGTATAGATAATATTGTCTAACACGAACTACCACATATTTAATAATGATTCAAAATGTTACACTATATTTTCTTGAAATATTACAATTTGAAGAAACATAGTAGATGAAACTGAAGAGTGTGTATCACCTCACTTTGGTCTCTTTTTCCCCACACATTGATCAGACCTGATGGTGAAGTTTGGTTTAACCTTGAAACTGAATGCTAGGTTTTTCTCGAGGGTCGAAATTCCATGTATGCCGATGACACAACAATCATTGTGACGTCCTCAGTTAAATTGAAAATAAAACAAAACTAGTAATTAATGAATTCGAATGTTGGTGTAGAAATAATCATTTGAAAAATAATGAAGATAAAACAACATTTCTTCAGTTTTCATGTGAGTATCAGCGCTCTCTCCAAATATATCTAGGTTTCGAAACAACAGAATATACATAATTCCTTGGAACACAACTTGACAATAAATTATATTTCAATAATCACATCGAATACACAAGTATTCATATATAGTATATATATATAGTATATATATATATATATATATATATATATATATATATATATATATATATATATATATCTGGTTTGTTGAAGGAGATACACAAAAATGTTTCATAAAAAAGTTTCAGGAGTTCATGAGAACTATATTTTGATATTATTTTTAAATATACAGGGTGTTTGGTGTAGGTGCTACATTCTAAAATTCCATTTTTTGAAATAGAACGCCCTATATATCATTACATATTCAGATGCTACGTTAAATTCTGATATCATTTCATGTTTGGTTTTTGAAATTCGGTTACGGCTTTGTTGAGTTATTGCTTAAAATGTAAAGTCTTGAGAACGACTATTATTTTTTTAAATATCTCATACAATTATTCTCTCTGCATCAGATCACATGAAAATTAGTCAAAATTTTTGGTGTTCGAAGTAATGGTTTCAATTTCGAGTTGTGAAATTCAGTCAGGAATCATTTTGAATATGAAACAATTGCGAAATTGAAAGAGGTGTATTAGAAAACAAATCTTTAATTAATAACAATGTAAATAATATAACTTGATAAATCATTTCATAAGAATGGTAGGTACCTAGAAATAAGTCATAAAAATTGTTCAAAGTGATGCCCATTAGATATTATACAGGCTTCGAAACGTCGAATCACTTCTCTCGTACGAGTCGCTCTTATAATATCAGGCGTACTATCACTGCACGCTAGTCGAATTTTCATTTTCAGATCATCCACATTCAAAGGGGGAGTAGTGAAAACAATATCTTTTAAATAACTCCATAGGAAAAAATCAAGCGGTGATAAATCTGGGGAACGAGCCGGCCACCAAATTGGACCCTTATTACCAATCCATCTATTTGGGTACGTTCTATCCAGATATTCAGTAACAACCTGTGAATTGTGAGGAGGAGCACCATCTTGTTGCCACCAAATTCCATGTCGTTCTGCTATGGGAATATCTTCCATCAACTGGATCAAATCATTTTCTAGAAAATGTAAATATCGCAATCAATTGGGATTTCCATTGAAAAAGTAAGGTCCTATGATGCGGCCATTGAACAATCCACACCATACATTAATACCCCAAGTAGTTTGAAAATTACTTTCGCGGACCCAGTGGGGATTTTCTTGAGACCAATAGTGACTGTTATGTCGATTCACAACTCCATTATTGTGGAATCGCGATTCATCGCTCCACAAAATTTGACTGAATATGTTAGGACTTTCATGTAATATTACCTGAATACAAGCAATGAATTCAAGTCGTCGTTCAAAGTCCGTGGGTTTCAAACCTTGTACCAACTGAATTTTGAATGGGTGGTATTTATTTTCTTTCAGAATTCTCTGTACATTAGATTTACTCACACCGACTTCTTCTGCAAGAGTACGGATAGAAACATGTGGATGAATAATAATATGAGCCAACACATTGATCTCTAAATCTTCAGTTCTAACAGATCTCGTATGATGACGATGCTTTATAGTAGAAGGAAATGACCCAGTTCGCAATTTTTCTACAACTCTCGAAAAAGTCATTCGTGACGGAATGGGTCTGTCTGGAAAACGTTCTTGGTATAGACGTTGTGCTTGACGGCAGTTTTTCTGACATTCCCCAAAAATTAATAACATATCAATGCAATCACTTGGACTAAACGCGAAAGGCATACTGGAGTTTTCGCACAAAGAACACAGTTAGTGTTTTGCAAAGAATCACTGAATCGAACTGACAAGTAGATACAATTCAACAACATTTGTTACTATGGCATCGACAAGCATAAGCTACTTGATGAGATTGTGCAATATAAAGCAATTCACCCTCAAGTTAGTCACATTCTCATGAATTTCAATATTATATTCAACTGATATCGATATCGTATCGGAGAGGTGAGAATAATGGTTTGTATTCAGTAGTAGTCTAGTTCAATTTAATAAAAGATATAGACTGGATTCGTGTACCAGTAAATAAGTTTTTTTGAAACTTTATATTTAAGGAAAAGTGCAATAACTCATCAACGCCGTAACCAAATTTCAAAAAACAAACATGAAATGATATCAAAATTTAACGTAGCATCTGAATATGTAATGATATACAGGGCGTTCTATTTTAAAAAATAGAATTTTGGTCTGTAGCACCTACACCAAACACCCTGTTTATTTGAAAATTATATCAAAATATAGCTTCCATGAACTCCTAAAACTTTTGTATGAAACATTTTTGTGTATCTCCTTCAACAAACCAGATATTGCCTGTCACATAAAATGTGGGACACCCGGTATATATATATATATATATATATATATATATATATATATATATTGTTATGATATTTATTGTTTATAAGAATTTTGACCAATGAGACTAGTTAATAAGTTTGTTCGTTTGAAATACAGGTTAGATACGTTACCTTAGTTAGTAATTTCTTATCTTTTGTTCTCAGTAAAATGGTTACGCACACAATTGAACAACTAAATCATTCCTTAGTTGGTTTCCATTGAATTTCAAATGTCACAATCCAGTATTGAAAAGATCAGTCACCAGATATATATTTTCCTGAAACACAGAAACAAATTAATAAAACCATTAAGATCCATATTAGAAAACAAAATAACATTACCATTTTATTCAAATTTATCCAAATCAATATTTTGAAAAAGTTTCAAGTTGTGAAGGGAAAAACACTCAGTATATGAAAAAACCATGTAGCAAAAATATTGTCTAGCCTACTAGGTGAGAGAATTGGAGAGAAGCTCATGAATTTTACCAAATGCAAATTTCAAAAATTAATTTTGTAGAATACAGAACATGAATTGTTATAAGACAAACAATATTGTAAATATTGGATATTAGAGTTTGTTTATGAGTACAAATGGTTAATAAACTAAGTGTAGTTTGAGTAAAGTGCCAGAATTGACAAATTAGAAGGTTTTGACAGCATCTAGAATTTTCCATAATTGGTTGCCAAGGAGATTTGGAGTTTGTTGAAAGGGGAAGCTAAAAGGAGTCGATGATCAACGCTGGAACGAGAAGCACGTACAATTTTTGAAATATTTGAAAATTGAGTTGAAATTGAGAATCAATGAATCAAACCTATTAAAATACATAAAGATTCAATTATAAATAAATATATATAGTGAAAAGCAGATAATTGAACTTACCCATAGTACCAATTGGGAAAATTGGAGTTGAAAGAAAAAACATCCAGATCAATTCACCGCACCAACAAGGAAAAGTTCAAGGTATTTAGAAATCATTTATAAAACTCAAACCGCCATTCACTGAACCTGTTTGCTGATAGAAGGAATCCAGGAGAGATATTTCAATTTCTCGGTGTTAGAAAACTCACTGAACATTCATTCACCATTTTAAAAAAACATTGAGAACAATAACCATTTGTAAACTAGATATTAATGATTAATTTATAAATATTCACTGAGCAGCCATTTTAGTATTCTACGTTGTAGCAGTTTATTTTCAACAAGGTTATACCACGGAACAGCAATTATTATAGAGTGGTACTTTTTTGTGTAATTCCATTCAGGATTTAAATTTTAAGATATTTTTGCAGGTATAGGTAGGTTGAGGTTAATTGTATTAGTACCATAATTTTTGAATTCTATATTATATTTATTATCCTTTTGAAATTTTATTTGGCACAATATCTTTGAAAACATCCAAGACTTTTCCAAGAACTCTACCTGAGAGAGAGAGAGGGCGCTGCATGCTTATATAAATCCGACTGAGCTTAGCTGAGATAAAAATCAAAACTCTAATAATAAAATTCTGAACTCATTTATTGAATTCAAATTAAAAACAATACAAAAAAACAAATTACTAATTATCAACATCACCAAAAATTATAACAATATATATATACATATATATATATATATATATATATATATATATATATATATATATATATATATATATATATATATATATATATATATATATATATATATATATATATATATATATATATATATCTATGTGTGTGTGTGAGTGTGTGAGTGTGTGAGTGTTATAAGGTTCTAAAAAAGTAGAAAAAGCTCTGAAAAATATTACTGCTATGGGTGGGAAACAAAATCTACTAGCATTCTTGGCCAATATTACAACACAACGTAATCAGATGAAATTTGAGATGGGAAAAGAAGCAGGCCTGATTAGCCGGAAAAAGACAGCCTCTAATCGACTATATTGGGATGATTCAGTATCGGCTTTCAATTCGCGTATCCGGACTGGAGTGATTAGTAATCTCAGGCATAAGGACCCTATCTCATTTTTGATCGACTGTATGACGAAATCAAAATGCATTAATAAAGGATGCATTTTCAAAGGTTAATATGACATTCGGTGGAGAATTTGAGGTTGTCAAAGGCGATCGAATCTTAAACGAATATAAGTATTTCACAACATCTAACGCATCCATCCATAGTAACACTGATATGAATATGTGGTTTGAGGAACATGTTATGGAGCCAATCATGATAAAGTGAGAAGAGTAAAAGCAGTAGTGACTTGGGGGTTGAAATAAACAAATTTGTGCCGCAGAGAGGTTCACCATACATTGAGCTTGTTTTCAAACGACAACAAGCATGCATAAATTTAAAAAATCATGATAATACCTGCTTCGTTTGGGCCATTGTTTCGGCGTTGTATCCAGTTCCCCGCGGACAACATTCAGATCACATTCTATCTTATCCTGACTATTCGAATGTTCTGGAGTTGAAAGGTATTCACTTTCCGATGACAATTATTCAGATATACATATATATATATATATATATATATATATATATATATATATATATATATATATATATATATTCGAAGAGATCTCTCAGTCAACGTGTATGCGTTGAAACTCTCTAAATCCAAGTATACAGTAACCCCGCTGAGATTGAGCATATCAAAAAATAAAAGCAAACATGTGAATCTACTCATGATTCAAGACATGTATTACAATGAGAGATGTGAGGATTCAATAAATGTCTATGATGTTACGTCACCAACCAGAAAACACTTTGTTTGGATGAAAGATCTATCTAGTTTGGTGAGTGATGAACTCGACAATCATAATGGAAAAAAATATTTTTGCAATAGTTGTTTTTTCTATTTTTCCACGCAAGCTAAGTTAGATAAACACCTTGAAGACTGCTCAAAGACAAAGGAATGCCTATCAGAATTACCCATGAAGGGAAAACATGTTTTGAAATTCAAAAATTTCAAAAATAAAATTACATTGGCTTTCGTCATATATGCCTATCTGGAGAGTGCATTGGTATCCACACAAGATGGCAATAAATATAAACGACACATTCCGGCATCTATTGGATATTATGTGAAATGCTATTATGATGATACGCTATCATTTTAAAATTGTATGAAATTATTTGCCGGCGAGGTCATTTTGCTGAAGATGTTGCAACTGTGTTCCAGTGTCCATTCGATATATATTTCAGGCTAGCAACTCATTGTCATATCCGTGACAAACCATTCACTTCATCAGACAAAAAAGTACGCGACCATAATCAACATACATGAAAATAATTATCGCGGACCATCACACGAGTGCAATATAAACTATCAAGATGATCAAACAATTCCCATCGTCTTTCATAACTTATCAGGGTTTAATGCACATTTTACTATGAAAAATATTGCATTGGATCTCAATGAAAGAGTGGCCATTTTGCCGATAACAAAGGAAAAGTATATTTCCTTCACTAAAAATATTTCAGGTAGCAATATCCACTTCAGATTCATTGATTCATTCAGATTCATGAGTTCTTCGCTGGATACGTCAGTATCATATCTATCAGATTTTCCAAATCTCATATCACAGTTCCCCAACTTCTCGAATGATGAACAGCAGATTTTGCCAAAAAAAGGGTGTAATGCCGTATGACTATATCGATTCTTTCGAAAAATTCAATGAAGAATGTTCACCCCCTATCGAAACCTTCTACAACAAATTGGAGAATAAACCGTGTCCTAGGAGATCTTACTCACGTGCCAAGTTGATATGGGCTACTCTCAATGTAAACATTTTGGGGGAATATACGGATCTGTATTTGAAGACGGATACTTCTGACTGATGTCTTCGAGCAGTTCCGCTCAAGTTGTCATAAAACTTACGGTTTGGATTCTGCCCATTATTTCACTCTGCCTGGCTATACATGGGATGCTATGTTATTCAAAACGAAACAACAATTTGATCTTCTCACCGATGTAGATCAGCTGCTGTTTTTCTAATAGCGAACAAGAAGTGAACTGAGTAAAATTTGCTCCAGGCGAAGAGTCTCAGCTGATAACAAATATTGATATAACAACTGTCCTGATGATGCTTCGGATGATCATTACTAGAAGTCGACATGGAGTATCCAAACAACTCTCAAGATATGATGTTCTACTTCTATCATGTGGATCCCAAGACAAAAAAATCACGAGTCGAAAGTACATCGTATGTGGAACAATCTTTCGGCTCGTGATTTTTTTGTCTTAGGATCCACATGATCGAGGCAGAACGGTACATCCTCATGCATATCGTGAAGGTTGTTTGGATACTCCAGATCAACTTCTAGTATATAACCTTCCGAAGCATCATCAGGCACAGTTGTGATATCAATGTTGGTGTCCATCCACTCAAACCCACCATATGGTAGATATTGAGACATTGCCCAACATCGAAACACAGTAGGTATGAGTCAGCTTTGGCTTCATCATAATTGTCACCCATGTATTTGTTATTAGCTGTGACTCTTCGCTTGGAGCAAACTTGACTCAATCCACCTATTGTTCCCTTTTCGAAAAACAGCAGCTGATCTACATCGATGAGAAGTGCAAGTTGCTGTTTCGTTTTGAATAACATAGCATCCCATGTATAGCCAGGCAGAGTGAAAGGATGGAAAGGATCTAAACCGTAAGTTTAATGACAACTTGAGCGGAACTGCTCGAAGACATCAGCCAGAAGCATAACATCCGTCTTCGAATGCAGATCCGTATATTCCCCCAAAATGTTTACATTGAGAGTAGCCCATATCAACTTGGCACGTGAGTAAGATCTCCTAGGACACGGTTTATTCTCCAATTTGTTGTAGAAGGTTTCGATAGGGGGTGAACATTCTTCATTGAATTTTTCGAAAGAATCGATATAGTCATACGGCATTACACCCTTTTTTTGGCAAAATCTGCTGTTCATCATTCGAGAAGTTGGGGAACTGTGATATGAGATTTGGAAAATCTGATAGATATGATACTGACGTATTCAGCGAAAAACTCATGAATCTGGATGAGTCAATAAGTATGAAGTGGATATTGCTACCTGAATATTTTTAGTGAAGGAGATATACTTTTCCTTTGTTATCGGCAAAACGGCGAAACTTCCATTGAAATCCAATGCAGTGTTTTCTGTAATAAAATGTGCATCATACCCTGATAAGTTATGAAACACGATGGGAATTGTTTGATCACCTTGATAGTTTATATTGCATTCATTTTGTGATGGTCCGCGATAATCATTTTTAGGTATTAAATGATTAAGGTCACTTTTTTGTCTGATATAGTGAATGGTTTGTCACATATATGACAATGAGTTGCTAGCCTGAAATCTCATTCCTGACTGGCTGATATATCTATATCGAATGGACAATGGAACACAGTTGCAACATCTTCAGCAAACTGAGTTACCTCGTCGGCAAACCATTTCATACAATTTTCACTACGAAGCGATCGATAAAATGATAGCGTATCAAGATAAGAGCATTTCACATAAAATCCAATAGATGCCGGAATGTGTCGTTTATATTCATTGCCATCTCGTGTAGATACCAATGCACTCTCCAGATTGGCATATATGACGAAAGGCGATGTAATTTCATTTTTGAAATTTTTGAACTTCAAAATATGTTTTCTCCCCATGGGTTATTTTGGTAGGCATTCCTTTGTCTTTGAGCAGTCTTCAAGGTGTTTATCTATCTTAGCCTGCGTGTAAAAATAGTGAAAACACCTATTGTAAAAAAATTCTTTTTCAATATGGTTGTCGAGTTGATTACTCACCAAACCAGATAGATCTTTTATACAAACAGAGTGTTTTCTGTTTGGTGACGTAACATCATATACATTTATTGAATCCTTACATCTTTCATCGTAATACATGTTTCGAATCATGAGTAGATTCACATGTTTGTCTTTATTTCTTGATATTCTCAATCTAACGGTATTACTGTATACTTGGATTTAGAAAGTTTCAACGTATACACGTCGACGAGAGATCTCTTCGAATATATTTATCTGAAAGTGAATACCTTTCAACTTCAGAACTTTTGAATAGTCAGGATGTTATCTGAATGTTGTCCATGGAGAATTGGATACAATGCCGAAACAATGGCCCAAGTGAAGCAGGTATTATCATGATTTTGTACATTTATGCATGCTTGTTTTCGTTTAATTTGAGAATGCAGCTCAATGTATGATGAACCTCTCTGCGTCACAAATTTGTTTATTAACCCCCACGTCATTACTGCTTTCACTATTCTAACTTCATCATGATTGGCTCCATAACATGTTCCTCAAACCACATATTCATATCAGTGTTACTATGGATGGATGCGTTAGATGTTGTGATTATATTCGTTTAAGATTCGATCGCCTTTGACAACCTCAAATTCTCCACCGAATGTCATATTAACCTTAAAAAATGCATCCTTTTTCAATGCATTTTGAATTCATCTCACAAAAAGGTCTTACAGTCGATTAAAAATCCTTATGTCCTTATGCTTGAGATTACTAATCACTCCAGTCCGGATACGTGAATTGAAAGCCGATACTGAATCATCCCAATATTCTTGATTAGAGGCTGTCTCTTTTCGGCTAATCAGGCCTGCCAGGACGAATTACAATTCGTCTTAACCTTACCTTGGCATAACTCAAGTTTATAATTTTCATACTTCACGAGATTTTACAATATTGTTTCTACAAATGCACGTTATTTTATCTCCTCACTTCACACTACTTCAACACCTGTCTTATATCGATTACAAGATCACGGCTCTCGGCCGCTCACACACATAGACCCGACTTTTTAATATGGAACGGGTAGGTTGGGAAATTATTCAACCCACACGAGGATGGCAAAGACTGAATTTCATCTTTAATGCTAGATAGTACTGGGTCGAGCGCGCGAATTATTTCATTTTTTTTCCAATACAGTTTGGATAGGCGGTAAACAATCTTCATTGAATTTTTCGAAATAATCGATATAGCCATACGGCATTACATCCTTTTTTGTCAAAATCTGCTCTTCATCATTCGAGAGGTTGTAGAACTGTGATATGAGATTTGGAAAATCTGATAGATATGATACTGATGTATCCAGCGAAAAACTCATGAATCTGGATGAGTCAATAAGTATGAAGTGGATATTGCTGCCTGGAATATTTTTAGTGAAGGAGATATACTTTTCCTTTGTTATCGGCAAAACGGCGAAACTTCCATTGAAATCCAATGCAGTATTTTCTGTAATAAAATGTGCATCATACCCTGATAAGTTATGAAACACGATGGGAATTGTTTGATCACCTTGATAGTTTATATTGCACTCATTGTGTGATGGTCCGCGATAATCATTTTTAGGTATTAAATGATTACGGTCACTTTTTTGTCTGATATAGTGAATGGTTTGTCACATATATGAAAATGAGTTGCTAGCCTGAAATCTCATTCCTGACTGGCTGATATATCTATATCGAATGGACAATGGAACACAGTTGCAACATCTTCAGCAAACTGACTTACCTCGTCGGCAAACCATTTCATACAATTTCCACTACGAAGCGATCAATAAAATGATAGCGTATCATCATAAGAGCATTTCACATAAAATCCAATAGATGCCGGAATGTGTCGTTTATATTTATTGCCATCTCGTGTTATTTCATTTTTATTTCCAATACAGTGGATCGTGCGCCATCTGAATGGTGTATGAAATCTTGTGTGGGGAAATCTGGCAACACTTTCCTATGGAAAATCCCATGTTTGGACAAAAATTTTCAAAACGGAACTCTTAGCTAGTTGACCAATGAAACCGTCACATGAGTATCGCTCAGGAATTATTAAATAACGTCAATGGCGATACAGATTTTCTTGAAAGGATCATATGTAGTGGTAAATCCTGAATATATGGTTGTGATTGTGTCTCAAAATACATCATTTAAGAAAAAAAATATGACGTCAATGTGTACAAGGTGTGACAAAACACATTATTTGAGAAAAAACATGGCTGTTCAACAAGGCTCTGAAGATCCCTCAGAGCCTACTGGCTGTTTCAAAAATAAATCATTAACAAAAAAAAAAAAAAAAACAAAACATAATAACAGTTTAACGTAAGTGTAGCGTTTCAACGTGCCATCCCAAAGAGAAACCTATTTATAGTCAAAAGTGTTGTGGAGTTCACGTTTGAAAATGGGAGGGAGGCAATGGGGTAGCAAAGTACTTAGCAATGACATTTCAAAATAAGTTATTTTACATGCGTTCCGATCGATTTTCGTTCTTGTATTTGAATACATGTCATTTGTCAAATGTTAGGTGGAAAATGGGGGATGAGTTCAAAGAAAACAAAAACATGGTAGTTCAACGGAGCTCTGAAGTTAAAACGTGCGATCCCCCATTTGTACAGGGTATCTCGAAATACATCATTCAAGATAAAAAATATGACGCCAATATGTATAAGGTGTGGAAAAACATGACAGTTTAACGGGGCTATAACGTTTTAACGTGCAATTCCTCAATGTGTACAGGGTGTGGCAAAAATACATCATTCGAAGAAAATCATATCAGTTCAACGAGGCTCTAACGTTGCAACATGCGATCCCTCAATGAGTATGATGTCAAAATACACCAAGAAAAAAAAAACAAGGCGTCAATGTGTACAAGGTGTGGCGAAATAAATCATTCAAAAAAACATAATAGTTTAACGGAACTCTGATGTTCCAACGTGCGATCCACCCCTCAATTTTCTAATGAGGAACATATACAGTATGTAAATTTTTTTGACCCCGACGACTTTCACCGCATGCATCTGTCATCATTTCGAATGTTTTTGAGCAGTCAATACCATTCTTCATACAAAACTACAAGTCTTTAAGTCTTTTTCGATAACAGAAAATTGCTAAACACGCACATCCTACTAACAAACTAAACATGCTAAACAGCCAAAACTGCGAACATATATTCAATATAAGTGGAACATCATAAAAATAAAAAAAAAAACTCCAATCCAATGTGCATATCCTGTGAAATTTAAACAATCACCTTATTTTTTTAACAGTCCGCTTATTAGTAGATATTTAACGAATATAGGTGGCACACCTCGAATATAGGTTGTGATAGTTGTCATAATTCGTGGAAGACAACTGAGGTGAGAACATTTGTGATTGTGCACGCATGAATGATTTTTATGTCATAATGAAAACAATATATATCACAGTGTTATTTATAATTCTACGATAAAGAAGATCAAATTTTTGACAACGAAGCCGTTATGCAATTGAACTACAGAATGTTGTGAATCATTCTGATTCAATTGAAGAAGAAATCGCATGAGAGAAGTACCGTGTTCATTGTTGCCAAGTCTACTGTTTCTGCGGTAGATCTTCTATTTTGAATTGCCAACGACTGTTCGACAATTATAGAGATGAAGTTACTTGCTGACTTAGTACACTTTTTTTAATAATCATTGAATGTCGTTGAATATCGAAAGTTAACATGCATGCATGTAAAATTTATTTTTTACGTAATCTACTACTCAGCATGAAAATGACGTGTCAGTATGGCCCAAATTCCTGTTTCACGAACACTATATATAATATTTACCACAACATATGTTAATTCTGAATCGGAACAAATTTTGTTGGGTCAGGTAGTATTTTCAAAAATATCAAGAACTTGATTTACTTTAAATAATTCATCTCATATAATTAAATCTCAAAAATGATTTCTGTAACACATTCACCCCATCCAAAGATATCATAAGATATTTGACATTGGGCTAGTGTAAAATACCGGGTGAAAACGAAATCACACGGCGCCATTCAGTTGTTCATGAGCTATGAAATTTGGAATTCGAAAAATGGTATAATTCATCGAAGTCATTAGTTTTGATGATGAAACACGGTTCCATCTATATAGGGTGAACCTAAGTCAAGAATTTTCAATATAGTTTTTTTGAGTTTTTGGTCGAATATCAATTTTAGCAATCAACTCTTCTATATCCTTCCTCGATGAAAGCTGGGAAAACTCGATTGTAGATCAGGGCATGTTTATGTTTGAGTGGCGATGAACGTCAAGTGCGTTGATGATACCCATGATCGGGCCAAAGCCAGATTCTTTGGGTAGCTAACCAGTGCTATTTTGCAATTCATTGCAAATGCAATTGCAATTCATTGCAAAATAGCACTGGTTCGCTACCGGCTACCGTTCGAGCCGGACGTGGGTGTTCACACACTCAAATCGACCGCCGTGTTAGTCGCTGGGCAGAACGATCGATTTTCACTTGTTATCGTCCAACCCGTGTTAGGAATCACACGTTGAAAGGTTGGTTAGGTTAGTTCCAAAGTGAGTGAGTCTATTCGACCCTCCATCGAAACCCGCGAGGGTTTATTGTGGCTCACACCTATTCACACTCGGCCAAATAAACCCAGCTTCTTAACGAAGACGATAAGTTTGTATGGTGAGTGGTATTTCAGGTCAGATGGTGACCTGAAATACCACCGAATAAGGTCCCGCTGGGAACTGATTTGGTTCCCAGCGGGGCAGGCATGTTAATGAGGTAGTCAGATAGTCGAGTTGCAAGATTCTCACCTTGATACCCACGACAACCTCCCCATATGAGGGTTTTTGCACGTCAGCTATACCTGACGATGCCTTAGATTCAGCCGTGCAAGGCTTTTTCGCCTCTGGTTCTGGTGAATCATTACTTGAGCGCGAACGTTTGCTAACCTGCTCATGGGGGTTTCTTTTCTCACCTGAGAAAGATTCTGCGTACGCTGTCCAAGAATTTGTTGCAAGGCGGTTTTATAAGATACCCCGCTCTTGAGAAGACGACTCTATAGACTCAGCGTCAGAAAGAAATTTTGAGTTTACTCTGTCCATGAAAGTCCCACGAGTAGCTAGGGAAAGGGCGCCCGGTATTTCGAATTTTCCGTAGAGACAGCTAATAGGCTTAGTGTCATTCATCCTCGCGGCACGGATACACACACCTTAGGATGAAGCCATCGCTGGGATGCCATTCAATTAGGGAATAACAGAACCACAAGTGATTTTGTTATTCCCGTATCCAGCGGGGCTACGTGGAAGCAGGCATCCGATGGCCGGTTACGTTAAAAGGTAAGACCTCGTTAGTCTTTAGCCCGTACAAGTTCCGACTTCTGAGGGTTGTTGTCGTAGAGGAGCGACAGCTGGTTAACGGAGAAACAGATTGAGAAGTTACTTATTGTGAGTTAATAGTGAGCTGTAGATGGTTGTTCACTACATAATATACTGATTGACGTAGAACGTAGTGAACCTTATCTTACATGAAGAATAAATCCAGTGTGTTTTTCGTTTCCCTAGTATCGCTATTCTTATCGTTTATTACTCTAAAAATCGTACTGTTGGAGTTTGGATTTATAAGCTGCATTTTCTATGTGGAAATGGCAGCCTGCATCCATTGATATAACTGAAGAATATCTTAAATTGATAAATGAAAATAAGAATCGTAAACTTTCTCAGAGGTATACTTGTAGATACCGACTTCTTAAATTTCTGGAACAGAATGGGTTTGATGAAATTATCTGTTGAATGGTAATTATCTCAATCACACTTGTATATCTCGTTCAGAAGTCGTCAAAAATTGAAATGATTATTTTTCGTCATTTTTTGTTTATCGATTCTCCAAAATCGAAAATCATCTGCGGAAAGTGAATATGGAAGGCAAAGTACCAAATTTGCCTAGGAACTTTTGAATTAAATGCAAATAGTGAATCATTCAACATGTTTCATTGAAAGTCAATTTTGCCGATATCTTTCTAAAAACAAAAATATATTGATTTTTGATGAAAATGTATTCCTAGAATTTGTATAAAATTTCAAAATTCAATTTATAATGAAATAAGTAGTAGGAAAATAAACTGTTGCTGTTGTGGAATATGGTATGTGCCGGTATTTACTGAAAGAAGTATTTTTCCAGACAGAAAAAATATATTGGAATTTATATCAGTGTCACTGGGAAGATTGGAATAATGAAAATAGAGGAATACTACTGCTAATGCTTGTGAAGCTCAGCAACCCTTGGACTCTCAGTACAGGCTTTGTTGTGAACAAAAGACTAATGGTAAAGGTGGGTATAGTATATTTTGTTTGATATTAATGAAAACGAAATGAGTCACTCAACATCAAATTACAATATTATGATTTTAAATTTTCTGTTCCAAATCAGAAATCAAGCATTAGAAACTGAAGTGATATTCTGATTCGAAATATTTCTTCTTAATGTTGTTTGTAATTCCTGCTTTGGAAGCAGTTTCGAATATTTCAGTGAATAATGTTATATTATACGGTGTATTGTACCGAAAACGAAACAAATCGGATATTTTCACGACATATTTGTTGGAAAAAAAACACGCAATCTCATAATTCAAGGGGCCTTTGAAGACCATCACTCTTAGAATTCGAAAAAGAAGACTACTGAGTGTGATTCATCATCGAAATGGTTTTTTATCAAGGATTCATATAGACTGTTCATTACTTAACGTTTCATTTTGACTCCTTTCTGTAAGTGAAATAATATGTGCCTTATTTGAAATTATGATACTTCATTCAAAAGATAATGAGAAAAAGTCATGAAAAATGACATTCATGAGTAACACTTTGAAACATTTTGGAGCATTTCTCAAGTAACTGGATAATATTGTTTTTTCGCTAGAGGGTGCCAAAAAGAAAAGTTACATAGTGAACAGTCACATGGATGAATCCTTTATAAAATCACCCCTCTAATGATACATCACACTTAGTACTAAGGATCATTGTCATCAGTTGAGTGTATCATAGAAAAATGTCATCTTTGAAGTAAAAGTCAACCTGTTTTTCCTTTTTTTCCCAATATATATGTTCAATGCATAAAGTTCTATTTGTTTAGTTTTCGGTGCCGCCTTTTGGAATAGACACGACAACTGATGAAAATTTGTAGGAATGATGGTTCTTTCCAAAATTTATCTTTTCCGAAAAGGTACTAGAAAACGATGATCGTTATAAATCATCCAAAACCAATATCTATCATTAAATAAACTTCTGGATATCGGGAAAACATTGAATCATCAAATCCGTAATACAATATATTAAAAATGTATTTGGGGTGGAAAAATGTGGCCAAAATGATAGGTATTTGCTATCTGAATTTTTTTTAAGGAAATGTTTGAAACAATCAATAAGATAGATTATGAATAGTATTGAAATAACAATATTTTTCAAAATATAACCTACATCTCTGATTTCAGTATAATTGCCTTTGAATTAGGAGTTTCAATTATTCAATGAGTACTTATTTAGTATATTGTTAACAATTAGGCTGGGAGCCATTTTTATATACAGATATTCCAATTCCAACCTACTTTCTCGTCTTTTATTTTTGCTAAGCTAAAGTTAGTTTTCAATGTTTTTATAGTAGACAGTACATCAAAGATGTGGGTTCGGAAAATAGACTGAAATCAATTTTTCACTACGAAGGATTCATTCCCTCACGACTCCCAAAAGTTGAAACTTGTTTCAATCTAGAAGGAGCAAGATTTTCAATATAATCTGTGGTAGGAGTCCATTATATCTCGTAGTGGAGTGTAGTAGATTTGCGAAGCATAAAAACTCAAAGTCGTCTCTACAATGTATTATCATCCTCAGATGTTAGAACGGTGAAACCCTCAATCAGTACATGTTTCAAACCTCTATGGGATCATCATCAGCTAATTATTTGAACATTATGAAAAATATTTTTTGTTAAATGGAGGAAAGAAAATTATCACATATTACCAATGAATAAATGGTCACATTTCATGTTGATAGTAATAAAAATTTTTATATTTAGTAAAACGATACAAGTTCATAACATCCCAGCTTCAATCATTCATAGCTAGGATGTTATGAACTTCTATCGTTTTACTAAATATAAACTTTAATTACTATCAACGTGTCGTTGTGACCATTTATTATTCATTGGTAAAATGTGATTATTTTTTTTTCTCCATTTAAAAAAAGATTCTTTTACACAATTTTTGAATAATTAGCTGATGATGAACCTATATAGTTCAGGTTCGAAACACATACTGATTGATGGTTTTACTATTATAACATCTGAGGGTGATGATGAATTGTAGAGACGACTTTGAGTTTTTATGTATCGCAAATTTTAATATAATTTTTCCTGCTCACACAAGACTCTATATTTCAACCAAAATAATGTGTGAATATTAATATTGATCAACCAACAAATATTAATTTGAAACCTGACCATACTGATTTTAAACTTGTTCACTCTTATATTTTAAATAGCTTCATACGTGATGGAAATACTTCTGAAGGATTTCATTTAGTTTTCTTTTTCAGATGTACAGATTGGGAAACGCTTTAGTGTCGTACTTTGTATACACTCTTCGATAATTCGATATGTGTGATATTTCCTAGTGGAAAATAAAACATATTGGAATTTCTATGATCGTGTCGATCAGTTAGGAAAAATATGAATGGAAATACATGAGGAAAATAGTTACTGAAATTGAAATTTTTTTTTTACAAAAAATTGAAATCAATCATATTTATCCAGATGTATAATGTATTCCTCTTTTGATTGAATATAATTCAAGATCAGCAGGGCCAGCGTGGGAAAATCAGACAGTCGGTCGAAATAGAAATAGGGAGCAATTCAAATTTCAGAAAATTCTGATTGGTTCCGGCTTTATTTTCAAGAAACCAAAATTCACCGTTTCATTCTTCTATTTGTTATTCACCATTCATGAAGACATCGAACTCTATTATTTTTCGTCGAGTAACAATGAAATACGGTCAAGATTCTCGCGGTTTTTGGTAGGCTAAACGATTACACAATTTTATGTGGTTACGATAACTTGTCTTGCAAAGCACTTTTTTTTGAGGTAATCTTGTCCGTTATTCATATACTTTGTGATTTTTATTGCCTGTTGAAAATATGAAACTTTATTCGATTTGATATAAAGTGATGAAGTATTTTCAATTGGAAAAATGGTACTCGTATTCAAAACAAATTCTCTTTTTCCATTTGGTATGAACTGAATAATATGTTTGATATTATCTCATAAAAGAATAAATGCACTTCAAAGTCATTCATTTTTCTTTGAAGCTTCCCAAACAAGTAGTGTTCATAATATCTTCAAAGTTAAGTCGATGTGATTTCATTTCGGTAAATGATATTTTCATGGAACAATTCCATAAACATCACCATCATTTTAGTTCAACCTCAATAATTATAAATGAGCAATGGATTTTTTCAGGCGAGTATGTTTTTTTAGTTAAACAGTGATTTTGTTGAGTAATACTTCTCTCCGGAAGCCCCTGCAATAAATATAGGGTATTCAAAATGCTGCCAATTGATATAAGCTACAGAAAATTCATGAGTTCATGAAGAAATTGTGTTCGAATATTCAGTCATTTGCACTGTTTTAAATGTAGAATGATGGAAAATATGAAAATATGCTATTTATAAAAGAAATAATACGGCTCTTTCAGATGTGAACTACATCCGATTAAAATTTTATGAGTTTACTCTGGAACACTCGTTGATTAAACATTTATTGTACAATTGTATGAAGAAAGCAGTTGAGATTGGGTCATAGCACAGGCATTTCATGCCTACATGCCCTTGTCTCTTACTGGTATTCTTCGCCAATAATAATTTATAATAGTTGATAAATGTACACTACACTTATTGGAATGAACTGTATTAGAATTTAGAGATGTTTCCCATAACTAGAATTTTTTCTCAATGATTCGCTGGAGAATAAAGTAATTCAACAATAACTTCATAACAGTTATACCGATTTTCAAATATTTTCAACAATTAACCTGTAAAATTGAGATTCACTATAAAGGGTTTCACAAAAACTGCGACACGTGTTTCGCTATGCAATAGTTTTCTCAAGCGTTCATATCAACGCGTATTACTTGAGAAGACTATTGTCTAGCGAAACACGTGTCGCGGTTTTTGTGAAACCCTTCCATGGTGAAACTCATGCAATAAACCAATGGTATGTATCAATGAGTTTGAATATAGATTTTTATCAAGTATCGGCCAGTTCTATTCAATTATTGTAAAATTAAAGTTTGGAAAGAAGCCTCTTTGATAATAAATAATATTAGGTTATTTCGAAAGTTTTGTCCGTTTTAATGTCTTGTATTATTGTAGCTTCATGTTTCAATAAATAGTTACTTTACTTCGTCGCGGTATATACTGATCGATAGAGAATTTTGTACAGTGTAGTTGAGTGATTTTCAGCCGAAGCAGACTGAAAAATCAACCATAAATTTGGCAATGATAGTGTAAATGAACGCACTATTCGACTTCGGTTTGCGAAATTTCGTTCAGGCGATTTCAGCCTCGAAGATGAGCCCCTAGATGACGATTTTAGGACCCTAGTGGAGACTGACCCACCATAAAAAATGGTGAGTGGGATGGCGGAAAAAGTTAGCCTCAGCTCGCATGCTGTTTTTGATAGTTCAAAACGAATTTTAGAAGTCAGAAAGCTCGAAAAGTGGATACCATACGATTTGAATGGTTGACAGGAATTGTCACGTTGTGAGGTCTATTTTTCTTTGCTCTTATGCAACCAACCGATCCTTTTTTAGTGGGTTTGGTTGCGATCATCTTCAAAAGGAAGATTAATCTTCCTCTTAAAGATGATCACTTGGTGACTGAAACACGTGTCGAAGTGTTGAAAATAACGGTTTGGTGTTGGTATGAAACTACAGTAATATTCATTACTACACCAAAGGTTCCAAACAGTGCATCACAAGTTCATTTTTCATGGTTAATGAGTTCAGGGCCTGTTAAATGGTAAAAAGTTCATTAGTATGAAATAATTGTGGACGTCTTATTGTAACTTCACCTTTTCGAGATGTGGAACCTTAATTTCCGAATATTCGTGAACTTGACTTAAAACGATTTCACTTCCTAGAAAATCTTTCATTGAAAACCTCTTCTCTGTATCAAGATTATATTGAGTTTTTGAAAGAGTACCTTGATTCACAGCATATGATAAAAATCGAGGATGAAAACTTATACGAAATGGATAATGAAATATTTCATATTTCTTATTAATATTTATTGAAGTCTGACTGTATTTCAACCAAATTACGTGTAGTAAGGATACTTCTCTCAAAGAAACTCTCTGACCTAGACCCAAGCCTCAGAGTTTTGTTTTTTTGCATGATATAGCGCTCACTTCAGATTCACCAAGAATGTTAAGACAAATTTTGATTGCACCTTATCATCAAGAGTACCAAAGAACAGTTCGGCGTTTCAATCATACCAGTTCAGTAAGTTGATTTGAATTATTGCCTGTGTGATATGGTTCAACATCAGCCCCTCATCTTGCTCTCAGAGTAAAAATTTGCTGGGGAAGAACAGGATTAATTTTCTGAAACTTCCGAACTTCTAAGTGAGGAGAAAAAATTGTTGTTGATACCAAAATAGGCTCTTTAACAATAGAAGAGGCTGATCAGTTCCAGGTTGAGTTGAAAAGAAGTGGATTCGAGACTCATAAATAGGCGAGGCATTCTCCAGATATTCTTTCCAATTCATGTGTCACTTCTGTTGCTTTGTGTTTGGATTCTAACAGCATCACATAAGTTTTAGGGCTCAGATGGAAACCTGCATCAGATAATTTTTATTGAGGTTGAACCTCAGAACAGAGTATGTACTGAAAGACAGATATTGTCTGGAGTGGAACGCGTATTTGATCCTCTAGGGATATAATCATTTAGAATATTTTTCACGAAACCTTAGGGTTTTAGGCTTAGATTGGGATGAGTCACCTCCATATGATATTGTACGACTTTGAAATCTTTATAAAAAAAAGCCATCTCTGTTGAAATAAATTCAAATTCCAGAAAATATACCTGTTATGAACTCTACAATTTGTGAATTGTACGGATTTTGGGATGCCAGTTCAAAAAGTTACAATGTCATTTTTCATTTCAGATTGGAAAAAGATTATTAATTTTCAACATGTTTTGTGTGCCCAAAAACTACAGAATGCTCTATGAGAACCATTTGTTTGGCATTATGTGGCGCTATCAGGAGAACTAATGATTCATTTTTGAGAAATCTTCAAGGAAATAAAATTAACTTTGATAACATTCTTTCTTGGTCTGATACTTTATCGCGGATTCACATTGATTCAACCACTTGTTTTTTTGTGAGTTTGGTATTCATTTATGAAACTGTTATTTTGAATCATCGAGTTTGAGCAAATAATCATCGATTGTAAGGATATTTCCGTTCCTTGGAGCCCCCGAATCTGCAGAAGATATCAAGATCGGTAAGTCTGAAGAAATGTATTTCATTCTCACGAATCAAGTTCACGATTCAAATATACAGTCCATTGTTCCCTCAATGAAATCTATTGAAGTAGTTGCAAATACGGTAATATAGTTTCATTAGTTTATATTGTATCATTTGGTATTGCAGACTCAACCAAGGGAAATAACATTGTTGTATACTTCTCTTTCGTTGCTCCCAATATTCCTTATGTTCTGAAAATTGTGTTTCAAATCTATCGTGAAGATCAAAAAGTGACACATTTCTATCATCTATAGCTTGTTAGAGAACCAAATCTGATAATTTCCTCATAGTCAAATCAACAAGTTCAAAAACATGAAAAATAGAGATAAAGGTCCTAACAATATGAGCGATAGCTCATTTGATTTGGAATCACCTGTAGAAAAATGTTTTTGATGGATTTTGGTGCAGGTGAAAAATTGCAATTGTTATTAACAATATAAGATTTAAAAAAATGGTATTTAGTTTTTCGTTAATAACTCAAAAAATATCAATATATAACAATTTTGAAAAAAGCTCGTTAACGAGGAGAAAATTTCCGATGAAAAAGTCACGACTCCCAAACTCTATCTCCATTATGTATAATAGGGTTCAGCGCGGCTGTTACGGCATGCGTGCGCTGCCGCTAAAGAGAGTTTATCAAAAGAAATAATTTGATTTTTTCATAACATAAAATGTCATTTTGAAAAATTTAAAAAAATCTAGTATCTTCTTAACACTTGAATGAATCGAGTCCCGTAGAAAAAAAAGTTGTATCACCATTTTTCAAAAAGTTATATTACCGTATTAGAAAGTATTCTAATAAATAAAAAAAAATATGGCTTTTTCTTATATATAGTTGTTTTTATAATTTTTTTCTGCTTCAGAAAAAAAATATATTTGTTTATGACAAATTGTTAAACTAATTAACAATTGAATAATGAATGAATGAATGAAATTATTTAAACAATCGAAATATGAAAAAATCGATTTTGAACAATTAAAAGTTGAAATTGAGGATACATTTTCTTTGAATCATATTTATCTCTAGACAACAAAATAGCAAAGAAGAATTTTTCAAAAATATTGAATTTTTCTATTTGTTTAAAACAATTTAATAAACAAATTACGTAAAAAATTCTCATCCTATGTTAATAACAGACATAGCTAAATATCAATTGGAAAAAAAATTCATCAACAATTTTTAGATATTTCATTTCGCAATAGTTATAAAAAATCATAATTAACAAATTAATAAATTTTTATGAACTTTCATCGCAGGATCGTATGAAGTATATATATCAAAAGGGCTACACGAAGTTGAGAATTTATAGGTCAAATATTTATACCTTTTATCTCATTATTTACGCCAACGGAGATTGGGAAAAAATTTGTTAGTTAACAATTGAATAACTTTTTGAAAAACGGTGCTAAAACTTTGTTTTCTACGGGATTCGATTCATTCAAGTATTATGAAGTGTTATAAAAAAATTATTTCTTCTGATAAACTCTCTTTAGCGGCAGGGCGCGCATGCCGTAACAGCCGCGCGGAACCCTATTTTCAACGTCAAATTAAAATTATAAATAATAGAGATAGAGTTTCGAGAGTCGAGACTTTTTTGTTGAAAATGTCCTTCTTCTTAACGAGCTTTTGTCAAAATTGCCCAACTATTGATATTTTTTGAGTTATTAAAGATAAACTGAATATTTTTTTAGTCTTATTTTGTTAATAACAATTGCGATTTTCTACCTGCACCAAAATCCTTCGAAACCGTTCTTCTAGAGGTGATTCCGAATCGAATGAGCTATCGTTCATTCGATCGGATCTCTATCTCTATTTTTCATGTTTTTGAACTTGTTGATTAGACTATCATAGGAATTCATTGTTCGCGAATTTGGTCTTCAACTGGTCAATGGCTGAGGCATAATTGGCTCGAAAACTGAGGAAAAAAAATTTCTATGTTTTTATATCACTTGTATTTGTTACCAACGTTACTGCAGTTTGTCCTACAAAAACATTTTTAAACTTATAGGACAGAACTGCTGTAACAGTTAGTTACAAATACAAGTGGCATAAAAAGATATGAAGTTTTTTTCTCTTTTTTTTATGATCTCCTACCATGTAGTAACGGCTACATCTATCAATTCATTGCATAATTGGCTCTTGATGAAGGAAAACTTTCCAGTAGTTCTCTAGCTGCTGAATACACTTCTGTTGACTGCGAGTGTTGAGACCTTCTTGAATAAACCTCACCTTTTATCTTTGTCTTATGAGTTCTTCTTGTTGGAATTTGACTCTGGTGTATTTCTTATCTAGTTTTCCGATCATCCTTGTCTTCGAATTGTCTTTTAAAAAATGGAACTTCTTGGGTTGATTCTTCTACAATAAACTTTTTCTCGATTTCTGAAGATGTCTTCATGGAGTGTTTCCGGGTTCTGCCGTGGTCTTTGGTTACAATCTCCAAATGTTTCAACTGCGGCAGTCATCTTCAGTGGCGTGCACGAAATACTCTTCTTGACATGTCAACAGAAACTGAAGCTCTCATTTCTACCGTGTCATGTGTAGTGTTGATTTTTCGCGCGTACTTTACTGGTGTTTCTCTTCTCCCTTGGTCATAATTCGCACTACGTGTTCAAGGGAGAAGAATAAAAATAGCAGTGAAGATCAATCCCAAGGCACTGTCTCTCTGCCATACATAGAAGGTGTCACCAACCGAATCGAGAAAATTCTAAAGAAGAAGAAAATTGACATTGTTTTCAAACCAACGAAGGAAATATTGGAGTATCTGAGATCAGCAAAAGACAGCAGAGATCCACTCAAATCAGCGGGAGTTTACAGGATTCCATTTAACTGTGGTAAATTTTATATCGGTTAGACGAAAAGAAGCATTAGTACCTGCCTAGTCGAACACAAGCGGAGTTGCCGATTGGGACAGATCGAGAAGTCTCCAGTCGCTGAACATGCACGATGGGGAGCACGAGATTCTGTTCGAAAATGCCGATATGCTAGCAACGTCGAATGATTATTCAAAAAGAATGTATTTTGAAGCGATAGAAATACACAAATACCAATAGAACTTCCACAGAAAGAAAGAGAGGACATAACTACCGAAGATCTGGCACACAGCATTGAAAAGCGCCAGAACGAAGCCAAGTCAACCAAATCGCGCGGGAAGTATGCGCGAACTCGCCATTACAGAAAGTGCGCGAAAAATCAACACTATAAATGACACGATAGAAATGAGAGCTTCAGTTTTAGTTGACACGTCAAGAAGAGTACTTCCACCACATCACTGAAGATGACTGCCGCAGTTGAAGTCGAAACGTTTGGAAATTATAACCAAAGAAGACCACGGCAAAACCCAGAAACCATCCAAAACATTGACGACAGCCATGAAAGCCTACATTCTTATATTATTCTTCATGAAGTGTTCTCGAAGTATTTCTCTTTCTTTGATAAAACTTTCTATTGTCACGGTCGCCAAAATATTGTTTTGGAATAACTTTGAAGGTTTTGTATTCTATTGTCACTTTGAAGAAACTTAATGAATAATTCGACTTTTTGTAGAATATTTTTTATCATCATCAAGACATATCTAACGTAAAATACATAACAACATCGAATAAAGGTAGAACATGAAAAATTTTGATGAAATTGCTCATTCTGAACGCAACAGAAACTATCACATGATGATGACATCAATGAGAACTTATATCTAGGTTCACCTGGTATTTTAGATCCGATATTATGCTTTGTAATTCATGATATTTAAATCGTCTTGATTTTGATCGCGGACATAGACTGTTATTTACGTTTGAGACAATTTCTCTGCAGGATTTAAATGAACATGTCAATACTCATGTAGTAATTCCCTTATATGCAATATCTCTGCACTTGGCATGTGATTGGTACACCGACTATCATCACAGCCAGCATTTTATATTGTTAACAAATAAGATTACAAGAACACCAGTACGTTTTCAACCCTCCTAATCAAACGTAATTTACTTGAAATATCGAAGGTTTCATTCATAACAAATAGGAGTCAGTCGAACATTCGACAAATATAATGAGGCAAAAATTTTATAACTGATATCAAAGGGTAGCCCTGTATAATTTCTGAGATAACTTGAGTGGATACAGTGAGTACTTTGTTTACTTCGTGAGGTGAAATTTGATAAAATTATGGTAAATCAAAAAATATATTTCATGATAAAATTTACAATTATCAATACGTTCAAGTGATGAATATTGTCAAGTCGTGCCAATCGAGAGTAGACACGTAATTTCAACATTATATTGGCTATAAATTCAAGAAGAATGTTGTACAATATTTTCATTATATTTTTCATAATTAACATCGAGCATAACGCGGTGAGTATTCAAAATATTTGACAGAAGAAAATTGCAACAACTTTTTCAGAATGCTGCTGAAGATATTTTAGTACAACTTCCTATTGGACAGATTAGAGGTGGTACCAGAAAAACAATCACTGGGACAAATTTATATTATTTCCAAGGAGTACCTTTCGCCGAACCACCAATAAACGAACTCCGATTTCAGGTGAGGCAAAAATGATTTTTTCAATTCTAATTTTTTTTACTGTATGCTTCAAATCATTTTGAAATACATTCAGCTCTCTATTCTATGATAAAAAGAATATTTCATGAGAACAATTAATGCTAAATATGCAATATATTGTCAAATATTCATCTTCAATGTTGAATAAATTGAATTTTTCGCATACAATATGATCATAATAAGGGAAGCTAGTATGGGAAAATTGATAGAAAACCTTATGAGATCAAAAAGTTTCCAGTTTTAGAGCTCATTTCAATATTGTTTGCGTGATTTTCACCAAGGAGGCAGGCCATATTATACCGAGTGATTATTTTTTCCAGTACGTATTCAAAATTGAAATTGGTGGTGGTTTCTCGAAGACAAAACTTTGGATTATCAATCTGTAAATGGTATCTTTTGAAGTTTGAGTAGTGGCAATGAGAAAGTGTTTTCAGTATTCCAATTTCTCTCAAATAACGTCAAAAAATGGAAGAAAACGCAATTGATGGTTTTCGGTTTCCTTCGAAACCAATTAGATTTCTTGAATTCAAAACATTATTTAAATTATTTTAAGAATGGGCAAATTTTCCCTGATTCAACCGATGTTGTATCTCTCACGATTTCCGATTTTTCCATGCTGGCTCTTCATCTTGGACACAAACTATTATGATCTAGTGCGCCGATTACGTTATTTTGCCCATCATGATCTTCTAGAACAGCTATTTCTGAGAATTCGATACAGTGTTCAATCTTCCTCTTTGGAAGATAGAATATAGTTTAATTAGTTTTGAACTGAAATAAAATTTTAATGTGAGATTATTTAAATCGCGATTCAATTTAATTATCTCTGACTATATTATACTTCAAATAGTGATGAAGGCATACTTTTTAGTATCTATCTAAATCAACTCCTTGCTATAAATGCTGTCGGTATTATAATATCGTTCGCTGATGATACAGTTGTCATCTATAAGGAGAAAAATTGGATGGACGTCAAAGATGTATTAGAAAGGAATTTGAAACAGATAATGAATTGGTTCAATAGACTCTATGTTGAGATAGGATATACACATCGATAAGCTGAAAAATAAACTTTAGGGACTAATCTTCAAGTTTTATGAATTTTGTATCAATATTTCAGTTAAACAGCTCAGAATGCCCTATTATGCATTTGTAGAATCTCTTGTGCAATATGGAATAAATGAGTGGGGTGAAACAAACAAAACAATTGTCTGAACTCTTGAAAATGTACAAAAACAAATCCTGAAAATAATGAACCTTCTCGTTCTTCTTCTGATGCATTATACCACGAGTTACAAAATCTTGACTTCAAGTAATTATTCTCTAAATCGAGCACACTTTTCACTCTTCAACGAAAACAATACATGAGACTGAATTATCCTTGCAGGGATGATTCAGTTTCATATCAGCTGCTCCTCTTATACCTAGGGCAAATAAAGCAGTGGGCCAGATCCACTCAGAACCACTCACGGGAAAAATCTTTGAAAAGGGAACTCAAAAATGGCTACTTTCAGAAAATAGACAGATTTTCCATGAACCAATTGTTAGTCCAAACTGAATGTTCAATTGAACACATAACACCATGAATATATCTCATCTATTATGAGCTCGTGAGAAAGAAAAAAATCTGAAATGATGAAATCTCCATTTTTGAACATTTTAACACTGAACATTCTCAATTCCGACATATTATCAAGAAAAATACACAAATATATGAAGGTGAAAATGTTCATCAAAGAAAAATATAGTCGTTCATGTCAATGTTGAAAATATCATGTGAAGAATTTGATGATGATGTAACTGATTCTCATTGCTTTGAAATAACTGTTTTCTACTATGGCCAATATGACACAGGCATTTTCTGCTGAATGAAACTTCAACTATTGACACATTCTTGATAGCGGGGATCATCCAAAAGGATTAATATAGCCACATATGCAAATGTAGTATCTGAAAGTTTTTATTCTTGATAAATTTGAAAGTAGTAAATCAACATTGAAATTTCTAGCATTGAAATATAATATAACATATTCGATAGGTTGAATTGAAACTGGTGTTATTGACATATCATTTTATCAAAAACCTCACGACTTCAACAAGGTATAATAACTTGAACATTGCAATCGAATAATATAATAATCGTTTTTCAGACGTATGGAATAATCAACCGAATCTATAAGCGAACGATAATCAAAATATCTCGTTATTTTTCCACCACACGTTGTTTGATAACATCTTCGAGAATTTACACTTTATGAATATTTAGTTTTTTGAGAATAGGATATAGAAAGAGAAAATCGAAAAACAAATACATAAATACTCAAAAATATTTCCAAAGAATACTCTGTTTCATTATAGACAAGAATTGAACTTTCTGGTATAACCTCAAAAAAATCAGATTGTTTTATGGTCTGAAATTTGAACATCGACTTCAATTTGAATAACAATAATATTTGTTTGCTTCGTGGAATTAAAAGAGTTATATTTACTTTATATTTCCAGGCACCTAGGCCAAAATTACCATGGGAAGGAATCTGGGATGCAACACAAGAGAGGAGTTATTGCTATCAGATGACATCAGCCACACCTGATGGTAACGAAGATTGTTTATTCATCAATATATTCACTCCACAGGTAAATCTGAATGATATTATTCGATTTCATATTCAATTTTCGAAATAATTCAAAAATGCTCAATGTTGTATAACTGCAGGTTTATCTCCAATCAAATTTGAATTATAAATAGTAATCACAAGTGATTACTATTTATAGTGATCATTCAACTAAACTATCGGCCGATAAAAAGTCTGTAATGTGCGCTTGCCCTAATGAAACATTACTTTTCCATTGCCCACAGTGCAGAATCTAAGTGAAGGGAAAATCCGATTATATCTCACGTTCTTTCAGCAAACAGCCAGTACGAATGATACTGTTGGTTGATTCTGCTATACATGAAATTCGTAATTAAAAAATCAAGGATAGCATCCAACGAATTGAACCAATTTTCATTCATGTAGAATATCCCGCGGTCATTCGTTTCAATGGAAACCTAATGACAGTTGGATATACCTAATTTGATAGAAAAAGACAAGACCACATAAACTCATCGGTTTTGTTGAAAAATTGAATTCATTTGGCCAACTTTGTATAGGTGAGAGCCTTAATAAATCCTCGCGAGTTGCAATTAAGGGACGAATAATTTCACTTTGGATCTACTCGCCTTTCTACTACTCCGTATATTGTCGTGCAGAATTGTTTTAGAAGTTGTACTATGCATTGGAAAATACCAAAATACTTCAATTGATTTTGTTCAAATATCGTCAAATACGAGTAGGTATATTAGAGAAATCAACATCAAACATTTCCCAATTAGGTGATTCGATGGTGGATGAATAACAATCCTGGGAGACTAGTGACCGTGTTCCAAATTTCGAAAACTTTTACAGAAGCCTATCTAAAAGCCGCAGTTCCACTGAATATTATGAATGGATTCAACAAAACAGGAATATATCCGTTCAACCCTGACATTTTCACTAATGTGGACTTCATTGCAGCTGAAACGACTGAAATGGATGTTGACAATGACACGGTAGAACCTCCCAGTCCGATCCTTGAGACGTCCAATCCTCCATATGCAGAAACTGTGCAAATGGATGTCCAAGAATCCCTTCATTTAACACATCAGCTGTCTCCACTTCAAATTTCGACTTCAATGGTGACTCAAACATCTCCACAAGCTCCACAGTCATCGCGACAAGCACCGCCTTTCCAAAAAAATATATCTCAACGTCTGAACTTTCCGGAAGATTAACCTCCAGCTTTGGCTGCTGGTCATCCATCCACATCTTTTGGTGTTATTACACCCCTAGAAGTACGACCAACACCAAAGATAGTTGGAAAAAGAGAGAGTGCAAGACGAATGAGAGTAGACACATCAGTATTGAGTAGCACACCCTACAAAAAATACCTTGAAGAGGAAGCCAAAAAGAAAACAGATATAGAAGAAAAAAAGCCTTCAAGGAAGCAAATAAAATAAACACTACGGTGACCAACAAATAGAACGATAAAGGAAAAGGAGGCGGGAAAGGAAAAGAAAAAGAAAAGGAAAAAGGCAAAAAAAGCAAAACAGATCAGATTCTTCTGAAGAGAAGAGTGATACCAAATGCTTCTTCTGTACTGGAAGCTATCCCAAAGACAGTAAAGGGGAAGGGTGGATTAGGTGCGTTGTGTGTCTTAAATGGGGACATGAGTCTTGTGCGGGAGTAGATAGTGACGATGAAGGCGACTTCACTTGCGATATTTGCCTCTCTAGTAATCAATTTGAAAGTGTGAAAAAAAATTAAGGCTATAGGCCTTTTTTCATTTCTTTCCTGATAAGAACATTACTATTTTTTGAACGAAGAGTTGATTGTTCTGTTGCATTTAGACATTGATAAGAACCTTTGATAGGAATGAGTATTATTTTTGTTTTTTTTTATTTAGAAGAAGAGTTCATTTGATTACCAATTGCTTGACTAGGTATGTTGTTTATTTTGCAAACCTTCCAAATGTTTGTTGCAATTTTTTATTGTTTAGTTATGTTGATTGAGTAGTAGATAATTACAAAAAAAAGATCTCTAATGACACTGGAAGACTGCAAAAGTTTTGTGTAACTTACTTAGATTGTTATGAACAATACACGATTAAAATAAACAGCTGAGTTTTTTGTTTCATTAATGTTTATTAACTTTTGGCATAAAATGATCCCTAGAATTATTTTACCCCACCTCAGGGATCATTTTATACATAGATGTGTATAAAATTATCCTTTACTGAACTTTAACAAAAACTTCAAATACAAGAAAACTACATACATATAGTAAAGAATAAGTATGCAGTTACAAAGTTAAGTAAATTCACTACCTCCAACAATAGAATTCTTGCGATTTTGCCTTCAACTTTAGCCACAGTTACGTTTTTCCCTTGAGGGGATCCATTATACCTCACCTTCTCCTATCCTCCATAATGGTTATAATTAATTTTGTAGTAACACACATGATGAAATCAAATGCATTTTGGGAATTTTTATCGCATTTTCAAAACTTTCAGAAGCCTTCTTTGAACGGCAGCCTTCCGGTAATGTTCTTTATTTACGGAGGTGGATTTATTGAAGGAGCATCTGTAGAGATCAATTATGGACCAGATCATTTCATGGATTACGGTGTCATCATCGTGACATTCAACTATAGAGTTGGACCTTTTGGTGAGCTATTTTACTTCAAATCATCCGTTTAACTGGAAAAATTTGTCGATATTGAATTGAAAAAAAGCTATTTCTTCGTTCATCATTTCGAGTAAGCATGTCACCAGTACACCAAACAGTTATAGTGAAAAAAATGACTAGGTCATCGAACTGTAATCAGAACGGTAATCAGAAAGTCAGGTACAACTTGAATTTACTGGGATCCTATTCTGATCACTGCCTACAAATTATTTCGTGAAATCTGATATTGAATACATCATGAATACACTAAAAATGAAATGTAGATGAATGAGCAGGAACGAGTGGTACAAACTACGAAGGATAAACAGGAGAGAGAAGAGACTGAGAGGCTCAAGTACTTTGCAAAGTTGCAATTTGAGTCAAATGTTATTAAGTCACTCTTCCCAAACAGTTGTCATAAGATATAGGAGCTCTAACATGTTTATGAAATCAGGTCGAAATCTAACCACAATCTTTGATTTCCATTCTCTTCGTACATTAATCAAAACTTGAATTATAGCTGTTTTGCGTTTCGAACATATCATAAACGATATGTGTTCAGTTTCAAATTATTTCATAGAAATCTGGAATACATAGCGAGAACAGAAGCGGTTCAAGTATAGATCCTTGATGCACTCCAAAATCAATTGGTGAAACATTTGAACATCCAAAGAATGAAATCTTTCCACAGGAAAGTGTATGGTTCATTACATCAAATTAGTATAATCAGAAACCACCATCAGAGTCAACTCGTGTTTATTAATTGCATCATATAAATATCGTGTTATGTTAAAAAAAGCATTTGCAGTGCTGTGTGATGATGTAGTGCTGAAGAGTAGTGACAATGCTATTACTATACACAAATCATTTTCGAGATCTGCAAGAATCAACTCGAATACTTTGGAAAAACAGGCCTCGGGTGTGACAACTCTGATGCGATGTCACATTTCGTTATTGGTTAAAATATCGCCTCTTACCACAAAGTGGGAAAGGTGTTTGTTTCAATTGTCGTATTGAAAATATTTGAGATGAGATAGATAAGGTAGAATCACATGCCTTAACGTAATTAGATATACAGGGGTGCGCAAAAGTCCGGAATAAAATTAATATCTTTTCAACCAGTATTTTAGGAGAAAACGCTGAAACACGTCAGTTGATTTCACGATGTACGCATTTTTTGGCAATAAAATAAATTTTTTTTCAACCCCTTAGCTGCAACCCTCCCCAACTTTTTTTTCAAATGCAAAGATATGTCGTGTATGGGTTCATTGAAAAGCTCGTAAAAAATGGATTCTGACCAAACCCTCAATTTTTTTTGTGGTTACAACGAAATGAGAAAAAACTCTTTTGAAAAGTAACAAATACCAACTTAGTGCTATCTACCTTGTCTTTCATATATTCCAAATTGAAATAATCTAATGGCGTTAAGTCTGGGAATCTTGGGGGCCACTCAATTGTATCACGTCGTCCAATCCAGCGTCCTGCAAATATGTCATCGAGATATTCTCTGACATCAATACCAAAATGTGGGGGAGCGCCGTCCTGTTGGAACCAAAGTGTTTTAGTAAGGATATCTGGGTCTGCTTCATTGGGAAACATAACAGCTGAAGCAGGGACTAATTCAAAGCGTAAAAAGTCTAAGTAGCGTGCAGTTGTAGGGTTTCTCTCAAAAAAGTATGGCTCTAATATTATGTTGTTGATGATGCCTGCCCATACATTTACTTTCTGAGGACGCTGCGTACGAGCTTCGCATATCCAGTGTGGGTTTTCCTGACTCCAGAATCGATAGTTGTGCCTGTTAACTACACCATGTAAATAAAAAGTAGCTTCGTACGAAAAGAGTATGTTGAGTGGAAACCCATTATTCTCGTCACATCGCCTCATTCCAAGAGCTCTTGGACAAGACATACCTTATATGGGTGGTATTTTTCTGTTTTCAAAAACCTCCCAATCGTACGTCAAGACGCAGGACTGTTTTGAGCTAATGAAACCGTTCACAAATGTGGATCTTCCTGCAGAGATACGGCAATGTCCAATTTTTGATCTCCGTCTAAAACATGTGGCCGGTCACTTCTGAGTAATTCCTTGACTGTACCATGTTCTTCAAATTTGTGTACGATCTTACACACAGTACACATTAAATAAAGTACACACCACACCTCACTTTGACTCCGCATTCTATCCCCACATCCCATAAATATCAAGACTTCGATACGCTACCTCTCTGACAATACCATTTTTGTTAAGCAAATTAAAAAAGAACACTTTGAAGGTACCCAATCAATAAACTGAACATACATACAATTTTAATTTCACCCAGAAATTGGGATGGAACTAATTTTATGTGTAAGTTTTTGGTGAAAAAAATAAAATCCACAGAATGTTGATGCTACATTACGTTATCAGATTTACACATAAATCAATGAAATTTGTTGTGGTGCGTGGCCCGGTTGGTATGTTCTTAAAATTTGTAAACTTTTAGAAAGTAGGTACTGGTGATCCTTAGCAATTGTTGAGCAATGTACATCATCACCACTTATTTGCTTTTTGCAACGTTAATTCACCCGTAGATAGCACTAAGTAACTATTTCTAACTTTTTTGGTTTTAAAAGAGTTTTTTCTCATTTCGTGGTAATCGCATGAGTGAAAAAAAAATAAAGGGTATGGTCAGATTCCATTTTTTACGAGCTTTTCAATGAGCCCATACACGACATAGGTTTGCGTTCCAAAAAAAAAGTTGCAGCTAAGGTGTTGAAAAAAAATATTTCATTTTATTGCCAAAAAATGCGTACAACGTGAAACCAATGCTGAAACACGTCAGTTTCAGCGTTTTTTTCCTAAAATACTGGTTGAAAAGATATTAATTTCATTCCGGACTTTTGCGCCCCCTGTATACCATCTGATCCAGCACATTTACTTTTTATACGACTCAGATTCTGCTGTGCTCCAATAGGAGTTATTATTTACAGTGTTGAAAGTGGTTTGTTTGGAATTTGGTCGTAGAATGAAACCAAAATCAAACAATTTTCCCAATCACCAGAAATGCAATATTTTTTTCGACGCGGCTTTCACCAACCAAGTTGAGGTCTTGAATGAATGGTGAAAACTAATTTCCAACTCTGAAACTCTCTATTTATATCTAACACTTTCACTTCCCTATACACATACCTACATGATTTCGGGAAGCGTTTTTTCTCTTTTCTTCAAATTATCCCACACTTTTTGACTGTTTCACTCTCAAATCTTATTTGGATATCTTTCACAAAATTGGGATATGAGAAATGGGCAATAATATATTGTTCTCGTACGTGACAATTTGTATGTGAATCCTTATATTATTTTAAAAATGTATTGAATGTCACAGACATTCGGAATATTCGAAAGATATAATATATCATTCAAATATTCTGAATGTCTGCGAAAAAGATATATATTGTATAGCTTTTTCGCAGAACGTATGGAAGCTTATGGTCTACGATTAGGCAGTGCGATCTCAATTGTTACTTATACAACAATAATTTATTCCTTTCAAATGATTGGTACTATATTTTTTTTACCGTAACAGGTTTCTTCTCAACTGGAGATGACGTGATCCCGGGAAATAATGGACTGAAAGATCAACTCTTAGCTTTGAAATGGACAAATCAGTATATTAAATATTTTGGAGGCGATCCCAACAAAATAACAATATTTGGTCAGAGTGCTGGAGCTGCTTCCGTTACCTATCATATTCTGAGCCCTAAATCGAAAGGTAATACATTTCAATTCACATTTTCAGATCAACAAACATACTCGTATCTTATTACCTATTGAAAACACATTTTCCTTACGAGAACAAAAATGTTGTCTCTCGACGGGCGTTTCGCTAACCTATTTAGCATCATCAGGAGATGAATTATATCACCCTACCCATTTTCGGTTGTCTTGTATGAAGAAATCAAGTACCTTTATTAAGAGTCATTATTACAGTTCATTGTATGATTTTCACTATAAAGGTTTTATAAAAACAGCAACACGTGTTTTGCTATACAATAGCTTTCACGAGTTATGATAATAAATTACTTTTAAATTACAACTATTTCATACTCTAATTTTCCAACATGTCACCTACTTGTTTGCCTACTTTCTAATGAATGAATCAACCTGGAAAGGTCAGGTATAAATTCAATAACTATATGAATAAATTGAATTTCCGAAAATACCGTAATTATATTCAACTTTTGTTACCTGGAAATGAACAGATTTATTAATGGTTAACAGGTTAAGTTTCAAACCTTTCTTCTGGAAATGTAGGGGCTTGAATCCATGATTGAACTCATGTTCCATTGTGATTAAATGAGTGACATATATGAAGTTTCTCTCCATTCTGGAAACTATTTTTGTGTTCACTTTTGCGGGCTTTGAGCATTCTCCTAGATTGACCTATGTAAAACATCAGACATGACCAACATGATAATTTATACACTCCCACAGTATCGGCTATTTCTATTCAATGAATTATTTTATTTCCTTCATTGCATGTCATGGGATCATCTAGCAGAATATTGCAAGGAGTTGGTAGTAAATTCATCTATTGAATTTTCAGTAAGAGAAACAGTACTGACGGAAATTTCCAGAAATACCAGCCCGCACATTCAAGAAAAAACCGTTTGTTTTCATTTAGGGAATTCCAAAAGTTTTCAATATTGCGAAGTTCAACTAGATCTGAGTCATTCACATATACCAATAGTGTTGAAACGTATCAGAATTTATTTTTGAAAATCATCCCGGTCCCTAATAATTATACTATTATGTAGACCACTTCTTGTCGTTTTCGTAGACTTTGCCAAGGCTTTTGATACCGTGAGCCACACCATTTTAATATCTATACTGGAAAAAATTGGGATAAAAGACAATTGTCTACTGTTATTCAAAAACTACCTTGAGAATCGAACACAAAGTGTCAAAATAAATAAAACACATAGTGATTCCAAAAAAATTGAATATGGTGTGCCTCAGGATACAGTGCTGTGGCCGATACTTTTCTCAATATACATGAACAGCATATTTTCCATCCAGAACAAAGGAAGAATAATTAGTTTTGCAGATGATACTGCAATATTTCATAAGGGCAAGTCATGGCCTTCTTTGAAAGAAGATGTATAATTAAATTTCTTCCTAATGAAATCGTTTTTTAACAACAAGATTCTAACTATCAACATAAATAAAACTCATTTTTTACCATTTTCTAATTACAAAACAACAATGTCCAAATTTGATTTTCAATCTCTAGAAAACAATACACGAATAATGTCGGCAAGTGAAAGAAAATATCTTGGAATAGTTATAGATATTCATTCGAAATAGGGCCATCACATAAACTTCCTTCTGAAAAAAATTAATTAAATTTCGACAGGTGAATGATATTCTTGACCTGAAACAAAAAATTCATAGTCTTGTGAAAGATCGTATCACTTATAGACTTCTGAAAGTCACATCCATTCTTTTGAAGTAATCCAGAAACGATTTCTGAAACTGATGCTATCTAAGAGCTCGAGATATTCAAGTGATACACTTTATGAAGAATCGGGATTACTACATATACAACAATTGTATTACAAAAACTGTAATATGAGAAAACATAAACACAAGAATCAGTTAGTGACACTTACCCATGACTATAGTACTAGGCATCGCAAGACGTTCCAATGTCCTCGTGTGCATAAATCGATGGGCCAGAAATGTCATCAGTATTTGGGTCCAAAACTATACGACAGCTCACTTTCGAATATATAACATATCCGTAATATCAACAAATTCAAAAGTAAACTAGTCAGATTTATAAAGAGTTTACCTAGAGAGAGTGTCCATGATGTCCATGAAATTTGAATCTTACACTACTAAAATATCAACTGAGCCTTCTCTGCCTTGTACTCAATATATGTATATTATTCTATTTTATATATTTTATATTATAAATTTGGTCAATATTTCTATTTCCTTAGTTCATCAATACCTACGTATAATGTGTAAAACTTTAATATTTGTTATCCTCACAAACAAGTATAAACTTCGGTGAGCTGTCTGTATGTTATTGTTTGTTTCTTAACTTTTCTGCAACCTTTGATTTTGTCTAATAATGCGGGAATGTATGACATTAATAAAAAACAAATTGTTTTTTATGTGAATAATTGTTATTGTGTTATATGTAACATCATTTTATTTTTCGTATTTGTTAATTTAACCAAACACAGGGTTAAACCTCAGTGGAGTTGAAATTTATTCATCATTACCTTCAAGATGTTAATACTATTTTGTGTGCAACATAGATAAATAAATATTATTATTATTATCATTATAGTTAATAGACGCCTTGAACAAACAAAAAAATATTACTTTTGGTCAAGAACTGTAGCTTACTGTAAAAAATACCGTCGTTGTGAATTCATAAAGAAATTATTGCAGGAAGTACAAATATTTGATAAATACTCGTATGCTGAAATACAATATTTGTGATTTTTGATTTCAATGGACGATACTGATTAATTTTCGAAGATCTTCATTTTGATTATTATTTTTGATACATATTTTAATATCAAGTTTTTTGATCACGTTGGGGAGTGAAACACATTGATATTCCTTTCCAAGCAAACTCTTTGTTTTTAAAAATTACAGAAAAAATCCATTGATTTTTTCGATGAAAACATTTGTAGAAACACTCAATTTTTTTTCAAAATTCCGTCCTTCAAATCAATTGTTATTAAAAACTGGTCTAAAAGACATTTTAATTTCGTTCAAGAAGTATTGTAAATGTTGTCTCAGAAAGCAAAATATGCAGCAATGACAATCTATGAACATTTTTGGTTTCTAAAATAAGGAACTGTAGAAATATAGGTACTTCTTTCGAAATATTGTTCTCATTGTGTGGCCATGCTACGATCAGTTCTGTAGCTCTAAATGATTTATCTACTGATGAACATCAACAATTTCACATCAAGCAGTTTCATTTAAAGTAGAGTAGTACATTCAAGTTCGAACCATTTTGAACTTTCTCACTGAGATAGTGGATGTTTTGATATTCCATTTGGAAAAATTAATTATTCGATTTTTATATTCTACATTGTATAAGGTTTCATATTTATAAATGCCTCATACACGTCGGAGCATCATGCTCAGATGAACAAATCCAGCTTCAACCCAATTTCAAGCTGACATGCTCGACGATTCCCGTACATGTCTGCACCGCACATGCCGGTATCAGAATTTTAAATTCACGGACTTCATAGCTGTGACTTCAGTTGAGACCGGGTATGGTTGTCTCACGGGTTGGTTGTCACAGCGGCCATATTGAAAAATTGAACGAACGAAAGATTTTATCGAACAAAGTCGAAGGATCTCGAGGGCAATTTTTGTTTAATTAACACTAGTTGTCAGAACTTATCAAATGTCATAAGTTTGCACAAATACTTCAGTCGAAATATACTCATTCTCAAATGATGAAAAACGAGATGTGTTGAAAATTTATTATAAATCTGATAGGAATAGTACGAAAATAGTCCAAATTTATTTTGAATTATGTCCGGAAAGACAACAGCCGGATAGAACATTATTCGATATTTTGGACAAACACTTGGCTGAGTATGGTGCGTTTCAATAACCACGAATTAAATCATAAGCTTGTTAAAAATGCATAAAAAGTTCGAAATAATGGCCTTTCTCCTGAATGGATGACCGAGCTCGTGATGAACTTGACGATAATAATTGATTTTTTTCACTACTAACCTGAGAAATTGCTATTATTTACTCTATTCCCCTAACGAGAATTAATATTTCCCACCCTTGGTAAATAATGATAATAAAAAACACTTAGGTAAATAATGAGAACGATTCTATACTTTTAAAGATATTCACAGAAACTTTTGTTAACTTAATTATCAACTAGAAGTAGGAAATTGAACATTGGAAATACGCTTGAAAATTATTTGAAATAATAATTGATTGTCCAATTGTGACAAATCATGTGTATTCCAGCATTTCCTGTATTGATGGAACTAACATTTGGACCAGGTGAATTCACTCCTATGTTACAAACAATCCTCGTATTTTGAACGCATTCATTACCTTTTTCCACCAAATTATCTTCAACATGGACGTTTTCTAAGACAGCATCTTGACTTGCAGAAAAAGTTATATAGAAGCTTCATTGGATAAATTACATTTTTGCAATAATTCGATTCTCTTCTTATCAGCTATTGATTCCTCAATATATCCTTCAACCAGTGCAGCCGACTTCCATCCACCGTGCCGTTTCAGGCTTAGTAAGTCTCCTTCGTTTTCTGTGAGAAGTGTTCCCGAGCTACGTCTTAGAGAATGACCAGTATATCACTCAGGATTTTCTAATTTGAGATAATTAGCCACGATATATGGTACTTTACTGATATTATTGTGCCCAATATTTTGTTTAATATGTTCACCTTTACGGAATGAAATAAATAGTTTTGTAATGTCAGTTGGCCTATTAGCTAAGTATTTTTTGATAACATTTACCCATTGTAGGTCAACAACAACAAACTTCCTTGATGTTCTGTTCTTTGAATCAAGAATATTTATTATGATAATATAATCGCAAACATTTAAATCGTCTAGGAGCATATTGCATAATTCATCTGTTCTGCAGGCACCGGTAACACCAATTACCATAACAGTCTAAATATCATTCCATTAAAAAATTAAACACAATCTAATGATAAAAAAGTATACCTTTTTTGATAAATATTCGTCATCGGGAGCTTTAACTATAAATTCATCAATTTCTTCCTTTGTAAATACTTTTGATTTCTTACGTTTATATTTACTGTTTTTTCGTTTTAAAAATGCTACAAGCTTGAAAAACTTTGAAATGTCGATATTTTCTTTCATTGCAAGTGTTGATTTTAGCATGGAATAATTTGCCCACAATGTCGATACCTTTTTGCCTTCAGATTTCTCTTTGAAATACGCTAATGAAATATTTTTTGTTACTTTAGCAACTTTCCTTTCTTCACACCATGTTTTCAGTTGGTTATATGCATTCATGTACAGTCTCTTTGATTTTTCTGGCAATAAATCACTACTTGTACTAGCTGCCACCATTCTAACTTCAGGCGGGGGAAAACACATCCTCTCTAACTCATCGTCACTTGAATTTTCACCCATTTTTCAATTAATTATATTGACGTTTCACTCATATAGATCTTTTAACTTCTTCAAAATGACATCTAAATTTGAATTAAAACCGCATTGAGCAAACTGACAGCAATAATAATCATTGTACAGTGTTTGGTTGTCATGGAAAAGCCGGCAAACGTTTTCATGGCTTAAGTAGATGTTGCGCGCTTATCATCGACATCGCGTATTCAACATGGAAGCTGTACCGTTCAAATTTGACATGCAACAATTCATAGCTGCCTTGGGTTATCAAGGAAATTTTGTTCTCACAATAATGCAGAATTGAGAAATTCTAAGTTCTGAACATACAGAAGCGATGAGAGAAGGGAACATTGAAATATATCAAAAATGCAATGAGATATTTCCTAGATTCAAATCAAAATTTGACACATGCCAAATTTTTACATAAATAAAGCCAGTCTGATTAGAAACACGCTCCACTCTACTTGATATTCCGATATATTCAACAAATTGTTAGAAAATTACTAATGCCAAAATTATGTTATGTTAGTAGTGAAAAAAATTCTATATATACCTCGGCACATTATATCCCTCGGCGCTACGCGCCGGTAAATAATAGCTCACTTCTCACCCTAGGTATATAATATACTATTTTTCGGTAGGGTGAGTGAATGAACGTATAAAAAAAATCCCGCATGTCAGCCTTGTTAGGTAGAATTCATATTCAAACCTAGTCACAAGTGAGATGGATGAGCCTGAATTCGCTCTTTCATTTAACGAGATACTTAAAACGAAACAGAAAACTGCCAATTTTTTTTTCATTGTTCGTTCACCCATTGAGTTCTAATTTACTTCTTTCTTCGAGAGAGTCAGATCCCTTACTTCCGTATTATACTGTGCTGAAATTGAAACAAAATCATAATTTTTTTAGGCCTCTTCAAAGCAGCTATTTGTCAAAGTGGGTCAGCTTTGAGTGCATGGGCTTATCAAGATAATCAAAAGAATATTTCATATCGCTTAGCTTCTTTCGTCGAACCAGAATTTGACATTCATAATGCCTCCTCAATGGAAGTTTACCAGTATTTGAAAAATGTTCCAGCTGAAGTGATAGATAGAGCTTCCCACAGGTTGTACAAATTGGTAAGTATTCAGATTTTTATTATGATAGTCGGCTAATTAGTCTCTGAAAAAACAGTGTGTTTCCTCAACAGGATTAATAGGTGTTAAAAAAGTTTTGTCGTTCATTATCACTTTCCCATTATCATAGAATTCTGTATTAGAATCAAAAGTAGAAAATTGTTTTTTTTAAATTCCTGATATACTTTGTTCAATGTCAACACTTCAGATATCCATTGAAGAAATGAAATTTCTACTGATTTTCAAATTTAGAAACACAGTTTATTTATCATCGTAAGTCCTCACAAGACTTCAAAAATTTCATTCACGAATTTTCACTTTTTAACAAAATTTCAACAAGAACGTTGTTATTTATAGCCGTATGTCTGTCTCTTGCAGTGGCGTACGGAAACTAGGCAGATGAGGAAAAATTAATTTCGAGTGTATTGTTATTATTTCAAAACTATATTCACAAATGATAATCAAATTATATTATTTATATAAGAAAATATACAGTATGTCCACGGATATAGTTGCTAAGAGGAGAAAAAACCTTTATTATTGATTTTATGACAAAAAGTCATTATAATTGAATAATTTGCATCTTTTGGAAATGGGATTGAAATGAAAAGTCCGAGATCGGATGTACATGGAGTTAGTAAAGTAATAATACGTGAAAATGTTTCATGGAAAAAGTAGACACCATAATTATTTTACAAAAAGTTTTGTAAAATAGTGAATGATATTTATAATCTTAAATAATGCATGAATTCAAATTTTCAAATCAAAATTCCAATTTTTACATTTATATTAACCGTATGATTTTTGTGATTAGCAAAAGTTTGCACCTATTTTATGTGGGATTGAAGTGAATTATCCTGATTTTTTGTGAAATTCTGCAAATGTTCGCAAAAAAGAAATAATCACATAAACCACTATCACCTCAAAAAGTTCAAAATCATTTACAGTATTGTATTATTCATTACCGTCTGAAAAAAACTCGTTGGATGATTAACAACTATCGTAATCGCAATTATTCAAGGTGGTAATTAATGGTTTAATCGCAATGTCAATTCTATTGTCGATTACCCACTTTTTATCTCCTTCTTGTATCGTATGTCTAAAGCATTTTTTCTATGACTCGGGTGTGACATTTTGTATCGCAGTAGGTAGTAGTCCTTTAACCTCATCAATTTTGAAAGTCGAGTTTTCCCTCCACACTTACTTTTTTATTCGGGCCCATATCAGTTCGATCAGATTAAGCTAACAATGATGAGGAGAGAGACGGTATACAGTTATGTTGCTCTCATCAGCCATTTTGTCGACAAAATATTTTTTCAACTGGGGTATATGTTTGCTTGGAATATTGAGTAGTTGGACTTTTGATATATCATCGTCGAATGGTGAATTTCTTTGAGACAGCCAGTTGATGATATCAGCTTTTTGTTAGGCAGTTGTTGGTGACTGCTCCAATGGTCTGCTGTGGCAGAAGGTATTGTCCATGACGACGACAGAGTTTGGTTCAAGGTTTGGTAAAATCTTCATAAACCAATTCGATAAACCTTCAATAAAAGTCTCGATTCCACCAAGTTTCATCTGAATAATTAATGTTTCCACCCTTAAGAGGACACTCTTGGATTTTTTCTAAGTGATTTCTTCACCAAAAAACAATTTCTTCTCTTTTTCTATAAAAGCACTTTTTCCAATTCTTCGTGAATTTAATCTTCACCTGCTAGTTTTTTCTCTTCAGATAAATTCGGACGTCTGCGTTTGCTTTGACTGCTTTCAATAAAAGTCTCGATTCCACCAAGTTTCATCTGAATAATTAATGTTTCTACCCTTAAGAGGACACTCTTGGATTTTTTCTAAGTGATTTCTTCACCACAAAACAATTTCTTCTCTTTTTCTATGAGAGCACTTTTTCCAATTCTTCGTGAATTTAATGTTCACCTGCTAGTTTTTTCTCTTCAGATAAATTCGGACGTCTGCGTTTGCTTTGACTGCTTTCACTTTCCATATTGCTCACAGTTCACAGCTCAAATTTCAACGATTTATAATGATATTTCCCTTGTTTCAGTCCTTTAAGAAATCTCTTGTTTTTACCTTATATGATTTTTTATTCACTGTTTAACCTATTCCTAGAAATGTAGGTACCTGATATTGTGACGTCGACTACATTATAATTTCCTACGGATGAAATTAATGTATAGAAAGTGTATTATTTCTCTTTTATGTTCATCTAGGGTCGGTATTATACAAAAATATCAATATTTATTATATAATTGAAAGAGGTATTTCCAATTTTAGAGTTTTCATAACAGAAATTTCAAAACTGTCAGTGTTAAAACAGCCCTGTATCTTCATAACCGAATATAATAACAGATCAAAGATAAATAAAATGATATTCACCCTATGTTAATCTATCCGCACCAATATACTAATATCTCTATTTTATGGCAAATTCAATCTGCTATTCTTCAGTTTCGTTTCTGATATGGTTGTGGATGGATGTGCCGACAACGATCGTCCACAAAGAAGGTACACGAACGCCATTGTTGTAGATGAAACTTAGTTTTGTGTTGTAATTGTCCGCCGTCATAGAACGTACCATCAATAAATTAAACATTTTTTGTGAAAAGTCTTATAGTATTAAAGAGAAACAGAACTCTCATTCACGCCGGTTGGAGGCCGGGGTGGACTAGATGTCCACGTGGGGATTGGATTGTATCAATCATATGTGTAAACAGTCTCTCGAACAAGAGACGACTCAACAAATAAAATCAAGTGTTTATATAAAAAAAAATAAAAAACGGGTGACAGCATTGCTTCGAGCAACACCGCTGCGCCCCCACGACCAAGCTCCTGTCAATTCTAATAGAAGGAGAATGGATAAATGCGCCGAGGGGGAGCAACGTCCAATAAATCTAGAGAGAGAGAGAGCAGAGCATGTGTACAACATAACATTAAGTGGTTCCAACCTGAGATCATCACAGAGAGGAACAATGGTTTAGAAGAAAATTCAAATAAGCCGCATATATGTTGTCCAACAACGCATGCAGCCAAACTAGCGTAGAGATTCGCAACATAAATATATATAAATATAAAATATATAATATATATAATATATAATATAAATATATATAATCAAGCGAAAAACGGCCAACTCCCGCCCAACGGTCAGCTCCCGCTAAATCGGTGAAGCGGAGATAGGAAAGGTCATCACCCAGAGACGATTGTGGATACTAACAATTGAAACGTCGTGAAGTAACCAAGCTTGAAATATTTTTTTTTATTTTCATTTTTCAATTGTTGGTTGTACTTTATTTCACTATAATTTCAGTTCAGGTTTTTTTTGCTCAATATAATTGTTATTTTTATATCATAATAATAATCTATAAAAGTCCGAACTGATGGAAAAACTCTTTTATCGTGAGATAATTTATTGATATTTTGATGTAAACATCAAATGAAATTAGCATCTATGCTAGAATATGTACGACTGATCAACAATCTACTGTTATAACAGCTTCATATAATTTATTTATCACTCCTAACTACTCATGCATTTGGTTTTGATTTTTTCTGACAGTCAATGATTGATTTTTTGAAATTCTACTAACTATTCAAATCAATTGAACCTGGATTTTATCTCAACGAATGATATTTACTTGTGGATTCGACAATAGTTCAACGTCTAGTTACAGAATCTATTATAATCTGACTTATCGTAACGGGATATTTTCACTTTTTTTGCAGGAGAACCCGGCTGATTTACAGATCGTTCAAGGATTTTATTTCGCACCTGTTGTGGAAAATGAACATGAAGATGCATTCATTACGAAACCCATGTATGAAATATGGAAAAGTGGTGAAGTAAATAATGTTCCTCTCCTATCTGGTGTTAACACTGAAGAGTCATTGTTTTATACTGATAGTGAGTTTTTTCAAGAGATATACATTTTCTGTAGCTGACAAATTCATTTTGTGAACAACTCTAACAATCCATACTTCAGTCGCATCATGTATTTTGAGAGTTTATCTTTTAAAAGAACATAGTCGGAGCAAAACTAAATTTACCTCATAAAGGAGTGAGTAACTTCAACACTTTTGTACTCCCGAAAGAGTAAGTGGCAAATCAGAACTTAGGACAGGAAATGTATATTTATCAAATATAAAGCAGTAGTCTGCTCAGAGCTGAAACAAACAGATTGAGAATTATGAGAGAAGTCAAATTTATCGTCTTCGGAATATGATACAAAATGTTGAAGACCGGCAATAATCAAATCCAAATATCTCCGTGAATAATGAAAACTCATCTTATATTCCTCTATCTCTATCGGTCCCATGTAAAAATAAAGTAAATCCGTATTCACGACAATAATAATCAATATGAATAGTTCATCATGTGATAAACTGAGAGCACGTGAAGACCAGACCTTTAATATTTTATCAAAACTCCAAATTTCTCAGCGCATGGGTCCAACATGGGGAGAAACGATATGCTACTAAGTTTGAATCATTGTGGCTTCGATAAAAAGCAAAGATGTGAAAACTCCTTGCCGTATACCCTTAAACTTTAATAAAGTGAAACTTCAATTAAAGTATAATGATTCAAAAACTAAATTTCATATTATGTAATTTCGGTAACATACTTGAAAGGTTTTGCGATTGGTTGTGTAAGTTAGGTCTTTTCATTGACCCAATGTGACAGCGTCATATAAACATCATATATGCATTGGTACGGAGCAGGCGGTCCTTGATTGAAGACAAACTATGCAGCAAAGTCATCTTCATTTCAATAGGGTTGGAGAATATTTGCTCACCCTTCCAACTGAGGTTCGTCAGGAGGAATCAAGTTGTTTGGTCGTGACATGAAGGTCAGTGACCTCTTTGCTTCTCTGGCCTTGTGTACCCTTACCTGATGGGGTATTTGATGAACAAACTGTCCACTTTAACATCGTTGGGCTTTCACTCAATTGAGCGACGGGGTCTTCTGAATCGGATGGGGTAGTTTATAGTGTAATCTACAGCTTCCCTGACTAGTACGTTACCATGAGTTTCCGCTGCCTCGAAAATCTTCTGATTTCTCATCTGAATGGATTGCTGTATAGTCAACAGCTTTAAATCTCTGCGAACGGCTTCATTCCGCACGAACCATGAAGAATTTACCAGCATCCGTAAAATCTTATTTTGTAATATCTCAAGAATAGAAAGATTTGATGGGGCGGTTTATTCCCAAACGCCTTAAGCATACATAATGCCAGGCTTGGACATCATATTGTATAGTATAACCTTATTTCCAAGGTTGAGCTTTTTCTGTCTGTTGGCCAGAAGATTGAGTCTGACTATTCTCGATTGAACCTTGCTCGTGATGTTTTCAATGTGATTTACCCAGGTAAAATGGCGATCTATTTAAAGACTTGACTCGCGGCTGCCATTCGATCTCCCTGTCTGAGATCGTTAACCTTGTGTCGAGAGAAACGCTATGTCTCCCCAAGTCTATCGCCTGGGTTTTATCTGGGTTCACCCGAATCTGTCAATTGAGCGTTCATGGTCGTCCTATGGACGTTACATGTAGACGACCGTCAACACCCAACCCATAGAAGAAGCGTAATTGGAAAGGGGCACGTGGCTCACATATAGGCTAGAAAGTAATGGAGACAGCACAGCTCCCCGAGAAACTCCAGAAACTCCTTGACAGGGGACAGAGTTCCTTCAACTTGAATCTGAAATGTTCTGCCTTCCAGAAAGGACCTAATTCACTAGACCAGGGTCCGAGGAAAATCGAAATTGAACAGTTTATGTAGTAGGCCTTTGTGCCAGACCCGGTCGAAGGCATTTGAAATGTCCAGGAGGACAAAACGGACTGTCTCTCTGTTACTTAGCTCGGAGATGGAATTTTCGACTATTTGCAGGGCTTGCAACTCGGTGAAGTGTGCCCTCCTGTAGCCGAATTATTCGTCAGGCAGAACATTTCGGTCTTCAACTTCTTCGGTTGGCCTTTGCAGCACAACACGTTCAGCTAACTGAGCCGTTGAACAGAGCAGACTAACCGTACGGTGATTCTGCGGCAACAGCGGGTTCTGACCCTGTTTGGGAATCATGACAACCACGGCGTGCTTCCATTTTCGAGAGAAGTATCTGAGGGTGATTGAGCTGTTAAGTTTATTCGGTAGATATCTGATAAAGTTCTCGGGAAGCTGCTTCAACAACCTATTGTTGATTGAATCAACTCCTCGGGCCTTCTTGGGAGGTCCTTATATACCACTTTAGTTCTTTCTCCGAAGCTGGACAAACTATGACCGATAGCCATCTTGGTTTCGGACAGGTTGAAGCCTTGTCTTTCACCCTTTGAACTGATGTTCGTCAGGAAGACAAACGGGTCAAGACTGATTTATGGGATGACGGCATAAATGTCCCCAGACATCAGTACCGCCCTTCACGTGGACCCCTACCTGGCTGAGGTGTTTGGATGAAGATATCGTTCATCTTTCAACGGGGGACATGGGGACCTCACTCGACAGAGTGTCTGGGGCTTCTATATCGGGAGGGGTCGTCTACAGCATAATCCATATCTTCCCTAACTAAAACAACAAACTATGACGTAATCCATCTTGAGTTTATTCAGGTTGAAGCCTAGCACCCTTCCCCTTTTAACTGGTGTTTGTCAGAAAGACAAACGGGAAAAAACTATGAAAAACCAAAACAAGTTCTTGATGGAAGTCACTGCGAAAAAGCGAGTGAAACATTAGTGTAACCACCTATTGGTGAGACACCCAAGTTAACATGTCAAAGTTTTATGTCGGCATTGGTGGTTTGACCAATATTTAGAACAGACAACTGTATTAGCAGAAATTCAGAAAGTCATCCAGAAAAGCCTTCGGAAAACAAATCCACATGTGTCTAGCAATTATGTGAAGTCGAAAACAAGTAATGCAGTCGAGCTGCTGGAAAATAACTCTACGAAAATAAAAAGATAAACAGATAAATGATATTCAGATGTTTCAAAATTTCACTTACACAGCTGTCGATTTGAAAGATTGGTCAAACAACCAATGTCAGTATAAAACTTGGTTAGCTATCTTGGGTGTCACACCAAAAGGTGGTTCCACTTATGTTTCGCTCACTTACATACACTGATTTCAATTGGGTACTTGTCTTAGATTTTCACAGTGAGTCTTCAATTGAGGACCGCCTGCCAGGTACTGATGATTTTCATTAGGCTGAAACTGCTGTCTACCTACTCATCTATTTATATTTTCATTTAAATGGAGTTATTTTCCAGCAGCCTAACTGTATTGACCTTTATTGGTTCTATGATCTTTTTTGAAATCTTGAAATATGTTTAATATGTACATGAAATAATGTAACTTCGAATTACTGATATTTCCCAATTTTTCGTATTCAATAATACGAACATACAAATTCAATTTTCAATTCATCAGCAGAAATATATATTTTTATTGATCAAAAATACGTATTTTCATCATCTCAAAGGGAATGATCTAATGTAAAATATATTTATGACAATCCCTCTGCTACCAAATAATTGAATGATTGAGAAAAAATTATATATATATATATATATATATATATATATATATATATATATATATATATATATATATATATATATATATATTCACGCAGATGGAACGCGTTAACTTCTCTTTGTTATCTGACTTATAAAAAACTATATGTAAAAATACTATCATAAGTTAATTTCCGTCATTCTGTTATAAGCAGAAGTGTAATCACGGGTGTTTTTCGTCTTTGAAATTATCACGGGGTTTCGGCAAGATCGCACTCGCCATCATGATGTGCTCTGCTGGATAACTGATGAGATAGATGACTCTATTAATGTATTTTTTTCAGGTGACGGATCAACTGAAGCATATGCAGCTAATCCTTTGCTATTGATTCCTAGAGGAATGCATCTGAGAAAGAAGGATGAAAAAGTAGTTGCTGAAAGCATCAGACACTTCTATTGCAACAATGGAAGTTTTCTGGAAAACCCTAGACAGCTAATCAAGGTATGTGGTACGTATACGTGGTGACACCTGATTTTGTGGTCGAACATAGATCCGAAAATGCATTGTTTCCATAAAACAGGTATTGATTTTTTTTTCGACAATGTTATTTTCAGTATTGATATGTTCATTCTGCATTTTTTCCAAGATCTTAATGAACATTGCAGCTTCATAATTATCATAGCAACCATTCTAACAATCATGTTTGTACAGGTCTTTGGCTGGATGTATGTCACATTTATCTGGAAATAAATAATTTGAGTTGCGCATAAATTGTTTGCCTTTTGTGATACGATGTCTCACGATCATTGAAAATATGACCAGCAATATGATCTATTTTGTTCATGTGTCTTTTCACTGGACAAATTCTAGAGAGTAACCCTTAGCCAATCTCTGTTTCGTCAAAGCTGTTCTTCAATTCTCTACTAAAAGGGATCTTTCAGAAAGCTTTTCTCTTGTGTTTCCCGGTGTATTCCCCAGCCCTCCTTATGTTTACCATGAAGCCACCTCTCAATTTGGGCCGGCACCAAATGCCCACAGCTGATTCGAGGCCTATAAATGAAGTTGCTTGTGATACCTGAGTGTCCTGTGTCTGAAAGTATCGATCTGCTCATTTCATTACGGCCTCGAATTACTATTTCTTGTACATTACGAGACTGTATACACCTCAGCCTCGGATATTGATGTGTACTCCCCGTAGAGTAAGAAGCTTCCGTTCCATGTTTGCTTTTAGACTTGTCTGCCCAACAGGTGATTCTGCCTGTGATTGCTTCACCTTTCGGGGTTTGACACTTGAATAATAGTTTATGTCGACCATGTATATCTTTGTCATGTCGTCATGATTTTCATCACTTCATATATTTACCATGTGCCGCGTAACTCGGTCAGTTTTCTAATCTAAATTGGTCCATTCTTACATTCCTCATCATAACAAGATCTTAGGCTTCGCTGCAATCAATCATTATTTTTACATTGGACTAGGACTACAAAAATTTTCTTTCCCAAAAATTAATCACTCCTAAAAAATATAACCCCTTCAATTCAGACTACAATGACTAATTGATCTGCATAGCCCAGTATTTCATATCCATTATAGCCCAGAAGAGGAGATGATTCATCTATCATGAGGTTCTTTCTTAGCAATGGAGACAAAACTCTTACTGGGGAATGGTTGTGTAAACCAATAATCTTATGTGCATGCAATGAATCCAACTGCAGCTCATGTCATCAATTCCTCTTTTTTTGTCGTCTGCAAGGAATTTTGGCAACAATAAAATCCAACGATTCCTTCATACTTCAGTGACCGAGAGTTTCTTCAAAATGAATTATAGTACTTTGCGGTGCATGATGAACTAAAAAAAAACTGAGACTCAAGTGCTAGAAGTTTATTAGCCGTAGTCCGCAGGTTTTCATACATGACGTTTTGTGTGCTACTACGACAGAAATAATCAGAGGCTATATAGCAACAATAGAAGTGATCTACATTGCTGAAGTGGTAATTCAAATACATATACTGCACGTTTCTATAAAAAAAATATTCAATACCAGCCTCAAAGTATTGTTATACTTCATAGCAACACTAATTTCAAAGAAGAAAGAATATCATACACTCAATCTGCTTTTATTTAATAATGACAAATGAGTGATTCATTTTCATATGATAATTTTTTAGTATTTCAGTGATCAGAGTTTCGCTAGATCCATCATCGAAACAGCTAGATTACACTCAAGAGTGGGCGATGTATTCTTTTATCAATTCGCATATCATGGAGTTCTGGGGGGACAAACTGACAAATCAGGTACGTGTGCGAAACTCAAATTGAAAATGAGATGCATTATAAGAATCAAACGAATATGCATTCGTGGATAATGATTCGAATCTTTCATATATTCACTTTAGACGTCAATCACTTGTATCAGTATATGCCAAAGAAACGGTTCTTGATTGAAGACGATTTGTTGAAACATTTAGTTTCGTAAATAAGATAGAACTGACCGATATCTGATGAAAATTAATTATAACGTATTCAAAAACACACTTTGATGTGATATTTCCAGATTAAAGTTTACAAAACTGCGACACGTGTTTCGGGCGTGTTGCCCGAAGATGCTATTGCATAGCAGAACAGGTGTCATGGTTTTGTAAACTTTAAAGGGAAAATCTCACAATGAAGCATGTTTTCTCGAATACGACCTAGTTTCGTGCTAACTATCACTATGCGAAGTAATCTCCTGTCTCTTGAATAGCAATAATTTCATTATGAAAGTCAACGTCCTCTATCGTATAATATATTTTGTGAACGATTACACATTCAAACGGCTGGAAGGGTTATATAGAGAGATGTTTTCGACTATTTGTTTGAAGTTGGTTGACAATGTTTCGTGGTGCTTTTCATTAGTTCGTTCTTCCATTGTATCTTATATGATATAAATTGATTTGAAATCCCTGAAAGAATCTATAAAAAATTAAAAAGATTAGCTGGAAAATAACAATTATCTGAGCAAAAAAACTGAATTTACAATCAAATAAAATACAAGCAACAATCAAAAATTAAACTATTAACACGAGCTGAAAAATTAAAAATTATTAACAAGAAATGAAAATTAAAAATTAAAAGGTTCTTAGTCAAGTTACTTCACGACGTTTTGATTGTCAGTATCCACAATCGTCTTCGGTGATACATGGACTTATCTTTTCGAGATTGACTATTTATAGGTCATTCAAGTGCTTTCACCTATCCCCTCTTTGCTATCTTCGCTTCATCGGTTTTAGCGGGAGTTGGTTGTGTTCTACTTGATTATAGGTTTCCATATGTTATGTATCTCTACGCTAGCTTGGCGAAATGAGTTGTTTGACAACATATATGTGGCTTTTTCGTTTAATATAATTGTTATTTTGCAGCTTATCTCTTTAATTTTTTATAGATTCTTTCAGAGATTTCAAATCAATTTATATCATATTAGACAGTGGAAGTCCGATAGTCACTACGTAATATATATATATATATATATATATATATATATATATATATATATATATATATATAGATATATATATATATATATATATATATATATATATATATATATATATATATATATATACAAATATATAGATCATTGAGTGTGTATGATATAAATCAAAAGGAGGAAATGAGGAAATGTTGAAAAACAAAATATATATATATATATATATATTTTGTTTTTCAACAAAAAGTTATTCTTGATAAAAGTTTGTGCATTCTCTAAAACTAAACAAGCACCAACAAAATGCAGTAGAACACACGTAATATACAAGGAGACTTCAAATACTTGATTTTGTTACAAGAGTAGAGTACTCTTATTTTGAAAAATTTTAGGAAATATTAGTTAGAAAAGTTGTTCAGCATTGAAAAATACATATAGATTTGTAGTCATGGCCATCTAAGTGAAGTTTTATTTTTTTACACATGTTTTTAAATGGGGACTACAAAAAACAAATTTTTGCTAAAACAATAAATAGACAGCATCCTGTATACAACGGTTCATTTTAAAAGCCTGTAATATCGCAAATTACACATCTGTCGTATTAACCACGGTCAATTTTTTGGAAAAGTAAATTAATTTCCAAAGTTTTTGGTGCAAAGTAATTTTTATTTTTTGTTATCAACGAAAATTACTCAAAATTATACAGTATTGTAACAAAAACTCAATATTCAATGATATCAAATCACAAAACATTAAAATAAAATAGATATTTCCGAACAAACTCATTGATTTCCTGGAGATTTTCTTGTCCAAAATAAGTTTTTTAAGTTGAATCTCCAGAAAATAATGAGTTTGTTACGAAATGCCTATTTTATTTTGATGTTTTGTGATTTGATATTATTGAATATTAAGTTCTTGTTACAATACTGTATAATTTTGAGTATATTTCGGTGTTAACAAATAATAGAAATAACTTTGTACCAAAACCTTTGAAATTAATTTACTTTTCAAAACAATTGACCATGGTTAACACAATAGTTGTGTAATTTGCATTATTTCAGGCTTTTCAAATGAACCGTCGTATACAGGATAGTGTCTATTTATCGTTTTAGCAAATTATTTTCGTAGTCTTCATTAAAAAAAAAAATGGAAAAAAACGAAACTTCACTTGGATGGCCATAACTTTAAATCTAAATAAATTTTTCAATGCTGAACAACTTTTCTAAATAACATTTCCTGAGGTTTTTCACAAAATCAAATATTTGAAGGCTTCTCCTATATTAGGTGTGTTTTACTGTATTTTGTTGATGCATGTTTAGTTTTAGGAGATGCACAAACTTTTATCAAGAATAACTTTTTGTCGGAAAATCCTTAATAAATAAGTTTCCCATATGGTGCCTACTTTGGGGATGAATCTGTATATACACATATACACTTATATAGGGTACAAATCATATTGAAATAGTCAAACACATATTAAATTGATTGAAGATATCATACAATAAACAATAATACCAAACAAATTTAAAATGTTCAAATGCAGTATACATTTTGTTTACTTGATAAAAATACACTTGACAAAATAAATTAAAGAAAGCTGTCCTCATATAACTCTTCTAAACTACAATAGGGTCTACCACATAATAAGTATTTGACTGATTTTCGAAATACACAGTTATCCTCCAAAATTTTGATATGGTCAGGTAAATGATTAAACATTTTGAGAACATTATAACACATAGAGTCTTTGACTAGAGTAGAGGCTGGTATGGGTAATCTTAGGTCGTTAGCTTGACGAAGGGCATCACAACACAACAAAGTTTTTGTTTCGGGGTTGAAATTAGATGATTTTAATGTATTTCCACGTGTTAAAACCGAAAGTGACCATAAAAATTATATATTAGCTCTTGTTTTCAAGATATAGTATCATTATATTATATATATGTATATTGAGTTTTCAACAAATGAAATATTTCATCACCAACAGTTGGTACACATGTTTGTTTACATAACACCCCTCTCATCAGCCGTTCTTAAGTGGTAAACATAACCTATGTGAGTTTGTCAATTGTACGCACGTGGTTGCTATTGAAATTATCGTGTGAAGTTGATTTTTAAATTAATTTAAGTGCTGATCTGAAATGCCTCGAAAGTGTGTGAATTTTGTCGATAGCTTTTGCTATATATGTGGTGAAATAACATTTAAGGCTCAGAAACGTAAAATGACACCTATCGTTAAGACAGCCTATGAACATTATTTTGGTGTGAAAGTTGGGGACCAAGATAAATCATGGGCTCCTTATATATGTTGTAATTCTTGTTCCGTCATATTGCGAGAGTGGCTGAAAAATAAAAACCGGGCAATGGCTTTTGCAGTACCTATGGTTTGGCGTGAGCCTACCAATCATACAGACAACTGTTATTTCTGCTTAACTCCTCCCATTAAGAAAAGAGGAACGGTTAAATACCCTAATCTCCCATCTGCTCTTCGGCCTGTACCACACTCAGACAATTTGCCAGTCCCTTCTCCACCCCAAAACTATGAAATTTTAGAGGAAGGTGATGAAGACTGTTTAGAAGGAGCAACCCATCCTTCTACATCCTATGACCCTGATTTTGAGGTAAGCGATAGGTCTAGTGATCCGCACAGAATTAGTCAAGCAGAGTTGAGTGACCTTATAAGAGATCTTCGCTTGTCTAAGGAAAAGGCTGAGCTGTTAGGGTCAAGACTACAACAGTGGAATCTTCTAAAACATGATGTGAAAATATCTCAGTATAGACAGCGTCAAAAAGATTTGCTTCCTTTTTTTGAGAAAAAAAGAAAACCTCGTAGTTTGTTCTGATGTTAATGGTTTGATGGACTGCTTGAATTTGGATCACACTCCATATGAATGGAGACTGTTTATAGACTCTTCAAAACTAAGCTTAAAAGCTGTACTTCTGCATAATGGAAATCAGCTACCCTCTATTCCTATAGGTCATGCAGTTCACATGAAGGAAACGTATATAAATATGAAAACACTTCTCCAATCAATCAAATATGAACAACACAAGTGGCACATCTGTGGTGATCTGAAAGTCATTGCTATACTCCTAGGAATGCAATTAGGGTTCACCAAGTACTGTTGTTTTTTGTGTCTGTGGGACAGTCGGGATAGAAAATCTCACTATAAAAAAATGAACTGGCCTACACAAGACCTAAACCCTAATGAGAAAAATGTAGTTTACGTGCCTCTTGTAGATCCTAAGGATATTCTCCTTCCCCCATTACATATTAAGTTGGGACTAATGAAAAACTTTGTGAAGGCCATGGACCAGGAAGGACAAGCTTTTAAGTACTTGAGAGCAAAGTTTCCCAGGTTGAGTGATGCTAAAGTCAAGGAAGGCATCTTTATTGGGCCTCAAATCCGTGAAATCGTAAATGATCCTGCTTTTGACATGATTTTAACAGGAAATGAAAAAAGAGCCTGGGAAGCCTTTAAGAGGGTTGTACATGGGTTTTTAGGTAACAAAAGAGATGATAACTTCACAGCATTGGTTAAAGAGCTTCTTCAAGCTTACCACCAACTTGGATGCAACATGTCCTTAAAAATTCATTTTCTTCACTCTCATCTTAATTTCTTCCCACAAAACTGTGGAGCTGTGAGTGACGAACATGGAGAAAGATTCCATCAAGATATTGCCTTAATGGAACAGAGATATCAGGGCCGTTGGAATGAAGCAAGAAGTGTTTTATAAAAGACAAGCTAAACGACAGCGATCTTACAATGAATCGGATGGACTTAATTGAAATTTGGTGATACAAACTTCTTTTATTTGTCAAAACACTAAGAATAATGTTTTTCTTATTAATTTTGTACTTAAAATATTCTAAAAGAGACATAACAATATTGTTTTATGTACTTTCACTTTTCACGTATAGTATAACTACTCTTTAAGATTAAGTACTGTGTATCTCAAAAACCAGAGCTAATAAAAATTTTTCATTGTTATTTTCATTTTTATCACCCCAAAATTAGTAGAAATTGACTAATTTAGTGTAGGAAACATTCAAAAAATATTTTTTTGTTGTGTTGTGAATTGGAGTAACTGCTAAGTATCAATTTATTAAACATACTGTTTCTAAAATAAAGATTCCGAAAACTAAAAATTTTATGTAATTCAAATAGGAGTTTGCAGGAGTCTCGACTTTTAGCATTGCATATGAATCTTTTCTAAATAATGAACTCCGCCTGCATTTGAGTTTTGCAACATACTCACCAGAAAGGAATTCCGAACCTTAAATGCGACTCAACAAGTGAGAAATAAGCCGATTTAGCGGCAGACAAACAAAGATCCTTATAAGTTATTCTCACAGTAAAACCACAGCTTACTTACTATACAGCTAAAACACTCTCTTGGCGGGAACGGTTTGCGTCGATCCCCTCGCGCAGGCTTTATGCCCCGCCTCTTAGGGGAAAAGACGTTTATGGCGTGCAGTCGGGAGATCAGTATTACTTATTACACGTTTAGCCGTCATAGGCGGGTGTATAATTTTGTGTATTTTGTTTGTGATTCTTTTGAACATAGTGTTTTATTTTTGAATTTTTAACTGTAGTAAAATGAGTGACAAAAAACCATCAGGACATCATCATGTTTGTGCAGTGCGAAACTGTTATATTAAAGGTTATAACTCGAAGAAGAAATTCTATCGTTTTCCTAAGGATGCGAATCGGTAAGTTCTTACATCATATTTTTTTGCATATTTAAGTGAATAAAAAGTAAACTTTTGATTATACCGTGTTGTCGTAAAATTGTTTGGGAATATATAAGATAAATTACCGTCAAAGCTGGTCAAAGCGTCAACTTCCAAAACCTTAAATATCACCCAGCTCTCGAAATAAGTACCTGCCTCTTCTTAAAATAGATCCACGTTCAAGTGGTCGAAAGATGCCCTTATATCCAAGAAAAAGTGGTATGCATTTCTTATGCGGGGACACATTATGCAGTATGTATATTTTTTCTGGGGAATTTACAGTATGCAAAAGCGTAGTGTTCTTTTAATGGGGTATTTTTTTTTGTTTTTTTTTCGGGGGGTTTTTGTATGATATTTTTTCTATGGTGTTTCTCCTTGTTTTTCCTACATTACTATTTTTATATATATCAACGACTATTAATTGTAATGAAGCAAATAGGAATACAAGTTGTCCCTGACAAGAATGAACTCTACAGGGATCTCGTAAACCATTAGGGCTACAAAGTTGTTTAAGTTAGGAAAAAGTTGGGCCCCACTAAACCCTGCAGTATGATTTCGAATACTTCCGAAAATATTTTGGGAAAAACCGAATATTTGATGATGACTGCGGAGGAAGAAAACGTTGGGTTAAAAAGTGGCTATGAAACGTGAAATTTATTTTGTTTTATTGTTTTAAATTATCAGAAAAAGAAAATAATGAAATTGGAATTTTCGGTTTTTCCCAAATATCTTCGGAAGTAATGAGAATTTTCCAAATTTTAAAACATCATCCGGCAGGGTTCAGTGAGGCGCAACTTTTCCTAATTTGAACATCTCTTTAGCTCTAATCGTTTATGAGATCCCTGTAGAGTTCATTCTTATCTGGGACACCCTAAATAGAGGTGTTGTTTAAAAATGTTTTTATTTATTTACAGAGCCAGAATATGGGCAATGAAAGCCAATCGCGAGGACCTGTTCGGAAAACTAATCGACTTACATCGAAGTTACTCGATATGTGAAATCCATTTTGAAGAGAGGATGTTCACTAGTCACTTTCATACACGATTAGTAACCACTGTAATTTCTACCCTATTCCCGTCTCTCGAGGGTACTTCCAGAACTGATCATTCGTATAGTGCACCGCCCTTGCAACTTCCTGCAAAAATACTACTTCTAGATGACAATGTTATAGTTCCAGGCGGGGTTCCACCTCCACTATTTGATTCAGGTATTAAAAAGCTAAAGCTTAATGTTTTGTATACAGGGCGAAACGAAGGGTGAACCAAAAATAACTGTACAGTGCTTTCATTTTAATTGTCCCACTATTAAAAAACTAAAACCTTTTGATTTTTTAACCTCTTAAAATGAGCTAAAAATCGCATGATATCTGTACATGTAAAGTTTTGTTAAAGTTTTTGTTCCACCCTGTATAAAAAAATCTACGAAATAAATTGTTCCTTGCTTAAGAGTACATATTCCCCTAAGTTTTTTTTTATTTGTTAAATAAAATGTATTTTTGCAGCTAACCAGACAAATGTAGTTGAAACCGAACTAAAAACCGAGGTTCAACATGAAATCGCCGTGAGTCCAATCACAGTTACTCCTCCTTTGACATCTCCAAATTCTAGCCAAACGTCAGCCAATTTATCCTTCGATACCCCAAGGAAGGTTAAATACAGACAGCACATCAAGTCCATAACTGCCGAAAACAAATATTTACGAGAAAGAGTTCAGGTACTTGAGAGTCAAAAAATTAATGACTTAGACAATATATCTTTGGAGGAATATATGTCCCTAACATTCAAATTTTGCAATCCAGACACTGCAAAATGTGTTAATATGAAAGTATCACAGGCGAATAAACATCCAAAGGGTAGACGTTATAGCAAAGAGTTAAAAATTGAATGTCTGTCAATATATTTTGCTGGTCCCCGAGTGTATAAAAAATACTTGATGGCTAAATATAGCCTTCCCTCGCCTAACACTTTGCTAAAAGAAATCAGAGCAGTTAGGATAGGACCAGGGTTAGATAATCCCGAGTTCTTCATTTTATTAAAAAAAAAGATTGACAGTTTTCAGGCCCAAAGCAAATATTGCTTATTGTGCTTCGATGAAATGTCCATAAAAGCCAATTTATTTTATGAGCGTAATCAAGATTATATCATTGGGCTAGCAATGGGTGATACAGGGGAGAAAATTTTCAAACCAACTTTAACTGCCAGTGTATTTATGGTCAGAGGAATTTATTCCAAATGGAAACAGCCAATATCATATTTTTATGTCATACTTCTTGTCTTGCTAACCTATTACATAACCTATTAAATGAAGCTGTGCAAAAATTAAAAAATGTGGGATTAAATGTTTGTGCAGTTACTTGTGATATGGGGTCCAACAATATCAAATTGTCAAATATTTTAAAAATATCTCCAGAAAATACTGGTTTTTATTTAGAAAACCAGTATCTCTTTTTCATCTTTGATGTGCCACATATTATAAAAGCTATGAGAAATATGTTGATGGCATATGACTTCTATGTTAATGGTAAAAAAATTTCGTGGCAATATATTAAAGACTTCTATGAGTTAGATAAAAAATTACCTGTTAAAGCAGCACCTAAATTAACCGATTCTCATATTCATCCCACTAGTTTCCAAAAAATGAAGGTAAAACTTGCCACCCAAGTATTTAGTTACTCAGTTCATGTAGGTATGAGTTTTTATATTAGATTTGGTTCCCTTCCCGCAGAAGCGTCTGAAACTGTTCAATTTGTTAATAGAGTAGATCAACTATTTGATATTTTAAATTCCTCACAAATCTTTAACCCAAAAAAATATAATGCTGCTTTTAAAGCAAACTCATTTCAATTAGAGTTTCTAATGGATTGTTTGTCGTTCTTTAAAAGTCTTGAAATTCGAGACAAAAATAATATGAGCATTACCAAAAAATTAAATTCATCAAAAGCCTTATAATTTCAATCAACAGTATTATTCAGTTATTTTACTATCTTCGGGAAAATGCAGGATTTGATTATATACTTACACGAAGATTAAACCAAGACTGTCTGGAGAACCATTTCGGTAAAATCAGAAGTGAAAATGGGAACTGCATTAACCCAACAGCAATACAGTTCCACAGAACATTTAGAAAGTTGCAATGCGTCAACTTGCTTAATTCAGGTACAGAAAACTGTGAGGCAGATTCTGATCAGATGCTTTTAAGGCTTTCTGACTGCAAACACGATTTTGTATCTCAGGAAACGGATAAAGTACCCGAACAAACAGACGCAATAAATAGCATGCATTATTCAAATAATGAAATGTTGCAAAAAAAATTTATACGGTACGTGTGTGGGTACCTTTTAAATAAAGCGTTAAAAATCCACTCTTGTGATATTTGCAATACTTATAGTAAAGACCATGATGAACTAGATGATTCATCTTTTTACTGTTTTCTTAAGGCATATGAAAATGCGAATAAGGACAGCTTCGGAAATTTGCAAATGCCTAATGACGAGTTTCTGGAACTAATTTGTAAAATAGAGCAAATATTTCAAGAAAACTTTGAAAAATTCGCAACTAAAAGTAATATTTGCAATACTCTTTTAGATATAAGTAACCATTTGTCTTTTAACCATCCCTGTAAATATTTCCCCAAAGAATTTGTAGTAAGATTATATTTACGAGTTAGAATATATTACACTTTAAAAACAATAAATGGTAATTTTAGAAATATCAACAAAAATAAACTAATAATATGGAGAAATTTGTAACATATCTGTAGGTACTTTTATTGCTACAAAATATATTATAATTTGTTGTCGTAAGTTGTAATTAAATTTTTGATTTTATTTTTTGTCTATTGAGTTTTTTTTTATGTATTAATGAATGTTGTATTCTTTATTACTGTTAATAAATCATTAGTATTATTAATAGGTAAGCATTTTTTATTTACTTTCTTTTCCACCTGTTAGTTTTCAATTATTGGGCAATACAACTTATTAAAAACTTAACCTACACAACTTCATTTTATTATTATTTTGACCTTCTCCCTAAAAAACTGAGATTATATTGACTGCATCACTGTGCGCCTGTCACAAGCAATAAATGCAAAATTGTAAGTACTCTGTCGAACATTAAAATTCAGACGCGAAAATCTTAATTATTTTGCTAGCTGAGAAAGGACCTTAATAATGACCTAGCATTCAAGAAGAATAGCTGAAGCTAAATCCTTAGGAACAACATTATTACACAATCAACGACTTTCATAAATCACTATTCTTTTCGTAAAGTTACAGATAACAACTCTAATATCGTAATTATTCTGACCATAATTTTATAAATCGCTCCTTGTCGGCCCACACCAGATCTTTTAATCTATAACAACGAAATTTTATTATTTTCCAAATCAGTTTGAGTAATGTATTTTTTAATAATCCTTATTAACTCCAAATAGAAACCTAGTTTTATCGTAATATTAAAATTAAGATTCAAAAAATCATAATCTGATCCTGTCAGGCAGAAATTAAAAATTTTACTTAAATAAATAATCGTTTTAATCAGGCCCTGACTTTTCCCCTCTGTGCGACAGAGAAAGCAATACTTCTGTCTCGCTTACTCGTAGACTGCGACTTCAAAGGTGCCGCCGAGAGTGTTTCAGCTGTATAGTAAGTAAGCTGTGGTAAAACACCCTGGAGCTAGCTTTTTATTGAGGGTTACAATGTGATCGACGAATTTGAGTTTATTGTCAATTATCACTCCAAAAGATTTAGTATTAGGTCTGTTTTCAATTATCCTGTCTGAGTGCTATGTTGGTAAAGGAATGCTGTCAATAAAGCAGCGAAATGATATTAATTTTGTTTTGGAAACATTAAAATATAGCAGATTAGGGTCGCATCACTTTTTTATTTTTTTTTAACTGCACTTATAATCTCGTGGAGATTACATAAAATTCAATCACACCATAATATTGTGGTGTCATCGGCGAATAAGGTAAATTTTCCTTCTATATCGATAGATGTTAAATCGTTTAAGTATAGCAGAAAAAGTATCCTATTGCACAAAGGTGCACATTGCACAAAGGTGCAATGGGATACTTTTGAACTATTGATTTTTTTAAGCAGGAAGAGAATGTTCCGGTCTCAAAGGATGTATTTATTACGAACGTGAAAGCATTTAATGTGGTATCAGGAGAGTTAGCAAAAATTATAATCGAAATTTCGTCTATTACCGCGGCCTTTTTATTTTTAAGAGATTGAATTATTTCTTGGAGCTCATTTGCCTCAGTAGGGTGTAAAATAAAATTATCAGCGATCAAAATGATATCAAAATGAGTCAGCGGATTGAAAGAAGTTGGTATGTTTTTTGTTAATTTTTCTACTATTGAGCAATAGTAATTGTTCAGTTTGTTTGCGTTTATTGGTATATATCAACTTGCTCTTTCCTCTGTTTTCTTCTAAAAGCATTAATCATTAATTATTAACAAGGAATGAAAATTTAAAATCAAAAGATTCCAAACCAAGTTACTTCACGACGTTCTGATCCTTGGTATCCACAATAATCTTCGAGTGATAATTTTCATTTCTTGTTAATAGTTTTTTTTTTATTTTCCTATCATGTCATCAATTCAATTTTCTGATTTTTTTAGTGTTGCTTGTATTTTATTTCATTGTTATTTCAATTTTTTCTGCTTGATATAATTTTTATTTTTCAGCTAATCTTTCTTAATTTTTTACAAATTCTTTCAGGAATTTCAAATCAATTTATATCAATATCAAAGAAAGGAAGTCCGAACTGATGAAAAGTACTCAATTGATTATCTCATATATATTTTCAATTGATCCTTCTGTAAATATCGATTATTGTTGTGAAATTAATTGAATTAGGTTATTGCTCTTCTGTGTTACTATATTATCCACTATTGATCCTTCAAGACTTCGTGGTATTCTAAAAATAGCATATCACTTTCTTTTTAAAAAATAATTCTTGCTTCAATTATTTTTCATAGTGAAAGGATTTTCTGAAGATGTGAGACATGGCGAAGAAATAAGTTATCTATTCCGACGTAATTATGGGGGCTTGAATACTACCGATTTAAGCAAATATCCAGAGATGGACCAAATCGTCCAGAAGAGAATGATTAAGATGTTCACTGACTTTGCAAAATATTCGTAAGTGCTATTGAGTATATTTCTGAAGACTCATTTTTGAATAATTTTTATGATGGAAAAATATTTGTGAATCATTAAAACAACAATACTTAATAACTGTTCCATGACTGAATGATCATTTCAAAAATGATTTTCATAGTGACCTTTGACAATTTTTTTTATTTTCTCATGTAGGTACATGAAGCTAAATTTGAAAAATAATGTTCAACAAATCACGTCGTTTCTGTTTCAGAACTCCTACCCCAGAACCAATCGATCTTTTACAAAATCTCACTTGGCCAAAAGTAAAACCCGACAACTTCCAATACATGGATATTGGATCTTATCTGGAAATCAAGAGAAATCCAAAAGACGTTATGTTCAAGGAATGGAAAAAACTATTTTCAAAATATGGAGTTCCGCCATTTTATACTTACTGATATACCTTGATATATATATATTTCCAAATGAATACTGGGTTATCATGAAATATGAAGATCCATCTGTTATTTCAAAATTATTTTTGATGTTCAGTCAGTGATAAACTTTATTTCAAAATAAAGTGTTTCCAATAATTGCTACTTCCAACATATTCACGAAGTAAGGCTTAAATCCATCATACAGAAGGGAATAAAATTATGGAATGAAGTCATTCTTCAAGAATAGGTGACTTCGGAGACAAATCCGAAACAGGTCTTTTTTTGTTTCCGAATTATATATGGCCCATTTATTACACCAGTGACGTTATCCAACTCGGCGTGATGACGTAATCGATATTTTCAAATGAACATATGGGTCGTGTGACAGCTTATTATGAAAGTATTTTCAGTTTTCCATTCAGTGATGAAAACATCAACATATTCATTGGTACGGGGTGGCCAAATTTGCAACTTTGGAATAAAATTAATTGACACAACGAAAATTATGTGTGTATCTAATTCATTTAATACAAAACACATTTACTACTATCAGATATCATAAAAAAATGTTTATTTCACAATCAAACATTGTTTATTGCCTTAATCAAATATTCAAATTGCCACCCACCTGCCCCTTGCCTCTTGTAATTGAACCATAAACACAATTTTTCTTGAGAATTGTGAATCATTTCTGAAGTTATATCACGAATTTTAAATATAATTCTGCTTTCTCAATCTTGTAAATTGTTTGGTTTGTCAGCGATCTGGAACATCCTCATCCATTGGCCACCCACCTGCCTCTTGCCTCTTGCCTCTTGTAATTGAACCATAAACGACATAAACGACAGGGTAAGAAAATGTCTATAAAGGACGAAACTGCAGTAACGATAGTTACGAACAAAAGTGGTAAAAACCATAGAAAGTTTCATTTCCCATTTTTCATGATGATCTCCTACTACGTAGTATAACGGCTACATTAATCAATACATTGATAGGGTTGAAGATCTCAGTTGTAGCGCACAAGCATTCATCGTGGATTCACAACAATTTGCATGACGCCCTTTACAATCTTCATTATCCGCTCCCACTACACACTCAAGCAGTGGCGTAACTATACCGTTCGAGGGCCGTGGCAAATTCATCGGATGGGCACCCTCCCCCCAATATAAAGGAGCTGAGTCAATAATAATAATATTTTTTATTTTATAATACTCATTTATACACTTCAACTTGTAATTGTACAATAATAAATCACTACATCAAGTAGGTACATAGAAACTTTATAATTATAATTAGGTACTTGATTTTCTAATAATTCACTTCAGATAAAAAGTATACCCAATTCAAAGTACAGTCAGCATCTAATTGATATGGGCATATGAAGTAGGCAAAATTATTTGAAAAACAAAAAAGCAATTTGATATACGCAGTCCGAATCATCTTATTGTTGTTAGCACCCAAGGAGTTCAAAATGTAAAATGTTAATTATTGAAATTCCTTCCCTGGGACTTCCTGTTCAGCAAAAGTGGTAATGACATCATCAAAGTTCAAGTTTCGGGGCATAGAATTTTCGATGAATAGAATAGTTAAGTTGCTTAACCTGTCTTGTCCCATAGAATTTCTTAAATAAGTTTTAATCAATTTCAGTTTTGAGAATGATCGCTCGGCACTAGCCGCAGTAACAGGATTGGTGAGAAGTAATAGAAATGCAGTGCACACTTCAGGAAAGCTTGAAGATATAAAATGTTTTTTTATTATTAATAAGTCAGAAAGTTTTCTTATAGAAGATGATGTTTCTATTCCGTGTCAAAAAGCGAATTGAAAACTGAGAACTTCCTTGGAAAAGGAGATGGATATATATTCTTTATATAGATGGACAAATGCTAAAGCCTTTTCCAATACACCAGTATCTTTCAAATTCTGCAAAGTGGCAGGTTGCAAGACACTGAAATTGGAAACAATTGCATTCATTTCAAGGAAACGCGATTTCAGTTGATTAATGATTATGTCTAATACACAATAGAATACGTTCACTTCACGTCCAGGATCTTGAAGACTTTCATCCTCACACATTTCATCAAAATGACGTTTCATTTTTCTCTGAGTTTTGGGAAATTCAGGGTTTATAGACCATTTCACTGCAATACTATTTGCTTCCGTCTTTAAACCTTCAAATTTATGTCGATACTTTTCAAGTTGTTCAACACAGACTTGCAAACGCTTTGAAGCATTTGAAAGATCGATATTTTTAGACTGAAGTACTTTAGAAACCGCGTCTTTAGTTTGTAAGACTATAAAATGGAAAACCAACAACATAATAACATTGTAGTTTTCTATCTTCTTCACCAAGATAGCTTCATTTCTCTCATCTGTTTTGGAATTTAATAAAATAGTTTTTGTAAGCGTTTTTCGAACATCAAAAAACTGAACTTTTAAAGCAAACATGGCATCAAAGCGTCCTGCCCATCTAGTTGGATTCATTGTTTTTATTGTTACTGAATTTGATGATACCCTGGACTCTCTTTTATTGTCAGATATAAAACTAGATAATATATTACATCGATTAATACTATGACCAAAAAAATTTAAAATTTGTTGTACAGTTTCGAATAATGTTTGTATTTTTATTACCTCTTTCACTGCATCATTTACCACCAAATTTTAATTTTAAGTAGCACAATGGACATAAACCGCATTTGGCTCTATATCTCTTATGAGTTTTTGAACTCCGCCGTAAGTGCCTTTCATGGTATTAGCTCCATCGTACCCTTGTCCACGGCATTTAAAGCGGAAATTTCCCGAACATCCGCAGTAATACTCGTACCAATACGCGTGGCGAGCATTTTATTATCTCACGGATACGTTTTGAAACTGGGTTACAACTTTTTTAAACAAAATACTTTGAATTTTTAATACATTTTTTTAATTGTGTATGCAACTGAGTAGGTAACAAAATTGAATCAAAGACAAAACTTTTTTTTAATAAACATGTATAATAAATAATAAATGTTGGGAGTTGGGGTTCTCCTCTGACCGGGGGCCCCTTCCGGCTGGGGGCCCGTGACATTTTGCCGATATGCCACTTTGTAGTTACGCCACTGCACTCAAGCAGGCGGCTGTGGGAGGATTGAAAATCCATTTGATCTTCAGCAGTGAAGAAATTTCAGAATTACAATAACCAATACCAAATTCAACAAAAGATGTGCCGTTATCTGGATATATTATTGAAAATCTCTCTCTGCCAGCAATAAATATTCCTTTCTTCCGAGGGAAAAAAACACAAGCACTACAGGAAAATCCTTAAGGCGCTCTTAAAGCGCTGCCTGTGCTAAAGTAGTTGTCTAGATATGACTTGAATTGCTGGAGATTAAATCCATTTGGAAAAACGTTCTTAGCAAATTCCACAAAAACGCCGTTCTCCAAATAAAAAAGTTCTCAAACAGCGGAGTTTGAGGTGTACTGAGTTGAACCTCAAAACGATGAGCAGCCATAATCCGTCGCGTATTTCTGATATGTACCGCTCTTGGTGGAATCAACACATGAACACTTCCCATGAAAGTATCTATAGAAGAGATCCAAATCTCCAACCTTTCTTCGATGTTCCAGACTATTAAAGTTGCAAGTGATGTTCGTGTCTCCAATCAGGCAGATGGCTCTTTTCTGGATGGAATCCAGCAGCTTCAGGGTATGTTTGGGGGCGGAGCTTCATACATGAGAACAACATTCCGAAGAAGGTTTGATCTGAGCTTTATAAAGCATCAAAAGTTGCTGAGGTGGGTATACTTTTCTCCAAATGTAATGACGAGATTAGTGTGCTGTCGTCAGCAAAGCTATATATTGGATCCTCGGTTTTTTTTCAATAAGTCATTGATATACAATAAAAAAAGGATGGAGACAATATGGATCCCTGGGGAACATCAGCGTGAAAGTATTCGAGAGATATCTATCGACGGCCACTTGCAGGGAACGTTCTTTCAGGAAGCTGAAGAGCCATACACAAAAATGATTCGACAAGCCATAGCATCGAAGTTTGACCAGCAAATTCTAATGCCACACACGGTCAAAGGCCTTAGAAATATCAAGCGCAAGAGCTGTTGACTCTCCATGTTTCCCGATTGCGTTATTTCAAATATGGGTGACATATATAGAACGTCGCCTGTTGATCTTTGTTTCCGAAAGCCATATTCATGATCGCTCAAGCTGTTGAAGCCTTTCTAATATTTGAGAATATGGTGATTTACGGCTTTCTCCATGATTTTTTATTTCACTGATAGCGAAGCGACCGGTTTCAAGTTTACTGGCCCTTTTTGGAAATAGGCTGAACGAGAAAAATATTCAAATAAGAGAAAAAAACCCCTTTCTTGTAAGACAGGTTGAAAAGTCTGCAAAATACCGGTGCGAGTTCATTTGCTCACTTTTCAAGTACAATGACGATCAATTCAAAGGACCAGACGCCTTTTTGATATCGAGCTGTTTCAAAATTCGCTTGACTAGACTTTATCAGAAAGTATTTTCCGGCAATTTGGGTTCAAGTGGGAATAGTGGGTGGTGTCTTTCCCAGAAAATCGACTGTGGCGTGTAAGCATAAGTACATCCGATGACATTAACGAGACCAGTCTTGTACGCAGTACAAGTAAAGATCAACCATATTTTTCCTGCACCTCTAAGAAACAGAGGCCCAGCATGATCGACCCCCATTATTTCAAAAGGTATAAAGTTTGATAACAAAAGGACTTTCGAAAGTTTTCTGAATTTTTGTTTAGAAAACATTCATTTCGATAGCTTTTATTACCTTCTAAATCCTGAACCTTTTCTTTAATAACCCATGGAGGGTAAATACGCTAGCATGATGTGATAAGATATGTTGGTGATATAATGAGAACTTTGTACAACTGTATTCTAGGATAAAAATCACTAGGATGAAAGGGGGTAGTCATCAGGGTATTCTGTTGATTGGGTTCTTATCATTTCTGATAGAGTGACGTGGAACCTTTCTACTGATCTATCAGGTCGGAAATAACGTTGAATCATGGTAATTTCATGTCAAATAGAGTAGAAATGTATTTCAGTATATCGTTGTCAAATTTTCGACCGTAATCGCAATGAGTTCTTAATGGGGTACTAAAAATCTTTTCAGTCACCTCGAAGAGGTAGTTGGTATGGATCATTACACTTTACTGAAGTCAGTGTGTATTGAAATTGAATTCGAAATAATATATTTATTCGGTTTCATGTATACAATAAAATTAATAAGTGTCATACGGTGGTTCACCATATTTTCCGTATATCTTCTTATCATAGAATTTCATGTTTTCATCAAAAGGGTTCATCTGAATCCTCAACTCTTCACCTATATTCAAGTAGGTCAGATTGTTGGGAGCTACTGAAGACCAAATTACATTTTGAAGAGTCGGATCATTTTGAGGAGTTGGATTACTGAAAACAAATATGCGTTAAAATATAAAATATTCTGGTTATGAAGTTTTGGTTTTTACTGAGTTGGGATCTATTAGTTCAGAGATTCAATAGAACACTCATTCCTTCATTTCACTACATGACACTTTTGAGTTACATTGAAATCATCACTAAGTACTCATCACTGTTTAAAAATAAAGTTTCTTTGGATGTAGGAGATAATGTTTCTAGGTGCATTTCAGAGATTTAGACTTTCATTATCTGAAAAAGTATCAACAGTTTCGGAATGTAAAAGAAAATAATCCAACGAGATATGGGAAAACCTAGTAATGATGGAAAATGAACAATGAATATTAAATGGAAAAGTATGAGCACAATAATTTGTCAAAGAAAATAATATAGAAACGTATAAAAATTATGAAACAACAAAAACTAATTATTATTATTATTACTATGATTGAAAAAACATAAGTGCGATGATTTGTGAAGAAGAAGAAAATCTAATTTGAAATTGATATCAATTACCTAATGGGTTGAAAAATCAATGAAATGTCAGTGATTATCATTCTGAATGAAGAGTAATTCACCTAATGAAAATTGTGAATTACTCTTCCTAAGTTGATGGTTGGTTTTCGAAAAATGAATTTTCAGAGACACTACGAGGTGTCAAACTGAATTTGAGAATTTTAATGTGAATAAAAAAATGCATGTTAAAGAGTTTCATCTTCGACGGCGGTGTCGGATGTCGCTGACCCATCAGGAATGTCATCGATTTGTTGTGGATTCAAGTTATAACTTTTACATCCCCTGAAGAAATTGCATCAGGGTGAAATGAATGTTGAGTCCTGGTAGCTGGTACTGGTGATATTTCAGAGATTCTCCAATTACCGCTGTAGCAACGATGAATACAGATGTAGTTCAAAAGTCGGTATTATCGACTGTAATATCCTCAAAACTTAGGAGTTGAAGTAGGCTTTGTTCGTATATTATATGAAGTTGAATGGGTGGCATCTTCTTCTCGGGTGATCTTGAAATGGTTTGGATTTTTGGCAAGGCGCGGGGCTTCTCATATGAGAAGCCCCGCGCACGCAATTTCTGCATTCCAAATATGGAACATTTGATAAATATTGTTTGGCTTTGGCAATATACCAACATCTTGGACTGATATGAGTTCTTTTATCGAGGTACCATTTATTGATACTGGAACTTATGGACATTTAGCTCCAGCTTCAAAGAATTGTGAAATTTAGAAAATGCAATCTTGTGACTGAAGGTCGCCTCAAATAATTGGCATTTGGCGAAAGAAAGTCAGGGTTGATCTTCTTGCATGGTCTCTGCTAATAGTGGTGTAGTCCAGTAAATGAGGAGGAGGGAATACATTTGTGGTAAAGTAATTGGTAACGATTGAATATAGGAGGAGAGGAAAGTGCAGAACAGAAATATCATTGCATTGGAGTAATGAGCATCGACATTGGTTAAATCGTGATATTGAATGTCGTTGATACTTCGTGTACCTATTGAATTTCCAATGAAAATTCGAAGTAGATAATCAGATTAATATGTACATATATTTCGTGAAAATTTTCACGTGAATACAACCTAACGTCACTTACCCATATTTAGCAAAATTGGTCCATAACTTGATCATCCTGATTCTCGTTAATTTGTCACTTTCTGTAACGTTTCCAATTTTTCCTCCAAATATATATCCGAGCTCTTCAGAATGACCTACCCCTATAATTGAAATTGAAAAGTTATTTCGTTCATGCAGGTAGTCAATTAGATTTTTTGTTTTTTTTATAGTTTGACATGTATTATACCTACATCATTACATTTTTATCATACGGTAACTCAAAATTGGTCAAACCTACTGCTTTGCATCCAAATGCAATTAATTGTTTGCATATGAGTAAAATAATAATGTCAAACACTGAACATGAAATAATTGACATGCATCTTGCGTATTGGATGAAGATAATGTTTCTAGTGCTCAACGTATACACAAAGATGAATATGCTAGTCATCTAGTATCTTGTGTAACAATTTTTTCGAATATTCATGTACTGCATTGTGGAAAAAACTCATTTGGTAGATATGGCTATCTTTGCAAAGCCAATCGAACGGGGAGTCCATATTTAAATTTTATTTGAGAAATAATTTTGAGGTTTGTCTTTTTTTCTACACAAATATCGGAGTTAATATTCATACCCACGATACTGTTGAAGTTGAAAATTAATTTTCGTCGGAAAATATGAACTTTAATAACTCGTATTTTCGTGACAAAACATTTTTGGAACATAGTTCATATAGCAACCTATCATAATGTTTACAGGTACATTAATATATTATCAAGAAACACCTTGTATTGCCATTTTCACTTCTTTGTATTTGAAGTAGGTGAAAAATATCGATATATATATATATATATATATATATATATATATATATATATATATATATATATATATATATATATATATATATATATATATATATCCATTTTTAATGGAAACATCCCCCTAAAATTTGAAGTTGTAAATCGGTTTTAATAATTTTTTTTTAATGTCAAGTACTAAAAGGTCTACTTTGGAACAAAATTTGAATGTTTATTACAGTTTTTAGCATACTACGATATTTTCTCTTAGTCGAAAATCGGGATTTTTTATTAGCGATTTTTTTATTGAAAAAATCACTACGCCACTGGATTCAGAGTGCCTCTAAATAGGTGTGACCAAAATTTCATGAAAAAATATTCATTATTAACAAAGATATGACAACTCAAAAATTCGAAAACTCACACAGCTAACAGTTACAAAAACATCCTATATCAACAGATATAGCCATCCTGCATATAGGTGTGTCCACTAGCCCCATATTATGGAGGTGTTTTCTTAGTTGACAGTGGCCAGTCAGAAATCCTACTGTTACGCGTAGATTTTTCTTGGTTATCGCCATATATTTCTTCGGCACCAGCTTGCCAGGGTCGCCCAGGGTGATCCTAACAAGATTGCATCCTTTGATTCCATCCCATTTCTTTGGGGATTGAGCAAGAAACACTTGGCTGAATTCGCAATTGTCGAAGTCATCAGGCCGTAGGTGCCACTGAGTCCTAAAATTCTTATTCCATCCTCTTCCTTGGGTGAAGAGTCGGCAATGCAATTACCTTCACTCCTGTGGTTCTCTTCAACCCACCTCAGGACAATGTTATTATCCACCAAGGCTTTGGCTAAATCTTGGTGGTACTCGACCTGTTCAAGATTAATAGGGCTTGTCTGCTATCAGTGCAGATTGTTCTGTTTTTACCAGAAATTCCTTTCCTGGTTATTTCTTTTATAGCGATTGAGATACCAGCCAGTTCTGTTTGGACCACGCTGGTATTTTTACCCATTCTCCACTTAATGTTTAGGCTTAGTGATCTGGAGTACATTCCACATCCCAAGCCTTCTTTGGTTTTGTGCCGTTCGTATATATGCGTATTACATTTGTAGAATCTGACTCTGTGTTCTGTTATATTTGTATTTTGTAGGGTTTATTAAACACCAACCTGGGTTCAATTGCATCATTGGTTGCCTGCAGCAGAGGTTGCGCAGTGAGCGCTTCTCGCCATAGGCTCAGCCCCAATTGATCTATTTCTACTTCGAGGTTTACATCAGCTGTGCGCAATCGTAACCTGGCCATTAACGAAACTTCCTTAACGTACAGGTCTAGAGGGGTCAGATCAGAAATTAATTTCATTACCGCGGTTGGTGTTGTTCTCATGGCTCCTGTGATGTTTAAACAAGCCAGTCGCCGTACTTGATATAATTTTTGGAAAGCCGTTGCTTCCATATTATGATTCTACCCAGTTTAATGAAAGCGACGCGAACGCAATTGACCTCTGTCTTTCATCTTCTTACTCGTGACTAATCAGGGCTGCTGCGTCAAATTTACTAGCGTCAACGGTCATTTTTTCTGTTTTATCGGGGTTAGAATGAGCAAGTATTCTGGGCGACACTAATATTTCCTTTATATTTTCAAAATTGTTCTCTGACACTTTTTTGACCAGTTCCATTCAGTGTTCTTTTTTATTAATTCATATAGAGGTTGCATCACGCCTGACGTATTTGGAATAAATTTACATTAAAAATTAACTATTTTTTTCTTTTTCTACTTCGAATCACATTCATGAATTTTATATAGAACTTTGTTTGAATTTGTTAAATGTTCTCAGTCGTTTCTGCCCGTAATTAGAATACCATCCATACAGCAAACCATACCCGACATGGTAATGAAAAACTACGTTCAACGTAGGATTCCATGTCACATTAATAAACAAAAAAATTACCAATCCATGAAATGATAAGATTGCGAAAATAGTTATTCAAAATAATAAAGATAGGATTTTAGGGAAATTTCATCTGAAAAATGTGACTGCTGTATTTTTTTTTCAGTAAAAAACTGGTTGTTGATTATAATAGTATCTTTTGTATTAGTTTTTCTGTCAATGGTACATGGAATCCTACGTTATACGAGTAATCAAAGTATTAATTTCAATAAATAGCTCAAAATTGAACATAATTATTGAAAAAAAAATTTAATTCGAAATTCTTTCGTCTTTTGCATTATCTGAGAACATTCACCACAGTAACGAATTTCATTTTACACTGTCAGAAAGTAGAGATCTTAATGAACAGAAAGCCTACCGACTTTTTTGAAAAAATTGATATTTTGACACGTGAATTTTGGATCGAAAATTAGGGTGCTTTTTCGATATTGAATCAAAATGAGGTGAAAAAATAAATATCCCGAATCCAAAAATCACAATGTGTTTGGTACATGAAAAGGTGAGTTTTTAGCAAAATTCGAGAAAAAAGTTTTCGTGAGAGATATAAACAAAAAACCAAAAACTTGGAGGTGATGTGAAAAAAGTGTGAATGAAAATATTGTAGATCTTTTTATTACCTACAACTTTGCTATTTAACTTTTTTCCATAGGACTTTTAATTTTGCCGCAAATCGAGATAAACCAATTTCAACCTTCAAGACTCACCCACTTCTACTTCCCGAGCTCAAATCGACCCTAATTCATTTTTGTTATATCATCTTCCATTTTTAATGGGTTTCATACCACTTTTTTTCCGCTTTATATGTTTTATTAGGGCTTCAGCACTGGACTAATTAGCATCAGCGGAATGTTTCGAGTGATGAATTAACAAACAAAATACAATGCAAAGTACAGTTCACAATAATGAGAGAAAACGAACACCGATAACAGAGACAAATGAAAAATATATGAAATTCCTTTATGTCTATTGTCACTTAGAATGTTTCTCACCTGAGAGTGTCCTTTCTTCTACACCACCCAAACGTCCTTCATGAGAAAATACATAAAAATATACTGGGGAATATTTTGCCATATTCAGTGCTGTTTTGCGGACTGGTCTATTGAACTGATCGTCACTGATATACTGTAATAAGTCAGTAATGGTAAATTCATGTTTTGAAAAACCTAACAAAAAAAAGTTTGACGATGAAGATTAGAAAACTTGATATCAAAAAAGATATATTTTTAACGGAAATATCAAAATAGATTTATATTATTGCATATTTTCGTAATGAAAGTCAAGGTAGAAAGGTAGACTAAACAGTTTTAACGATGAAAACAGAAATAATGTCTATGAAATTTTTCAGTAACTTGTTGGTGGCCTAGCAACATGCTACAGTAAAAAAAGTATGCGTCTCAGGACGCCTGACAAAAGTGATAATTTAAACTAATCTGTTCAAACGTATCAGTAGTAATTTTAATTTCAACTTCCATAAGAATTCCACTGATGGCAATGCAAGTTATCTGCGTAATTTATTTGCCTCTTACGGATTGAATCAATGTATTTTTGATTACACAAGGATACAGGGCAATAGCATGTTTACGGTGGACAATATTTTTCCCTCTTCATCCAATATCTCTAATTCTAGCGTCAGTCACATAGATTTTTCGGATCATGCACTCCAATATATAGTTTTACCAATCACTGCTCCTTCTGTAAAGATAACCAATTATTTTCTTAACAGATCTTTCTGTGATCAAAACATTCGCTTTTTGAATGCTTTATTGGCTCGTGAGGCTTGACTATCTATTCATATACTCCGGCAACGGTAATGCTGATGAAAAATTCTTTATTTTTTATGACTTATTTCTCAACCTATTCGATAAAGCCTTTCCTCAGGAATTAAATCAAACCAATACACATAAAAAATCTAATAACAATGAACCTTGGATAACTAAGGAGATCGTTAATTGAGGAAAATTACTCAGAGATATTTTCCCCATCAGTAAAATCCGATCTGATGAAATCATTAACCAACAAAATAAATTACTTTTGAAACAGCATCGACAGAAGATAGAAACTTCAAAGATGTCTTACTTCGGCCACAAATTTCTTGAAGCCACAAATAAATCTAAGGTTGCCTGGACTATAATCAAACAGAATACCGCATGTGATAAGAAAAGTCAATTCTTGATGAGATAAATTATCTGTAAACGAGGGTGTTGATATCTCCCAAACATTCAGCGATTACTTCTTGAATTCTGTCCAAACATCAGTCAAAGAAACATCTCCTATTTTAGTAAATAACTGTGACATCAACTCCCACTCACTTTTTTCATATCCTCTGGATGAAACAGAACTACTCGAGATTGTGAAGTCGATATCTTCTAAGACTGTCAGTGGCGTGGATGAAGTACCTTGCAATCTCTTGTTCAAGGTAGTTGAAAATTTGATTGAACCCCTCTTATACCCCATTAATATCTCCTTAGTCGAAGGTATATTCCCTACTCGACTCAAACATGCAATAATAGAGCTCATCCATAAGAAAAATGACAAGCACTCGGTTTCCAATTACAGAGAAATTGCGATACTATGTGCATTTTCCAAACTATTCGAGAAAACTTATCAAAGAAGACTCCTCTTTTTCTACAAGAAGTATAAAATGATCCCAGACTGTCAATTTGGCTTCCAAATTGGCAAGTCCTCTGAGGATGCCACGCTTAATTCAGTCAATGAAGTCATTTCTAGTCTCGATAGAGGTGAAAAAACGATAAGTGTTCTATTCAACTTGTCACGAGCTTTCGACACTGTTGATCACGATTTACTTTTGAGCAAGCTGTTTTGTCTAGGAATTCGTAGCTAATCTATGGATTGGTTGATATCTTATCTGGATTGCAGAACGCAAACTGAGAGGGTTGAACTGGAGGCTGGGACCTTCCACTCTAGAATCTGTGTCGTTTCCACCGGTGTTCCCCAGGGTAGCGTCCTAGGACCTATTCTCTTTCTTTTATTCGTACATGACCTCAACAACAGTAATCGTCAACATTGTACAGTGCAATTTGCCGATGATTCTTCGTTCACTCTGAAGTCTTCAAATTATGAGGGATTGTCGAGTCAGGCCAATCAAGCAGTTGCTAATATGCAAAAATATTGTTCTCAAAATGATCTCATTCTGAACAGCTCTAAAACTAATACAATCGTCTTTTCACTACACAGTGTTCTGTTCAAAATAAATGGAAAGTGAATACAACAAATCTCATCTGTAAAATTTTTAGGTTTGAACATTGATGCTCAACTCTCTTAGAACAAGCACATTGACTATAGTTAGAGTAAAATGTCGAAACTAATAGCTCAAATAAAGATAGTGAGAACAATGGGTTTCAAAAAATATGATGACTCATGTAGGGAGCTGTTTACTGATTTGGATATTCTAACTATTATTTCACTATATATATTCAACTGTGTTGTTTATGTCAAAACTCATCTCGACAAATTTTATTCAAGAGATAATCTTCGGCTCGCTACAGGATGTACGTTAAGATCTAACTATAATTTTATTGTTCCCCACTATAAATTGACGAAAGCAGCAAACGGCCCTCTATTTATGCCTATCAAGTTATACAACAAACTACCTATCTCTCTCAAACAGCTATCAAACCTGCATTCTTCAAAAAGAAATGTTAAAAAACTGTTACATGACAATACATTTTATTCCCTCAATGAATATTTCCAGGCTGATTTGTAAATATTAATAATTTGATTGCATCTGTTCAGACTGTACTATTTTCAATTGTCATACTTTTCAGTTGGTTTGATTTAACATTTTTGACTCTTGGATCTAAGTTGTAATCTCAATATGTTCAATGTTTTCATTTCTTTTTACCTGAAATTGGAAACTTTCACGTTATTGGTATTTGTTTACGATGGGTAAATTTGTAACTAAATCCTCAATAGAAGGCCTTTACTTCTATTACTAACTTTCTCAAGACCGGCTATTTTTTATTTCTGACTATATTATTTGGGTTGAAATACCGAGATTCATAACGTTAACGTGACATTTCTCGGCATTGCTATCTTTTTGAAATTATGGCAACTATTATCTACAATCCTTACTAATTTATCTGTTTGCCGAATTTCGACCTAAGCACCCTTTTTACCAGATGTTCGGGAACTACGTGACTTGACAATAATTACAGCCCATCCTGATAAATTATCCTCTATCAAAAAGAAATTTGGGAGATAGGACCAAGTGAAAATAGAATTCAGTCTGCATCCGAGAGTTCTTGTAACAAGACCTTCTTACCAGATACCGTTAACAATACCAATTTCGTCTAGTTTTTCACACATTTTTTTGTTTTCATACATTGAGGTTTATACTTCAAACTCATAGTATATAAAATATTGATTTGATAATAATTTATCTGGTCAAAAATTATTGGTGAAGTCAAATTACTTTTTTCAAATTGTAAAATTTGGATTGAATCAGTAATTAAAAAACATAATCTGAGTTGAACTATTCAATTACATACTGGGTGATTCAGTCGAGCTTGACCAACCAAAGTTTTATTTTTTTAATGTAACACCCGGAATGTGAATACGTCATTCAATTCCCTAGTTTTTCAACTCTCTGAGGAATTTTTATTTTAGAATTTTCATTGCGACAATGCCAAGTTTTTCCAGAAAAACCAATTTTGCAGACAATATTTTTTTATGCAAAACACGCATGTCTACAGCAACTAGGTGGATTTTTTTAAGAATGGTTAGTCAACATCACTGACAATTCCTGAAATCTCAACTTTCGGAAATAATATATAGGATACTTGAGAAAACCAGTCAAGTTTCATTCATTTTCAAACTGACATAATTCAAGTTTTTCAAATGGAACACCCTGTATTTTTTCATTTGTATGAAATGTTTCATTTCATATTTTTTATCGGAAGCATACTATACAAAAAAAATATATTTTACAAATCATACCAAGTTTAAATAATTGTTGTAACCACAAAAAATTTGTTCACGTTCACTAACTCAATTTTTTTTCAATATGAACAATAACTCCTGAATTTTTCATTGAATGGAGGAGTCCAAAATATGTTCAAAACGGCGACCATTCTCTGCAACACCTAATGTCAGTCTTTTTTTAAACGAATTCTCTACACGTTCCAGCATAGCATATTCTCTGGGATTTCCCTGAAAGCTCCAGTGATTTTTCGTTTCATGTCTTCTATAGATTTTAGAGGAGTTTGATAAACAATTCATTTGATATACCCCCATAAAAAATCCATTCTGGACAGATCAGGTGATCTGGGTGGCCACGACACAGGCCTACTCCTATAACTATCCATTTTTTATTGAAATGATCGATGCCAAAGAAATCTCACATATTTTTTCCAGTGAGATACTCATACAAAAAATACGGACCGATGATGTTTTTGTCCGAGAATTCCACCCCAAATATTCATTGACTAACTCTGTTGATGGCTCAGGCCACGAACAAAATGGGGGTTTTCTGTTGCACGATAATGCATGTTATGCCGATTCATAGTTCCATTATCATGAGAAGTCGCTTCATCAGAAAATAACACGAAATCGAATAAATAATTTTCCTGATTGATCTTTTCTAAGCCCCATTGGCAAAATTGAACACGTTTTTCAAAATCTCGTCTTCTAAACAATTTCATGTTATAAGGATGAAATTTGCTTGCTCGTATCATTCAAGACACACTGGTTTGAGAAAATCCTTATTTCCTGTTCAGGTCTCGGGTACTCATATGGAGATTTTCAACAAGGTGAAGAGCAATTTGAAATGTATTCTCTTCATTTGTTTCAGGGCAGACAAGTACGAACTTGTGATTGACATTATAAGTTTTTTTTTAAATCTTGTTTTTAGAGCCTGAAATGCCCTTCCATCTGGTTGTCTTCTTTCGGAAAACTTTTTTTTCCTAGATGCAAGGAGGCAGTTTCTGTCACTTTCCCTCAAAGCATTGACCTTTTGCACCATATTTTCCAATACATAATTCATAATGAATTCATGAAAATGATTCAATCTACACGCGAAAGAAACTTCAACACATGGCGTTATTGACAAATCCCGAGATTCATTTTTTGATGTCCGTCATCGATAACTGGGATTTTAAAGAAAACAGCAGTATAAATATTCTTTGGGTTTTTCACGCATTTCTTATCGTTGACTCCGCTGATAACAATCACTAGTTGGTATGAAAAATGCTAATGTACTAGCAATTCGTTTGAATATCCAAAAAACAAATTTGAGAAAGTGAACGTAAGAAATTATACACACATCGGAGAAGTCTAGGGATATTTTTAAAAATGGCAATATTTTTTTTTAGATCGCTTTAGGGAAAAAAGTTGACGGGTGATTATTAAACGAATGTAACTCACAACAAAATTTATTAAATGGTCAAAAATACTGAGTGCGTATATAAGCAAAACTAAAAAAAAATATGGCTCTTCTTTGGCACCCCGAAAAAAAATCATAATACAAAAAAAATTGGAATCAGTACAAAGTATGGCCCCCACGCTGGTTTATTATCGTGCATCGACAAAATGAGATTGTCAATGTCTTGTTGAGGTACATTTGCCCATTCAGCGATTAAAAGCTCTCTCAATTGAAACGTTGTGTGAATGTTCCCCATATGCGGAGTAATTCTTCGTTGAAGCATGTCCCACACATGCTCGATGGGATTCAGGTCCGGTGATTGTGCTGGCCATGGCAATACATCAACTCCTTCGTTGGTGAGCCAGTCAGTCACTAGACGCGCGACATGTGGACGAGCATTATCGTGCATTAGGTGGAAGTTTTCTCCAACAGCACCAGCAAACGGACGGACGATAGGTAGAAGAATGGTGTCGAGGTACTGTCGAGCTGTGAGGGAGCGATTTGGAAAAACGAGATCGGTTTTGCCGCCGATCATGATTCCGCCCCATAGCATTACTCTACCACCTCTGTATGTGTGGACTTCCTGGATGTGTCTCAAACGTTCATTATTTCCAGGTCGTCTCCACAGTCTTACTCGACGAGAATCTGGATGAAATCCAAATCTGGATTCGTCTGTAAACAAAACTGTGGCCCAATCATTTGCATCCCAGTTTTGATGTTCTTGACACCACTCTAATCTTCTACCGCGATTGCCTCTCGACAAAGGTGGACATCTAAGTGGCCTTCTGTTGTGGAGATCTGCTTCATGCAGTCGATTTCTGACAGTATCACGACCAATGGTTACCTGGTGCGTTTGCTGCAACGCGTTAACCAACTCAGGTGCTGTGATTGTCGGTTGTCTTCTTGCGGTTAAGACAAAAAATCGGTCTTGAACTGCAGTTGTAGCGTGTCCTCGCCCTGGATGTTGTTCGGCTGGACTGCCAGTTCCACGGAAACGCCGCCACAATCGACTGATAACACTTTGGGAGACCCCCAATTGAAGAGCTACATCATTTTGTCGCATGCCACCTTGAAGAAGCCCTACAGCTCTATTCATCTCAGCCAATGGTAAGTGATGGCGTTCCATGTTAAAGCACAATATTTCCAGTTTAATTGCTGAGCAAGAACTGCATAGAATGTACAAACTCGACACTTTCAGATTATTCATTTTAGCCGAAAACCTACAGTTTGTAAAAAACTTGATAAAAGATTAGTTACCGTTTTTGCAGGCTTTGTTCAACCCATAGAAATCTACAGGGTGGTCGAGTGTACCAATTTAATCGAAATTAAACGACCTCATGCATTTATTTTTATGATATTTAGTATGTTATAAAAATATCCCTAGACTTTTCCGATGTGTGTATTTCTGTGGTTACAACAATTATTAAAATTTGGTATAATTTGTAAAATACCAGTTTTTCGTATGGTATACTTGCGATGAAAAAAGAGTGAATTGTTGAAATATTTCATACACATGAAAAAATAGGTTTTTTTTGAAAAAGTTGAATTGTGTGTGTTTGAAAATGAATGAAACTTGGCCGGTTTTGCCGAGCACCCTATATATTGTTTCCAAAAGTTGAGATTCCAGAAATTATCACAATGATGTTGACTAACTTTTTCTAAAAAAATCCAATTATTTGCTGAAGACATGCGGACGGTAAATTAAAAAAAAATTTTCTTGAAAATAGGTTTTTCTGGAATAACGTGTTAATGCCGCAATGGAAATTCGAAAACAAAAATTCGTTCGAGAGCTAAAAAATGAGGGAATCGAATAACCTATTCATATACTGAGTATTCTATTTATGAAAATATAACTTTGGTTGGCCACGCTCGGATGAACCACCCAATATGCGAAAAAATTATTTTAAAGTTAGTATTTATCGATGTGACGGCAAAAAAAATTGAGCAGTTCGAAAAATTGTTTTCTCTGATAGCAATGAACCAACGGAATCTTGTTGACTCACACTGTATGATAAGCTGTTTTCTCGGGTTCCGCTCGGTGTTCTGTGTTTTCTATTCTAATGAGGATTATTTTCACAGTGTTTCGGCAAAGTCTTATTTGCCATCTTCTGGTGATGTCTGGAGTTTCACAAACTGAACAAATTAATTGGAGTACTGTATCTTAATTCACAGGGATGGATGCTCCCATTTACATGGGTTGCTACCACTACCTTTGTTTGCTGGACTACCTATTTTGGCCCTGAGCTGCTTTTCTTACCTCTGTTATTATACCTGTATTGTCATGTGAGTTTTGCTTCTGAGGTTAAGCGGTCTGTTTGCTTTTGTGAAACGATAAAACGGATCTCCTTGTTGTTGGTAATCTTCGCGCATCATTCCTCTTGTTCATATTATTAGGTCATCTTTTAATTTCGATAGCCTCTCTGATTGTTCGACAGTAGAAGTTTCCATTGCATGCTAATATTTTTGAATTCTCGAAATTTATGTTCTGTCCTGTCGCTAAACCGTGTTGAAAGAGAGAAGACGTGGTCACTTTTCCCTTCACTGCTTGTTTGTGTTCATTTCTGCGAATATTGATTCGCCTGTTGGTCTGGCCGTTGTAAGTCTTGTCACAGTCTTGGCATAGTACTTCGCACACTCATTGGGACTCCACTGGTATCTGATCCTTTAGATTACGGAGCATGGACCTTATTATACGTTCTGGTCTGGTCTTCTTAACAATTTATTATTGTAGAAATGGATTTGTAGTGGATATGTCGAACAGAAATTGGAGAACATATTTTTACTGATCGAATGAAAACACCATTTGGGAGTTACTAAGGAGGAAGAATTTTAGGTTAAGAATGAACGAAATATCGACTTTCAGAAAGGACAAAAACCAAGATGAATACATCTCAGTTCCATACCACCAATATACGAGGAACTTTGGAAAGATTTTCAAGGAACTAGGTAAGAAGGTGGTTTTTAAAACAAGTCATACACTACAAAGCCTTTTGGGAAGTCCAAAAGACAAAGTCGAGAATTCGGAAAAGTCTGGAATTTACGAAATTGAATGTAAGGTCTGCGATGCAAAATATTATGGACAGACGAAAAGATCTATTAAAGTAAGATATAAGGAACACATAGCATACTCGAAATATGGAAGACCTGAAAAATCAGCAGTCGCCCATCATATGTTGCAACAAAACCATTCCATAGACTTCAGTTCATTAAGATTAATTAGACAAGTTAACAACAACAGGCAACTAGATGCCTATGAGAGTGTAGAAATAAGTAAACACAATAATATTATGAATAATGATGACGGACATATACCAAAGAGCATACATACTATATAGCTTGTTAAAATAAAATAAAATGATGTTGTTGGGTTTACTGATTACTACATAAGGACACATTGCAAAAATAAATTTGTATAGGCAATATTGTGAAATTAATTTTAATATAGCTGAAAATTGTTTTATATAAACATATATTGTAAAATAATAGATAAGGCAAAATTGTAAAATTAATTTAGGTTAGTATACCTGTATACCTGATGGTTTACCTGAATGGGTTACCTTTATAGCATAAATGGGATTAGCTCGCATCAGTTTCTAGTTTTGATCTTCCTCTTTGAACTTATGATGTACTGTTTGGAACCTTTGGTGTAGTAATGAATATTACTGGAGTTTTTTCCCAACACTAAATCCTCTTTGATGATGATCACTTGGTGATCGAAACACGTGTCGAGGTGTTAAAAATAACGATTTGGTGTTGGGAAAAAGCTCCAGTAATAACCATTTGGGAGTGTTGAATAATGTTAGAGACGAATGTAGCGCATTGATGTATTTCAGAATATATACTAGATGGTCTAGGAGATTATGTAACTAGTTACAAAGAAGAAAAAAAATACATATACGGAAAATATTCGTGAAGAAAATAAGTTCAAACGTCTGAATTTCAAACATTCAATGGTTGTAATGAATTTTTGTTTTATTAATTAATTTCAGAATCTGAATATCACTTACCTTTATAACAGAATCCGTTTGTAAGCTCAACGGTAATATATTGAAGTAATGTAATTTTATAGCAAATGCAGCTTCTCTCCTTTTCTGAAGATTTTTTGTAAGATCCTTTGGTGCAAGAAGTTCATATTGTAGATCATATTTCAATAAATATGGACGGATAAGTGCTGAAAAATCAAAAGACATTGAACATGACTCATGTTCATTATAACTATCAAAAGAAAAAAAAAAACATTTTTTTTTTTAATTCCTTAGCGAAATAATAAATTATTTGATTCAAAAAGCAAGTTCGTTGAAAATATTAACCGATTTTTCTCATTGCCACTGAATAATTTACGTATTACCTCAAAGGTGATTTTACTAGGATAGTAGGTATAATAAACTATAAAACACTCATAATCTGATATATTCATAACAGTCTTCATCGCAAAAATAGACACTGAGGTAAAATTGAATTTACGTAGAGGGTATCATCTCTGTTTTTTTTTAATTGAAAACAATAGTGCTACATCACTCACCGCGAAGGACGCTGCAATAAACTTTCATTGATAACATGGGGAGTCTTGGGATATCTCGTTTGATATCTATCAATTTTCTACTCAATACTGTTTCACTTTTTAAAATCATACTAGATTTTTTCATATCAGTGTGTTAACTTCCTTTCTCTCATTTATATATTATGCCATTGATAGTGGCTCAGGTAAAAAATGCGAAGTGGGACATTCGCGATGGTTAATAGAACGATTGCAAATTTCACTCACTTGATATAAATTGAGGAAGTGAGTATTGAACAAGAATTGAAAAATTCAGAAATGAACACTTTCCTTTCAGGTCTTTGAGCGTTCAAGATGTCATTAGTGCACCACCTGTGCCTAACAATATAAACGCTTTCAAAATCAGTTTCAAGACTTTAGTTCTTACTATCAACTTCATAGGCGGTAAATACAACTCAGAACTGAATAATTTTTATCTCCTAAACATTTTTTTATATAATGGAGGACTACCCCCATCATATAATTCACTCTATATCATAAAACAAACGTATATATTCCACATATTCATAGAATATTCTTGAAATATATACATGCCTTTAGAATATTCCTAGAATATGCTTGAATGAATATGGCAGGATTATTCCCTGAAGAAAGTGCATAGAATGTCTATAAATGAATTATTCTCCCGTAAATATTCTAAAAATATATTTTTAGAATATATCCCCAGAGTATATTTCTAAATATTATATACGGTATATTACTGGAATTTTGAATTATCTTATGATAACGTATTCAAATAATTCGATGATATTATTAAAAACAAAAATATTTGAAGATTTTAATCGAATGAATAACTAAATGTATATAACCCTTATAGTGTCAACCAGTTTTTGAACTCATCGCGAAGATTCTGATGAATTGCTCCAACTATTGGAAACGACAAAAAAATCGAATGGTCCAATAAATGAATCAATTGCAATAATAAATCGGTTTATTCTCATCCTATTTTTCTTTTTGTATTTGAAATTATTCAATTACAAAGCGACAAATCCTGGCAACAAAAAATAGGGAAGTGAATTATTGGAGTAAACGTTTTTCATTGCTCAATTGAAGTGTAGCGCAAGACAGTCGAAGCTCTGTGAAAGCGGCTGCCCCTTAACGCTTGACAGCTTTGCTTTGAAATAGACAATTGGTTCAACATGGCGTTTGGCATTAGCGTTATGATCAAAGTATCATTTTCCAATGTTTACTGTACCATTTATAGTTTGAGGATGTCCAATTTACAGTACAGCGAATAGTTTTCTCATGCATCTTCAAACAGTAGAGTTACATATTCAGTATTTGAGAAAAGTAAGTAAAAGTATCAATAATAAAGTCATGGTGCTTAACCTACAGTACCTCATTTTAGGCCCAAAGAGAGTTGATGTGTGGAATTTGTTGGTTTGACTGAGTACATGTTTAAACGGGAGTGATTTCAGTTGTGTATCTTCAGTAGAGAAAAGTAAGAGAATGACACATTCTTTTGTATAATTTGTTTTCATAATGTTCATCATTCTTTTTCAAGATAGTATCAATATGCCCAAAAGGAAAAGGAGTGGTACCTGGCCAAGAAACTGAAAACGTAATGAGTACTTTTCAACAACGGGAATGCAAGTTGCTCTCCAGATCATAAAAAGTTGTAAATGTTCATCAGAAACCTATGAGAAAAATATCTATTTATTTGATTTTTATTCCAATTCTGTTTTGCCACTTTCAAATAGTGATAATGCGTTTCAGGTATCAATAATGAGAATCCACCAAAAGAAGCCATGTTTTAAATGAAATATGTGGTAGCCGAATGCCAACTTTTGCAGCTACTTGTTGGAATTCTACATCTAGAGCAGTAATTTCAGTGCATTCAAACAAAGACAAATTGATTGATGTCTTTGATTTTATCTTAAACAGTGACGATTTCAAAACCGGCGACCAAAGTGTTAGGGAGGCGAGAGGTTTCAAATATATATTAAATGATCACAAGTTTTGTTTTTTGTTAGAAATATTTAAATCAATATTTGAACATACCGATGTTGTTTTTTCTATTCTTCAAAATAAATAACAGATATCAATTACTCAAAACAACGGGTGAACAATTCAACAGAATTTTGATGAATTTCAAAAATAACGATACATTTTTCAATGATATTTTCGAATCAATTGATTTAACTCTCGAACCGCCGGCGCCGAAAAAAAGAAAAACCAATTTAGACTTACCCGACTTGAGACAAAATTATAAACAGATTTATAATGAAATATTGGACACCTTTCCAATGCAAATCAAACTTAGATTTGAAGATTTAATTAAAATTAACTACCTTGATTCGTTGTTGTTTGAAAAATTTCCGTCCTATGCCTAAGATTTTCCCCAAAAACTTTATAACGACTCAATAGCTCAGTATCCATTTTTCGATGTTATTCAACTGAAAAATTAATTAATCGTAATGTACAGCGACCCTCAAATGTTTCAAAATTGCAAGTCTCCTTCATATTCATTAAATTTAATGTTTGAAAATGAAAAATTAAAAATGATTTATATTAAATAACTCAAAGACAACCCTTTTTCCTTGTATTTGATTTTTAATGGTCAGTTTTATACGTATAATTTTAGGCAATACACAATTTTTGTTTGCAATTATGCAAATATTACGTATTTTTCTTCAAATAGGTGCGGTACCCCAAAAAATTTTCGCGCCTTCGGCGGGCTTTTCTGTGTGTATATAGTCTTTATGACTTTAGCCTCCCCTGTTCTCCAATGCACGAGCCGTCACTGTAATCGTACACTCTACTATACTCACAATTGATAAAATTGACTACGGAACGGGGTCAATACTGAACGAAACGAAATAAGAAAACAAATCTGAATTTATCCCATTGGCAGTGTGCAATGATATAATTGAATATTCGAATGGTACTGAGAGCTTGTAGAATGAAGCTCGTGAACAACGAATCGAACCAATCTAGAGATCAAAATAGGAAAATATATACATATATACCTAAAGTTGAAACTTATTTACACAATTAGTGTTGAATATAGAATAATGAAAATAACTTTTGTCTAATTTCTAGTAAGTTTATTATTTGTTACTAATTATCTTATATATTACTAATTAAAATATATAACGATTCCCAACTATTGAATGAATGAATTTTAACAGAATAAATAGGTCATCTCTCGAACAAAAATTAGTGTTCATATTCAAGTGAGCCAGGTAATTCTTATTGCCTTCGAACTGAGCAATACTTAACTGAAAATGATAAGAGGCATTTAAGAAAGCAGTACTACTAGTAAACACTTCTCTGAATCGAGTACAATCACCGTATGCCACCGTTAACATTTCAAGTATTTCTGAGCACCCAATTTCAATTTTTACACAAAATTTGATGCACATGCAAATTCTTTCGAATTATTTTTCCGATAGCAGAAAATCGCCGAACAAGCAAAACACTGAAACTGTGAATTTATATTTAAGATGATTGTACTAACATGAAAAAATAAAAAAATCGCTAATCGAATATACATAGCCCGCAGAATTTGAAGATTCCCTTTATTTTTTGAACAGCCACGTATATCAAAGTCTATTTGAAAATGCATTTTCTAATATTCACTATTCATTCAAGTTTTCTGCATGAATTTTTCTATGCTCTTTCAAAATGAACTCAAATGTAGAATTCACGTTATTATTTTTGAAGGTGGTGGTTGTCTAATATGATATAAATTGATACGAAATCCTTGAAAGAATCTGTAGAAAATTAAAAGATACGTTATCACCTGAAGACGATTGTGGATATCAACAATAGAAACGTCGTAGAGTGTCATGGCTTGGAATCTTCTATTTTTTCATTTCTTGTTAATATTTGTTTCTAATTTTCATCTCTTGTTAATAGTTCGATTTTTTTGATTTTTTGGTTGTTGCTTGTATTTTATTTCATTGTAATTTCAGTTTTTTGCTTAATATACTTGTTATTTTTCAGCTAATCTTTGAATTTTTTTACAGATTTTTTCAGGGATTTCAAATCAATTCATATCACATTAGACAAAGGAAGTCTGAACTAATGAAATCCATCACGTTATTATGTGGGACCTCACTACCGCTGGTCCCGCCGAAATTATTCTTGACATAAAAAATGGATAGATATAGTAAATATAACTCAAACTGATCGAAATAAAAAGTAATAAATTTTTCACCAGGTATGGATCCTGCCGTAGCCCCTTCATTAGAATTCACTCCCATAATAGTAGGAACGTGGTTGAAGTGACCTTCTGATAAACCTCTTTCACTATAGTTGAAAAAGAAGGCTCCACTGTGATATGGTTCTATGACGGGACCAAATTGTATTCCTGCTAGTGGATTCTCTAAGGCTATCTGAAATGAACAAATGAGTTAGTTTTTTAATAAACCTCATTTTGATATGGATACAACATATATTTGGATTCATCCCAATTATATGTTAGCTAGATTGACTAGTTCAAAAAACAGGCAGACATTTAGAGGAGGCATTGTAGTCGTAGAGAATAAAACCGAGTAACGTTTAAAATTTCGAGAATATATCAGCCCATCTTCAGGAACTCTATAGGTATGAATATGAAAAGTTGAAAAATATATTCAAATGAGTGGGATTCGCTCTTATAAAAAGTGAGTTTGAATACAATAAGCCGCGAAAATATTTGAATTATGAAAGACATTATTGATAAATAATGACAGACAGACAGACAGATTGTAACACATTTCGGAAACACTTCTAAAGTTATGTGAAAGTTGGGAGAATTTCCATTATCAGCACCAATCGGCTTCCAGAGACTTCCGCTACGATACATAAACACTACTAACGCGCAGATCGGGAAAGTCTATTTTAAAGTGTGGTACGAAGTAATCCAATAAGGCGATATACATTTGAGTATCAGTCTGAAGTTTCAGTTAAAATGTTTGTGTTGTATTGACGATATGGCAGTGAAATGAGGTCGAGTTTAATTGGACACTGTAGTCAATCATGGGTAAAACGTAGCAACATGCATAGAAACCCTGACGTTTCAACCGTACGCATTCGTTTTGTACAAATCTCTCGACGCAAGAAATGAGATTGGTATAACTTTGTGCACATGTTGATGGAACAAGAATTATTTCCATTGATAACATTGGCCCACCCTTAGCGCCTCTGTGAATTGATCTATTTATTTCATGAAGAATGGAGAGTACCGTTTATCGAATGTTTTTGTCAAAATATTCATTATAGGAAGGGGTTCACATGATTACATCATGATATTTCTATCCATTTTGAAAAATATGAAAACGTAATGGATCTGTGATCGCAGAACGCGAAAATTGAAATTATTCAAGAATGTCAAAGAAAGAATCCGAACCAATTATATTCCAGAAAATGTGTGATATTTCACAAATCTCATTTTGTTGTTTGATTTTTTCTCACATTCTTCAAGGCATGTAGTTCATAATGGGTTTCTTCGTTAACCAGCAGTTGTCGTCCCTTCACGGGAGACTACGCTAAGAATGAAATTTGTTCATGCTGGAGTTCAACTGATTTTTTTTATCCTGTAATTTCCACATGGGTCAAATAATCAATACTGAACACAAGAAATTATATTCAAGCAACCCACATATCACACTAGCCTATAGTTCCATATTATGTCGTATATAAACTTTGAAAATGAGTAAGGCTCAAACCGGTATCGATGATAAGCAGTGATTTGAAGAGTGGAACTCACTGAAAAATTAGCTACCAACCAAACGTTCAAACCAAGGTGTTTGAACTTGCTTTTCAGTGTCACTATTTTTCGATTTTGGAGACCATGGATTTTCCGAATTTCTTCCTGATGTTTCGCTGACGCGATTGGCTAGCTTCTTCAGAGGTTTGAACATCCTGGATCAATAGCTGAAGACTGAATATTCGGTTTCGTAACGTGTTTTCATATTGTCAGATAGTTTGGAGTGCTAATACCTGGAATTCTGTTTGTTATTTTAGAACTTGTCAGAATGGGATTCCATATTCGACTCAGATTCACAGCTTCTTTTTTCCTATTTACAATTATTCGTGTGTTTGTGGATTTCTATTGCCTCCCGTTGGGGGCAATGAGTTCAATGTTTTCGAACAGAATTCTGTGTTCTGCGACTGCCGACTTGTCCGTTTGACCCAGTCCGCAGTTCCTTTCATGCTACTTCAGCCTTGTCCCCATGGATCTTTTTGTTATTCTGTTATATAGCTTCTCACAAGTGGACGGTATGCGATAGACCCCTGCTTCTGATAGTGGGTCTCTTTTGTCTTTTGCAGACCTCAGGCTTTGTTGTATATCTTCCTGGTGGATTTGAAATCTGTTTTAATGTCGTGTTTCCCCAATAGTTTTTCATTATGTTTGTGACTCTAGGGATATATGGTAGAAACGCACGTGCAACCATTTGATCATTATTTCCGTTTTGAATTGTATGACTCTTCAGTTGCATGGGTTTATTGATCTCGGGTAAACTGTATTCATTCGATCTCAAGGTCACTCGGAGGTGTCCCCGTTTTTTCTCTAGATGCTTTGGTTCACATATTCCTCGAGCCCGTTCTGTATGACTTCTCTCTTCTGACTAGGATGGTGATTCGTTAGTGCCTACAGGTAACTATCCGTTAGCATGGGTTTTCGCTACACTTTATGGGTTAGTCTAGCACCATATCGTTGGATTATCACATCTAAGAATGCTAATCCTGTTCAGTCTCCATGGTGGACTTCATGCTTGGGTGATGAGCATTCAAGTGGTCTAGGAAAAGGTTCACAGCGTCTCTTCCACGTTTCCAGATGACGAAGGTGTCATCTACGTAACGCAGTCACAAGGTCGGTTTCAATTCAAAGGTGTCAATTGCTTTCTCTTCAAAACGTTCCATGGAGTAGTTCGCTATCACTGGGCTGAGTGGAATTTCCATCGCCACATCATCTAGTTGCTCATAGAAGTTTTCCCTCCATTGAAAGTAACTCCCCGTCATACATGCTCTAAAGTGTTCGACGGTATCACTCGGAAACACGTTGGATAGCCCTCTCAGAGAGTCTTCCAGTGGAACATTGGTAAACAAGGACGCAACATCGAAGCTGACCAAGATATCCGTCGGCTCCAGCATTAGCTCGCTGATTTTACCAACGAAGTCTGTCGAGTCTTCGACGTAGGAGTTTGTCTTTCCTTCATGAGGATGGAGGAGCGTGGCTGGATGTTTCACCAAGGGGTAGGTTGGTTAGCTTGGGACTCTGACTGTTGGTCTCAGTAACATGTTAGTTTTGTGTACTTTAGGAAGACCGTAGAGCCTGGGTGGAAAGCATAGCCTGGGTGAAAGGATAGCAAACAGCATGACAGGTGGTAGAAAACAGTAATACATGTTACTTACAAATCACTTGATCCAGGTACAGGTATTAGCAATCTTAACTAGCTGACACAGCATAAGTACGTGTTATTAAACCGTAATTTTCATTCATCGGATAATAATCTAGGATGTATAAACCTTTGAGAAGCTAGCCACTCGCGCCAGTGAAACGTCAGGAAAAAATTCCAAAAATCCACGGCCTTTGAACCCGGAAATAATGACACTATTGTCAAGTAGTATCACTTGAAGTATACTCAGCATCCCTGTGAATGGGAGGCTGAAACTTATGGGATCTCTCCATTATTATTTTATCAAGAGTGTCCTAGGTCGATAATTCTTGACGAAATATTTTACATGGGTGAGGGATCCAAGTGATCACACCAGAGATATTCTATGGATCTTGGTTATCGAAAATGACAGATTGAATTACGGATTCAGTGTAACTATTGTTTCCTACTCGATATTCAGGTGATAGTGAATTTTCAGAGGTCAAGTTTCATTTGTGAGACAAAATTTATTTCTGCTGAACTGTGGAATATGATTTTTTCACCAATAATATCAAAAAATTCAATGTTGGTTATGAATATCATTCTTTCCAAATATTAAAAAGAATAATGAATGTTTTAGATGAAAAGTTTCAACATATGTCAGTATAACAAACTTTAATAATATTTACGAATAACTTACCGCCGATGCTTCTGCAAGGGATCCCTGTTGAAGAGTTCTGTAGTCGATTTTTCTCAACCCTTCAAGTATCTTACTTGTATTAGATGAGTCCACGTTGAATAATTTTGCTACTTGATGAGCTGTTCTATTGGCTTCTCTGTGTAATGCCCAAAGACATAGAGAAGATCCGCTTTCTAGAATGGCCCTTTGGTATGTTCCTGTAAAGCAATATCAAAATTCGCTCATGACACAAACGTATAGTAGCATCAACAGTAAACGAAGGTGATGACAGGTCTCTCTACGATGACGCCATCTAGAGGCGTCCCCATAGAAGGTGTTGAATCACATGTTCATCAACATTTAGTTGTAGGCTATCCAACTGAACATTCAGGTATTCCGACTCGAGAATTACGTCCGAAAATAGAATGTCTGACAAAGGAAGTTGATTCATTCATTCCACTGAGCACATTTCATCCCTTCACAATTATTGAAAATCACATTTACATGAGGTGCAATTAATAAAAAACAAATAAATGTTACTCATTATTGAATCAGATACCTTATACTACAAAATTATTCAAAATATCCGATTATATAGTGATATTTTGAACATCATTCGAAATAAGTACACAAACGTGATACACGGAGTCAATTTGAAGAAAGTGGCTTATTTTGAGGGTAAATGAAGATAGTTTTAAATAATAGAATAAATATAATTCTTTTGAAAGGAGTTTTTTGTGAAGGAGTCGATATTTATACATTTTATAGGTTTTGAAACTCTATCTAAAGAATAAAGCAATAGAGAATCTGCTAGAGAAGTTCACCCTGAAAGAAGAATTTGATTTGACAGCCTAAATAGCTTACATAATCCAGTCATTTAAGCTTAAATTAGGTAAGAAACTCGGAACTCGAGATACCCAGCTGTAAGTGTATATTGACACCCTAAAAGTTGTCTCAAAACCTACATATGGTAGGGTGTAAGCAACTATTAAATTTCAAGGTCAAAGGTCACAAAAATCAGTTTTTTGCGCTTTTTTTGTAAATATCTCATTTCCTATGGGTTTTTTGCTATTTGTATTTTATCAATATTGTAGAATACAAAATTCTCTACAAATTTTGTATGAAAAATTTTTTTATACGGTGAACCGTTTTCGAGATAGAGGGCGGAGAGCGCGCGGTCACAGCATCACTTTAGGTCAACCGGTGCCTCCGGTCGAAAACGCGCCATATAGTTGATGAACTATCGATAAATCAATGATTATAAATATTTGTCAATTTTTATTAACTATTATATCATATTTTATCATTTTCTTCATTTGTGTAAATGGGTATATGCTATGTACGCCACAAATACTATTTGTGAGGAAATGGAGAAGTTCTGTAATATCTCCTTGGAGTCGACCGAGCAACACGTAGATTCCAGAGACTCAAGAGTGAAAAAAGACAATGCTGACGTAAATATACTATTTGATTGGTTTAAACTCCATGATCCTTTTCCAAATACTACGCAGTTGATATCGATAGCTTCTGGAATTGTTGGAAATGAGCAAATTAACTGCCACAGAGCTTACGAAATTGGATGAGAGTCTATGAAGAAGATCACCGACTTATCATTTAATGAAATAAAGTTTAAACGCTCCGAAAAAGTAATGCCGCTTTCCAGTGTTAACAAATCTGTGAAAATAAATGATTGTAAAGTTGTTTTGTTCTCAATGAAAATAATGTGACGTTCATTATTGATGGCGGATTTCTTCTTCATCATGTTGTATGGAGCAGAGAAGATACTTTTTCTATTATTTTTGATAAATACATGAATTATTTACAAAGGCATTACAGTTCCAAAATAATTGTTGTATTTGACGGATATTCAGACTACAGTAAGAACGTAAAAGCTATGGAGCAGCAGAGAAGACCTGCTGCACTTTCAAAAACGTATGAAGTTTAATTCAATGAAACAATGGTTGTACCAGTTACCCAAGAAAAATTCTTATCAAATCGAAATAACAAAGATAAGTTCATTAATATGTTAATTGAAAAATTACAAGCTGCAAATATTACTACTAAACAAGCCAGAGATGATGCGGATGTTCTTATTGTTGAAACTGCAATTGAAGAATCAAAGTCTAAAAAAACTGCAGTTATAATAGGACAAGATATTGATTTACTTGTCATTTTAATTGAGCGTACACTGTCTTACGAACAAGAAATTTTCTTTAAAAAAGTTGGGAAAGGTAATGTAAAAACGGAGATATACTCGACTAAAAGTTTTGATAATTATCCTCATTCTAAAAAACATATTTTATTTCTGCACGCATTAAGTGGCTGTGACACAACTTCTGCGCTTTTTAAAAAAGGAAAAAAATCATTTTTAAAAGTTTTTGAGAAACTGACAAATTTGGATGAACTAGCTGCAGCATTTGAGGAAGAAAATTGTTCGGCCCAGAGATTGTTAGAGAGTGGAACTCAAACCTTATTGGCAGTCTATAATGCTCCGAAATCTGTGAAAAGTCTCGATCATCTTCGTTATATGCATTACGTCAAATCTACAAAACTTAATAAACCTGTGCAGTTTTCAAATATTCCACCAACAAGTGCAGCTGCTCATCAACATTTCAACCGTGTATATTATCAAGTTGAAATTTGATTAGGACATGATTTGGAACCCCAGGTATGGGGTTGGGCAATGCGAAACGATTTTCTGGAGCCTATCATGACAATTTTACCACCTGCTCCAGAAGATTTGCTAAATACAATTTTCTGCAACTGCAAGAGTGGTTGTGGTTCGCGATGCGGATGCAGGAAAGCGGGCTTGCAATGCTCTTTAGCTTGTGGCCAATGTAATGGGCAAGCTTGTCTCAATGCTCTACCATATCAGAGCGACATTAACGAAGATGGAACCTTTGACCCCGAAATCATGGAAGAACTTGAGACAAATGTCGTTGAAGACGATAATGAAGACCAGTTTGAAATTTACCAGCAGCCAGAAGACGACGATGAAGAGGAAGAAGATGATTAAAATTATAAATTGTAGTTTTTGTACCCTTTATTCCATTTCTTTACTTTCAATAAAAATAAATGTATTCAATGATATTTTTAATAATGTATTTGTTTTTTTTTTCATCATGTAAGAAGTTATAAATATTAATTAGGTTAAAATTCAAATATAATTCCTATATTTTCATTACCAATTCTGCAATTACTTGGGCAGGTAAGTGTTGTTAAATAAATCAATACTGAATAAAAAGTGGATAAGTTAGGAAAAAAATGATAAAATATAATATAATAGTTAATGAAAATTGACAAATATTTATAATCATTGATTTATCGATAGTTCATCAACTATATGGCGCGTTTTCGACCGGAGGCACCGGTTGACCTAAAGTGATGCTGTGACCGCGCGCTCTCCGCCCTCTATCTCGAAAACGGTTCACCGTATAAAAAATTAAAAAAAAAAATTTGTAGAGAATTTTGTATTCTACAATATTGATAATAAATACAAATAGCAAAAAACCCATAGGAATTGAGATATTTCCAAAAAAAGCGCAAAAAACCGATTTTTGTGACCTTGAAATTTAATAGTTGCTTACACCCTACCATATGTAGGTTTTGAGACAACTTTTAGGGTGTCAATATACAAGTATTTACAGACTTACAGCTGGGTATCTCGAATTCCGAGGTGAACTTACTATAATGACTGGACTAACATGGCACACATAGGAATTTGCTTACACCTAATGCACTTTGGAATAACGGATTGTGTTGAATAACTATTGTGGAATATACAAAAATCAGAAGAGATAATGGGAATGCCTTCTAGTTTTCTACCCTAGGCCGACAGAAACAACAAATTTAGTTCTAGACAAATATCTGGGAACCCATAAAATGGCGTCCAATCATCTGAAAAAACAATTTGTTCAGGCCAGTCTCAACTCTCTACATGGTAGGTTAATACACTGACACCTATCAGAAAACAACTAATCCTCTGGCTAATACCACGAAGAGCGTTGAATTATATCCGACAGGTGTCAATGCAGGATTCTTCACTGAAGTAATTCCTGCATATGCTGTTGGCGATACAACTACATCGACTTCATGTTGATGATAGATACTACTTTGCACTGACGAGTGGCCAAACAGCCCAGAACCGGTCTGCAAGATAAAACCACACAATTCAATCATAAATTACGATTTTTATGTCACGGAATAAGTTTGATCATCGATGTCATCGATGGCATCATAATGACATTCATTCACTTATTTAATTAAATACATGGTGTGACATAAGTACGTTGAAATATTCAAGTGACGTATTCCTGATACAATTTTAAGGAAAAAAGTCTATATGAACTTGTGTCCGAAAATGCCTCATTTCGGAGATACGGGGTGTTGAAATTTTTGTTCGCTTTTTGAAAATAACTCTTGCAAAAAATAAGTTATTTGCACGGAATTCGGTACCCGGGGTTTTTTTGACGTGGGATATCATAATTTTGTATTAATTTTCATGTAACATCTAGAAGGCGCTGCGTACGCTGTCATTATTTATTTCAAGTGGCCCCAACTTTTTTGACAGTAAACTTTTGGTACTTTTCATGAAAAAACCGTTTTCGAGATATTTACAATTTTCTATATCGATGCATATTACTTAGCTCCTAGGGCGCTAAGTGAAGTTGCTGAGAACATTACAAAAACTAAGTATGTGGTGGATCTCGTCAAAATAAACAATTTTTCCTACAAAATGTTTAACAAAGAATGATTCTTTTTCGAAATATAGATTGTTGAAATTTTTCAAAACATGGTAGGTTTTTGTCATAAGTTTTTTGCAATTTTAGTTATTCTCATCAAACTTTATACGCAGTATACCCGTACAGACTTCTTCTAAATCGAGCATTATCGAACTGCTCATTCAATCCAAATAAAAAAAAAGTCAGGTTTAATTATTCAATTAGAAAGTGCTACATTTCGGAGTTTGTAAAAAAACAATTCGGAGAAGTACTACGTTATTCATTAGGAAAATAAACATATAAAAATTGAACGAAACAATTATTACAACAACTGTTCAAAGTGACGAACCCCAACAGTAATATAAGCTTCTCCTCTCCTCATCAAAGAATCCCGCACCCGTTGAAGAATGCCCGGAGTGTTTCTTATCGTTTCGCAGCAAGCTATGATGCGATCCCTCAACATTTTCCCGTTTTCAATGGGGCTAGCATAAACTAGTGATTTTAGGTGTCCCCAAAAGAAAAAATCGACGGTATTGAGGTCCGGTGACCTCGGGGGGCCAATGCTCAGTGCTTCCTCTTCCTATCCATCGTTGGGGTTATGCTACGTCTATAAAATTTCTTGCTATCATACTAAAATGAGCAGAAGCTCCATCGTGCATAAACCAAGAATGATTTCGGAGGCCATGTGGTTATCTTCCGCCCAGATGTGGTTATTATGGAAGTTCATGATACCATTTTTTGAAAAATTAGTCTCATCTGTGAAGAGCATTTTCGATAGAATTTGCCGATGTTGTTCAACTTTTCTTTGAAGCCCTTGAACAAATTCAATACGTGGTTGGAAGTGCCTGGACACGCTGAATATGATAAGGATATACTTGATGTTCCTCTAAAATTCTGTAAACTATAATGTGACTCACATTTAAAGTTTGACAAATTTCTCTTGTACTTGTCTCTGGATGTTCACTAATTTCTTCGAGAACCGCCTACTCCAATTCTACATTTCTTGTAGTTCGTGGCCGTCCTACTGCAGAATTCGTTTCAAAGCTTCCAGATTCGTAAAGTCACCAGAAAAAATTCACAAATGTCGCTGCACAAGGAGTCACGCGTTGGGGATATCTTTCTTGATCGATGCGTCTGATCTCACTTGAATTTCCGTCAGCCAAGCCGTATGCAAAAACCATATCAGCCATTTCCGCATTCGTAAAGTCGAGCATGGTACTGGATTATTTTAACGTACTTATGTTACACCCTCTATAATATAATTTAGATAGATACTGAGGAGCCCTATGTAGGTGAAAATTTTGCCAATCATTCAGTATATTGTGTAGAAATCCTGTGAATGATATTTGTTTCGAAAGAATGTTTCTTTCGTGTAATTCAATGTTTATATGAAAGTAGCTGTTTCAGGAGGGCTTTTTCTTTCAGTTTGTGTCTGAAAGTTACTTCTTTCCATGATCTACACATCTATGTATAGAGTTACTTCTTTTGAAACCGATTGCTTCCTTTCTTTCTTTGGAAGATTCCCACCTTATTTTGTATCAAGATGGAGTAGTAGAAAGCCAAAAACTTTCCCAAAAATTAGTCACTCCTAAAAATAAATTGATGGATGTAGCCGTTTTTTTAGATATGATTATTTTTTCATTATCAGTATAAAATTTTCTCTTTGGTAAATTAGGATATGATGAATGAGTGAACAACATTAGTTGATGAGCTGCAACATACACACCTTTTGCTCAGTTATACTGCAATTGTTTGTTATGGTTAGATTGTACTTACTTTCACGAAATGTTATTGTTATGATTGAGTAGAACTGGCCCATACTTGATGAAAATCCATATTAAAACTAATTAATACAGTGTTTCGCTATACAACAGTTTCCTCAAGTGCTTGAGTGAAATCATACAATAAACTGTATTAATTATTTTTTTTTGTTATTGTTATGATTATGTTTTTCATTATAAAGATGAAATTTTCTTTGAAACATATCAATGAACAATGTTAGTGATAATATTATGAGCTGTATATATACACACCATTTGCACAATTGGACTGTAGTTGGTAAGAGACGGAGGCTGAACCAGCGCTTTGACCAAAAATAGTTATTCTGTTATGATCACCTCCAAAATGATTTATATTACGTTGTATCCATTTCAATGCCAGACATTGATCTTTGAGAGCTAAATTTCCAGGAGCAATCGTATCAAGAGTACTGAAATATCCAAAAATTCCTAGCCGGTAATTGAAAGATACGTAAACCACATCTGCTTCAAGTAACCAGTCTGGAGTATGCAGCGAATAAGATGAGTTTCCAGCAACGAATGCTCCACCATAAATATATACCATAACTGCTTTTTTTTCGGTCAACTAAAATATTGAAAGTGTTTTTTTTTATTCGATCTCCAATGTGGCAATATTTTTAATTTCTCTAAACAGAAATTTTACGAATTTTTATTTCATATGATATGAAAACCTCTCTGTACCGTATAGATGCAATTATTTACCTATTTCAGCTTGATTATTATTTATTGAGGGTGGACTCAATATTTTGGAGCTGATCATCATTCAGTGGGCCTTCAAAACGTATCACACGGTATATCTGCCAGAGTCAAAATTTCCTAGAGGAACAGAAAACCTTAATAGGTTTGTAAAGGAAACAAATTTTGAACCAAAATTTATTACAAAATTCGCAACCCTCTAAGTGGGGTTCCATCTCACAATTTTTCAAAACACAAGCAATACAGGAAAATCCTTTAGACGCTCTCAGAGCAGTGTCTGTGCGAAAGTAGAGATTCACAATGGATTTGAATCGCTGGAGATTGAATCCACTTGGAATAACGTTCTCAGGAAGTTCATTCCACGAATTCTCCAGATGACAGTATTCTTGAACAGTGAATTTCGAGGTATAATGATTTGAACCTCAAAACGATAAGCAGCCACAGTCCATTTCAACCCCCAACAAACTTATCGAAGCAGAAAACGGAGTTGCCTGGGTTTTTGTGGCATTGAATTGAACCTGGTTACTTTCACCCCAGTTCGAAATCACTTCTAGATCTTTAATAAGATATACAACCTCCTGCTGCCGGTGAAGATGTGCTTCCGTAGCCGTTTTCCTGGAATTCAAATGGAATGACGAGACAAGTGTGCTATCGTCAGCGAAGCAATATATCGGATTCTTGTTTTTTTCCAATAAGTCGTTGATATACAATAAAAAGAGAGTTGATGAGAATATGGATCCCTGGGGAACACCAGCAGCGTTGATGGTGAAAGTATTCGAGAGATATCCATGGACGGCCACTTGCAGGGAATGTTTTTTCTAACGATTTGTTTTTCAAGAAATATGAAAATGAATTGGATTTTACTTTAAACCTGTATCATTCAAGATAGGTATCAATAATTATATTCAAACACCATTGTTTTGAGTACGTGATTTGTCACTTTGTGACATACGTTGATGATTCGTCCTCGTAGCTCTTTCAATAAGTGTATGAAGTATATTTTATGTATCCCATTGAAAAACTGAAAGTAGTCTAGTGGCCGAGTGGGCTACTCAATTGCACCTCGGTTCAGTGATCTAGAAACCTGCCGTTGATTTATTCACGCAGATTTTGTGAATAATGTCAAGGAGCATCTTTTTTTATAATATAAGTTTTTCTTCCATATATTTCAGATCATTCGCGTAGACGTTTTTAATTGTCGTAGTTTTGACAAACTTCTGTAAGGGTCTAAAATTAATGTGTAATGGAAGGACACTATCACTTTAAGATATGTTCCTGATAGGTTTTCCTCTCGTTCACGAAAAAAAAATTGTCTATACTGTCCAGTTAACTTCCTCTCAGTTTCTCTCATGTATGAAAATATATAGCATGGACATACCTGAAAGTAATGGATGTCCTTCCATAAAGTTAATTCAAGAAGTTGAAGTTACAAACTTTGAAAAATCTTTTACTTTCCAAATAGATCAGAAGTCAAAATTTATCAATATCGCTGTTGTTGTTAACAAAAAATCATTTTTGAAAGGCTGAAAGGCAACCATGAAGATAATATGATGGAAGCTGGAAAGTGATGTATCTGTTGTAGAATGAACTGCGAGGAGTGTGATGGATTATATTGCTCAAAACACTGGAAACCGGTCATAAACACCTATGTTTTTGATGTATTCAATAATTTGAATACATCAATATGTAACACAAAAACTACTAACATCGAAACAGTCTTATTTCAAACAACTCATCGTTTACTCATCTTTTCAGTAAAATTTCTCTTTAGTTTGTACCTTAGAAATCACTGTCATGTGAACAGCATGGATGTAAAACCGAATTGCAGAATGAGGCTACATTTTGTTAGATATGAAATAAGTGAAATGGGAGTGGAAGATTCAGTATAGTCCATCTCCAATTCAGATAGTCCATCTCCAATTGACACCTACTTGGTTGATAAAATAAGTTTTGAGAAGAGTATTTCAGTTTTGGTATGTGAGAAAGGTTTTTATGAAATTCATCAGTTCATACAACCCTTGTCTAATATGATATGATTTGAAATCTCCGAAATATCAAATGAAAATGAAAATCAAAAAGAATAGCTGAAAATGACAATTATATTGAGCAAAAAATTTCAAATCAAGCAAACAATTCAAAATTGAACAAGTAAAATGGAATAAAATTTAAAAATCAGTAGATTTCAAGCCAAGTTACTACACAAAGTTTCGATTGCCAGTAACCACAATAGTCTTCGTGTTATCACTCAAAGACGATTTTGGATACCAACAATCGAAACGTCGTCCATGGGTCATCACCCGAAGACGATTGTAGATACTAACAATCGAAACGTTGTGAAGTAACTTGGCTTGAAATCTCCTAATATTTAATTTTTATTTCATCGTAATTTGTATGAAGGTGATTGAAAATGTGTCATGTCATTATGAAACCCATTGTAATTTTTTGCTTGTTATTCCCAGCTATTCTCTTTAATTTCCAATTTCATTTTTTATTTCAGAAATTTCAAATCGTTGTCAACCACATTTGAACAAAAATTTTTAATTGTATTTATACCATAATACAGGTTTCAGGTTTCTATCTTTCAGTTTCAATAGTTTATTTATTCAGAATATGAATCTGAGGGTACAAAATTCAACCAGAATAGAGGAATACTCGTATAGGAGACAATTTAGCATTATTTTAGCATTAAAGTAAGCAAGTGTTGATTTCATCACAAGACAATTTTCAGCAAAGAGATATTTAGATATATTTTGGTATCTTGTACCTACTCATCGTAATAAACCCTAATATGTGATTTAAAATCCAATACTGTGATTACAAAATAACATCCAATGGGATCAGAAACTTACAGATCACTTACCGATGTAGTATACACATTCACGTATAGACAGTCTTCTGAACCGGTTACATCAACTATTCCTTGTACACACTCTGGTTTATCCTTAGTAGCATTCAGTATACCAGTCCATTTGAAATTTTTTTCTGGAGGCTGAAATGACACTTGATGATGGAATATCGGTCTGAATAATTATTTGATGTTAAATTCGAAATTCTGCTCTAAAATTATACAGGACACTAATCATCTTATAGAAAGTTCAGTGGCTGGCCGTAACTCCGTACTGGAATGAAGAACCATTGTTGCAGAGAACTTGAACTCACGAAACGTTCCATTTAAAAGTTGGGGACAACTAATGTTAAAACTGTTATCACTGATATGACATTAAGTAGTTACATTTGCTCTATATCCTTCTCCATCACACAAGTAGCTGTCAGACTAAATCCACATTTTAGTAAAGCTAACTGTTATTTATCTATTTATATGGAAGGAATACAAAAGGGAGTGACCAAGTACAGTATTTACAGATATGTTATTTCTCAATATTCTAATTTATATCTATAAATAGTTTTTAACATTGTTTTAAAGTTGTGTGTATGGGGTGATATATGATATAAAGAGAAAAATAATGATATACATAATAATACACATATGTTTATGTGGAAGCATGGTTTATGTAGGAGGATTGGTTTTAAGACATAACATAATCCATTTATTTACCTCATTATGTGATCTGAATAATATTTTATGTTATGGTGAATTATCATTATCATTATTATTATTATTGTTTTCCCCGTAGTGTGCGCTGGTCAGGCCCTATCCCCCAAAGCCCCGATACATTCGGGAGGGCGCGCCAGCATTATCGACCAATGATCACTCCCCACACCGTGGGGTAAGTGATCATTGGGTCCTAGAATCATTGCCCTGAGCAAGCGCAGTGAGCCAAGAATGACAGCCTTCTGCATCTGTGCGGCTAAGATTTCTGCCTTAGTGCGGCAAGCCGGTATGATTTTAAGATTCGAGAGTAGAGAGGACATCATTCCACCAAGGACTTCAATAATCAGAACAACCATCCTGACAGAGTGATCTGGATAGTGTCTGCGGAGTTCGAAGAGAGAATCTCGATATTTTATCCGTTTTCTCTCCTCTTTTCTGACGATATTCGTCTCACTAGGAGCTGAAAACTCCATGACAAATATCGTTTTGGTCTGGTGGTCGAGAAGGACTACATCAGGCTTATTAGCTTGTATGAGGGTGGGGAACGAATAGTTCCAATAAATTCGGCACTTCTCTTCCCCCACAACGGATTCAATATCCCCGGAGCGTAGGGCAAAACCGGTGTCTCGTCAATACCGTAAAAGTGCCGTAGATGGTGATATAGCACTCTTAGGGCCGCGTTATGTCGATGGATATAGGCCGAGACCGCATATGCTGGACATGCTGATAGCAAGTGCATTAGGGTCTCGGGCGCCTCGCGGCAGGCCCTGCACCTTGTGTCAGGAACCTCTATACCCATCACGCGACTGCGGTAGACTGAGGTGTTGAAGACACCATCCTGGCAAGCCATGATGAACCCTTCAGTTTCCGACTTCAGCCCACTCGACCTGAAAAAAGCGAACGTCAGGCGCTTTGATAAGCCAAGGTCTCCAATGTTATTGAAGGAGACTCCATGCATTGGCTCATCCTTGTGTTTCCGCAGAAGTAAGGTGATCTCTGCAGCTTTTATCTGAGCTTTTGCTGAACGCGTTCCAACTCGGTGACAGAGTTGTAGTCAGCTCGTTAAGAGTCGAAAACTATACCGAGTTCATCAGCTGCTCGGGCAGCTGCCCTAAGGAGAAATGCTCCTTATTATTATTATTATCATTATTATATACATGAACATATATATACACATGTACCAATCAAGTTTGTATAGCAAGAACATTTTTTTAAGGTGTAGGAAAACTTTGAAAATGACAATGAGATGGAATTTGACAGCATATTGTATGATATGTTACACCTATGCGTTGGAGAGTTCAAAAAGTATTCTGTTTGAGATTGTTCGTAACGGAATGGATACTAGTAATTCACGTAGGGGCATTAAGATGAATGTTACTAAGGTTATCAGGCGAATCAACTAAATTATTTATGACTTCAAAGAGAAACTTCACATCTGAAATTACTCTTATATTCGCTAGTGTTGATATGTTTAGTTCATTCCGAACATAGATACGGTTATTGGGGTGGAGTGAAAACCATTTTTTATTGATATAGTCTATGAATATATTCTGTACCTTCTCAAGTTTATTTATGAAAATGTCGTATCTAGGGTTTCATATTACAGAGCCATAACTCAGAACACTATTCACGTGTGACATATTGAGAGTACGAGGAGTCTGCATATTCTCAAATTCTCGACAAGTTTGCATTATGAAACGTAACATTTTGTGAGCTTTTTTAGAAATTCAGAATATATGTTCATGGAAAAGCATTTTCGAATCAAATATTTCTACTGAATCCTTTATTTCCCTGACAGTTTGTAAGGGACAAGAAGATATTTGATATGAGTGATTTAGATTGTTTATTTCGCGTCAACATCAGAAATTGAATGATATATTGTGAGATCATCTGCAGACATTAGAAAATTGGCGAACCGAAAGCATTGGGATATATCATTCATATAAATATTGAATAGAAGTGGCCCTAGATGTTTTCCTTGGGGCACTCTAGAGGTAATTGAGAGATGTTCTGATTTGTGTTTGAATTGATGGACATAGCCATTACTACGTGGTAGGAAATCATAATGAAGAAAAGTGAAATGAAACTGTCTTCATTATGATTTGTGTTTACCGACTGTTACCGCTTGACAACGATCAGTCACATAAGATTCGCACCAGTTCAGCAGATTGCCATTTACCTCGACTTAAGCGAGCTTCTGTAGCAAAACTAAGTGATCGATTTCGTCAAAGGCCTTGCTGAAGTCGTTGTAAATAGCGTCAACATGGTGTATGTCATGGAGACTATGCCGGATATATTCAGTGTAGGTGAATAAATTCGAGTCAACTAATCGTTTCTTCATGAAGCCATATTGTTCAATGATAATTATATTTTTGACCTTGAAGAACAAGTTATCAAATAGAATGGATTCAAAAGTTTTTGCTATGATGGACAATTTTGACAATTTTTTTTTGCCATATTTGAAGACTGGGTTTATATCAGCTTCTTTCCATACTGAAGGAAACACGTCCTCTTTGAGGGATTTATTGAAGATTATGTGAAGTGGTAATGCAATCTATTCAGCACAGTTTTTGAGGAATGTTGTTGGTAGCTCATCTGGTCCCACTCGTTCATTTGCGAGATTTTGAAGTTTTTGAAGGATATATTGTGAGGAAATGTTATAGAAAGAAATGTTGACATGTGATTCTTGATATGTTGCGTTATGAGCTGGGATAATTCTTTTCGGATTGAAAACCGAAAAAAAATATTCTGAAAATGTTTCGCACATTTCACTAGGCTTTGTATTTATCCTACCATCAACTCTATGAACATCAACAATATGAATAGAACATAGGTTAGCCAAAACAATTCCCAATAAAACCACAGACATTTTCTACAAAATCCAATTTTGTGTTGGGTGAAATATCTTGAAAAGTGAACTTTATTATTATTTGATTTGTATTCGTAGCCTGATTCTTACCCAGAAAAAACCATGACAAAAATCCGTTAAAAGCAACTGAAGTGCTATACATTGAAGGAATTACAACTAATTGTTTGTAACATTGGCAATTTGGAAAAATTTTTGTTGATGTTGTAAATATCCCGAATTTGGGAAGTGGTATACGTTGATTTGAAGTAACTCAGTTATTCATTCAAAACTAGTCGGCAGCAAAAAAAGGTATTCAGTGTTCCATTCAGAACCCAAACCAGATAAAAATGCGGATGGCGATTGAATAACCTTCGTTCTTTAGACATACCAAATGGCTTTATTTGCCCGTGGCTCAATGGAAAGCGGCAAATCTACAGATTGGTAAAAATAACTCTCCTTCTCTGAGAAATATGCTTTCAATAAAATTGAGTAGAAACCCAAAAAGTGGTAGCTGAAATCAAATAATTCACTTTGGTTCCTGAACCATAACAGAAATCTCCTCAGGAACTGCATGTTCCTTATAAAAAAAACAATAAAAAAAATCTTGTATCGGTTGACAAAATTTGTCAGTCAAATACTACTGAAATACTTTGAATCAACTTCATATGGAGTATTGATTTGAGCATTCATTGTCAATGGTTTCCACAAATCGTAAATTTTGATCATACCTTTCAGTTGTGATGCACTGTTCGAAACCTTTGGTGTAGTAATGAATATCATCAGAGGTTTTTCCCAACACCAAATCGCTATTTTAACACCTCTTCATCTTGAAGATGATTACTTGGTGATCGAAACACGTGTCGAGGTGTTAAAATAGCGGTTTGGTGTTGGGAAAAAACTCCAGTAATATTCATACCTCTCAGTTATTAGTTGCCACACGTACATCTATTTCACATTGCCAATATACAAGAATTAAACAAAATAGATGAATGAATTTTCGAGAATTCCTTCGTGATGGATTAGAGAATGAATGATTGGTTAGTGAATGAAGTGTTCTAAAACGGTTTCCTTCACAAGTAATTCTGAAAAGCTCTTCATGAGACAAAAAGGTGAATCTCGGGGTTCTATTATGAAAGTGGATGAAGCTGGCAAAAAAGTGAGAAAAATTCTTGATTGTACTAAGTGAAACAATAAACATTCCTTTTCCTTTCATCTGAAGTTATAGTACCGGAAACCTCGAAAAAAGTCAAAACGTCATCAGAAGTTTGAAGTTTCAGACGAACAACATTCGTTGTCAATTTATGCATCAAAAATGATTCTTCACTTTACGTTTTCGAAGTTATATACATGCAATATTTCAATGCATCCATCCTCTTTGGCAATTTTCAAAGAGCTTTTTAACACTATACTTTTGCAATATTCGCCGCTTCAATCTCTGCGGTCCGTCATTTCATATTCGCTACCACTAACTGACCACAAATTAACAAATCCAGCCTAATCTTGGTTGATGATATAGAAGTTGATGAAATGAATAGCTTGAACCGAAATGCCGATCTTTTGTTTATTTTGAAATCGATTTGTCTCTAGATCCCAAAAATAAACGATTCCTTTCCCTGTTGATGCCAAAATGTGGCTCCTTGTCAAAAAGCAGAGGCAATGGATATACAGTGTTATCCCCAAAATATGCACCAACAAAATGCAGTAAAACACATGTAATATACGGGGAGCCCTCAAATATTTGATTTGGAGATAGTAGTAAAGTACCCTTATTTTGGAAAATTTCGTCAAATGTTATCTAGAAAAGTTATTGAGCATTGAAAAATACATCTAGATTTGAAGTCATGGCAATCTAAGTGGAGTTTCATTTTTTCCCCAATTTTTTAAATGGGGACTACGAAAAAAAAATTGCTATAACGATAAATAGACAGCATCCTGTATACGACGGTTCATTTCAGAAGTCTGCTATATTAGGAATCACACAACTATGGTAGTAACCACGGTCAATTTTTTTGAAGAGTAAAATAATTTTACAAGTTTTTAGTGCAAAATTTTTTTATTTTTTGTTTACACCGAAAATTACTCAAAATCAAACAGTATTGTAACAATAACTCAATATTCAATAATACCAAATTACAAAAAAAACAAAATAAAATAGGTATTTCGAAAAAAACTCGTTGATTTTCTGAAGATTTTCTTGTCAAAAATAATTCTCCAAAATAATCTCCAGAAAATCAATTGTTTGTTCCAAAGTTTGTTCCAAAATACCTATTTCATTTTGATGTTTTGTGATTTGATATTATTGAATATCAAGTTCTAATTACGATACTGTATAACTTTGAGTAATATTTGGTGTTAACAAAAAATAAAAATGACTGCACCAAAAATTTTGAAAATTATATCACTCTTCAAAAAATTTACCGTGGTTAAGACCATAGTTATGTAATTCGTAATATTAAAAGCTTTTAAAATAAACTATCGTATACAGGATGCTGTCTATTGGAAATGAAAAATAAAAAATCCACTAGCATAGATGAAGTTCAAATGTCTTTGTTAAAAAACTGCCATGAATTCCTAGCGTCCTATATTGCTGATTTGTTGAACCTCTCTGTAGAATGTGGAAAATTTCCATCAGTCCTAAAAATTTACAAAACCATTCCTATATTCAAGAGAGGTGATCCAGAAAGTATTGAAAACTACAGGGGTATCTCTATCTTGAATCCAATTTCAAAAATATTTGAAAAGGGCATGTGTATCCGAATAAATGACTTCTTGGCTAAATTCAAATCATTGACAATATGCCAATATGGCTTCCGCGAAGACCTCAGTACGGAAACAGCCACTACTGAACTCGTACAATATCTTTATGACCAAATGGATGCGAATAAGTTAGTATATGGAATTTTCTTTGATTTATCCCGAGCCTTTGACACCCCAAACTATGAAATTTTAAAAATCAAGTTGAATTCTCTTGGAATACGTGGTCATATTAACGACTGGCTCATGTCATTCACAAGGGAAAGACAAATGGTAGTGAAAATTGATGACTATACCTCTGAAAAATATGAAATAGAACTTGGAACTCCTCAGGGGAGTGTTCTTGGACCCCTGTTGTTTCTGCTATATGTGAATGACCTTCCCAACTATATAAAGGAGGGAAGGCTATTCATGTATGCAGATGACACAACGATTGTGGTCAGCGGACACACTCCTGAGGAAATAATTTCGAAAATCAGAAATGTCATTGAACAGTTCCTCCGATGGTGTTTGGCTAATCACCTATTGGTGAATATTTCAAAAACAAAAATAATGGAGTTCACAAAAAGACGAGTTGACACAATGAATGTGATGGAATTTCATGGTTATACTGTTAAATGTAGCCAACAAACTCTATTTTTAGGAACTGTTTTAGATTCAAACATTCAATGGAATGAACAAATTAACACAGTCTCTGGCAAGCTCAATAAATCATTTTATGCTATCCATGCCTTGAAAGACACTCTTGACAGACATTCACTCATGAGTGTTTACTTTGGCATGGTGTATTCTACACTTAGCTACAATATTATCTCTTGGGGTCAAGCCAACGAATGGGTGCGTGCTTTCAGGCAACAAAAGAGAATAATAAGATTAATATTCGACTTAGATTTTGGTGAGTCTTGTAGAGGAACTTTTAAAAGAAATAAAATTCTGACTACCACTTGCATTTACCTATTTAAAATACTTATATTCGTACATAATAACAAAACAAAGCTTACATCGAATGCTCAAATACATCAGTATAGAACACGAAACAATCATCACTTATATCAATCAAAACCCAATCACACTTACTACAAAAAAATCCCCAGAATGGGCGGGTGTTCACCTCTATAATTTATTACCAAATCACCTAATGCAACTTTCACCAAAAAAGTTCAAGGTGGAATTGAAGAAATTTTTTTCGAATAGATGTTTTTATGATCTGAATGAGTATATGAACCATACATGAAAATTGATGAGTCTAATCTTTTAATATGATGTAACAATGTATTTTGTCTCTTGTGATATTTGCGTGGTACAATTTTTATTTACTGTACAATATTTCTTATTCTATGTGACGAACCTATAAATTGTACAAATGGCACAAAAAGGTGATATATTATCTATCTATTTATCGTTTTAGCATGTTTTTTCATATTTCCCATTGAAAAAAGAGTAAAAAATAAAACTTCACTCATATAGTCATGACTTCAAATCTAGATGTATTTTTCAATGCTGAACAACTTTTACTGATAACATTTCCCAAAATTTTTCAAAATAAGAGTATTTTACTCTTATCTTGAAACCAAATATTTGAAGGCTCCTCGTATATTAAGTATGTTTTACGGTATTTTGTTAATGACTGTTTAGTTTTAGGGGATGCACAAACTTTCATCAAGAATAACATTTTGTCGAAAAACCCTCGATAAATAAGTTTCTCACATGGTGCATACTTTGGGGATGACACTGTAGATGGATGGATATAGAAAGTAATGAAAACGAAACAGCACTTAAGTAATTATCCTATGAATAAATTATATTCTTTATTTCATATTTCAGCTCCGATATCGAACTTTTCAAATATTCCATTACTAACTGTGGTTGATATTCATTATAACGATATAAATGTGAAATTCCCTCAAATTAACAGTTGAGTGAATAACTATTCGTTTGGGTACGATATTGCTTAAGTTTGTTTAGCTATTCTTTCGTATACCGAATGATAAACTTGTGCTGTCATCCAAACAAGGGCTCTCTGAATTAACGTTAATTATTTTGTCTTTCTTTACTAAGTGTCGCAGAAAAGGATGACGCCTAAAAGTTTATGTTTAATACACCAGGTATGTAATGATTCATTGCTCAGAGTAATATCTTACATCGGTTTATTGGAAACTGTTAAAATACTTACACTGAATCTCAGGTTGCCTACTGGAGGCTTTGCAAATGGTATTCCTTGGAAGGCGATATACGGTTTATTAAGGTTGGCTGTTTTATCGTATCTACCACGAATTCTACCGTCGCCAATTGTTACAACAGGGTCCCCCTTATACTGAAAATGATAATGAAAATATAATCATCTGAAATGATCAAAGTTACGATTTAAGTCATTTTGGTAACGGTACAGGTCAGATTGGAGAAAAAATTTTCGAGTACCAACTCGCAAAAAATATTTATCAGAATATGAAAATGAGTTCCAAAATTATTGAATCTGAAATTTTTCATATTTCATCTCCGAGAAATTACTTTTCTGACAATACAACTTGTTTATCAATAACTGCGACTGCGGTAGTCTAGCCTATTCACATACCTGTTCAAACATTATTCATGCTTTCATTTGAAAATTTCATGAAACACTAATGATTTGGCATCAAAGTTTAAGCATGAGCTGAATTGTATTTTCAACAATTTTGAAGCAACAGTATCATGGGTATTATAATACCTATGATAATGTTGCTCTACTTCAGCTTTGGTTAAAAAAATACGTTTACATATCCAAACCTAGTACGATAATTTGATTCATTTTCAACCACAACAAATATTTTGTAAAACTTATATTAAAGGCAAGACCGTTATTATGACCTATAACAATCATTTTGAAAACGCCAAAGGGTCGGTTGTGGAAATTAACTTCAGATTAGAGTTATGATAAATGGAAACGACCAGCTCATATGTGGTCTTGATGAGTCTGTTAAAATCTTTTCAAATCTGTTTTCCGTTAACTAGCTATCGTACATGTATTAACGATAACCCTAAGAAGTTGAAACTTTTGCGAGCTGATGATAAACGTAGTGTCACATTTCAAATTGTGATTCTTAGCACGAATACTATTTAGATAATGTCAGAACAGGTGACTATATAGATAATGTCACAACAGGTGACAGTCACAACAGGTGACATTATCTATATAGTATATCACAAATTCAATTTTTTCAATAACTTTTTGGTTAATAACTTTCTCCATCATTTATTTACTAGTGAAATACATTTTCATTTATAGTAAAATTGTTTTTTTTTCACATATGAGGATAAAAAAATGCCTTTTACCTGCCCATCTCTTACATTGATAGATACTTTTTGGAAACTATTCGCAAAACAAGCGAGCAATATATAAATTTCCAAGTTCATTTTATTTCACTGTTTTATTATGAATGTTAGCGTATTATCGCTTTTATATGAGGATGCAGTCTTATCAGTAATAATTAGCATGTGCCTGTTACGAAAAATTCAAATGATTTCTGAAAAAATTTCACAATATATCGGCTGTCAACAAAAAGGAATTTGAAGATTTGCGAAACATCTACTATAATCCATACAGAAATATCATGATAAATTGAGAAAGTAGACAAAGAGTGAACATTCCCTATGAATTCCATTGGAAATATTTTTCTTATCAGAGAATTGACATTATCGCAATACTTGGACGTATAAAAATGAAAGAAGTTTATGTTGAAAACATATATAACATAACATATAAAAATTCGTATGAAGACATACAAATGAAAAAATAGTTTCTCAAATATCTCAGATGAATTGGTTATTATATCGTCAGCATAAAAATCTGACATTATTGAAAAAGGGCATTATAGCTTCAATTCTGAATTTTATTTGAGTTATGGTGTTATGGATTGAGTCCAACATATCACATATAATGGCCGCAATGTGGAATTGACCGCGGTGGTAGTGCGCCCGACTCACGATCGGAAGACCGTGGGTTCGATTCCTGCCTCGACCAGAGAATTTATTTGGTTGAAGCTAGGATGATTCTGCAACAGTGTTAGGAATCACACGTTGAAAGGTAAGACCTCGTTAGTCCTTAGCTCAACTTCTGAGAGTTGTCGTTCGTATGGGGGCGACAGCTGATTAACGGAAAAACAGATTTTAAACAGGTTCAAACAGAGACAGAAAATGAACCCAGATAAAGGTTATTTGGCATTCTCTGCCAAGTTGCAACGTGATAAATCAGACAGTACCACAACAATAATAATTCAACAGAAGCTGAATTTTTATATTTTTGTACTTTTTGAGATAGTAGTAGTGAGATTCTATATAAAACTTCCATTTTGATAAACATTTTCTCTCTTGGAATTGTACTTAGTAGTAATTATGAAACCGTCCGAAAATGCCACTAATCCATTTGATAGACACAAAATCACTCCTCTCTGCAGAAACTTTGAACATCTTCTGCGAATGCATTCAATTCAATAAATAGTATGTGTTGAATTTTTGATCAGACCTATTAACTAATGATGAAACGGTTTCAAGCCATGTCAAATAATGACAAACATTTCACAACACACTTCGTTTTCATAAAAACTCATTTACAAGATTTCCCAACTTCTATTTACATAATTTATTGTGTTTTGACAATTCAACAAAGTAACGTTCCTGATTCAGTAAGAAAATATCAACAGCCATAAAACTGTATTTACTATTTCCCAATACTAAAGAAACAACAATTTAAAATAATCTCTTATTACCCCTGCAATCGGTCAAACAGTCACCTTCAACTGTCAGGTAAACAAATCGAAGTCACATGTACGTTTTATCATTTATCATTATCATTCACTCAGCATTCGCATCTACACGACTAACTCGTCCTAAGGCAACTTTGCAAGTTTCAAGCACACCTGTATACAGGGCCGCAGCGAAAAGAAAAACCAGGGGGGGAGGGAATTCAAATTTTCTCAACTCCACCAGCAAAATTTCCCAACTTTCAAAGAAATGAAAGCCGGGGGTTTAGTTACTACTATAATATATTAAATTTTTTTACTTAGCTATCCAAAGATTGGCCGAATGCTTATACCCGTTAGGGTATGCATAAACAAAAATGAATTTTAGTGATTATGAAAAAATTATGGGAATTATTCTACTTTGGACCAAGGTCCTTGGTCACCCATCATATTCACCATGTATAGGAATATTCAATACATATTAAAGGAAACAACACTTACATAATATTGTGGTTATTGTTCCTACTATTATTTTTTCTATCTTCACGGCCCGAAATTTCCCAACTTTTCCAAGTCGGAAAAACAGCGAAAAGTTTGGAATTCTATAAAATTGTCACTTCAAAATTAGTGGACTATTCAGGACTGTTTTCTTACTTGGGAGAAATTAAACTCTTTTGGAGATTTCAAACAACTCAGAATTCTCTTCAAGTTATGCATGTTGAGAAATCCCAACCTTCTCCTGGTTCTTTCCCTTTTCTTATTACTTATGGGGGGGAAGGCTCCCCCCATCCCCCCATGGCGACGGCCCTGCCTGTATAGTCTGGGTCACAAGATCCTTTCTTTGGAACTTCTGTCCAAGGGCACCAAAAATTATGATGCAGGGCAGGGCTCATTCTATTTGAAATGACCTCTAGCAACTTTTTGAAAAATTTCAAGAGGAGCTCGAAAAAATTGCAAAAGTTATAAACAATCCAGTTAAAAAATTGAGCTTTGGTTTTTTGCAAATATTTCGGTGAATATTTCTTCCTCGGAATAGTTCCTTTCGGAACTCTATCACCAATATTTACAATTTTAAATTAGAGGCGAAAATAGCGCGAAAATCGGGCGATGCACGTCCTGTACGCGTTGACCGATATGGAACAAAAAAAATTATTTCAATACATTAAATATCATTATTAAAAAAACACATACCTTTTAAGCAATTGAATAAAAGAAAATCCATGGAAAAACATTATCTCATGATTATTTTATTAGATATATTTTAGTTAATTAACTAATTTTTACAAGTTTTGAATTTACATAAAAACCCTGATAATTTTTAAACTGAAAACCTCAAATTTTGTTAACTTCCTGGAGCTTTTCTTGAAAGCCTTCAAAAAATATTACAGTTGGAAGAATTTGAAAATTTTGATTTTCCACTTTGTTATCAATAATCAAAGACGTTAACAAGTGACAAAATCAAGTGAGGTAATGAAAAAAAAAAATCCCAATATTAAAATTTTTTCGTATTCTTATTATTTGAAGCTACATAAAAATGATTTTTCATAAATTTAAGCTCTATTTGTTTGAATAATTGTTACAAACAAAGGTATTGTTCATAAGATAACTGAAGTTTTTTTAGGGGATTTTTATCAGTGATGAATATTATAATTTTTGAAAACGAAATTATTTCTTGAAAATTTTTTTCATTGCTTCTGAAAAAAAAAACCATTTTTTATTCATATTTTCTTCATTTAATTAATAAACAATTTGTTCTGAACGAATCAATTCCTACGATATATATTTTAGCTCAAAGAAAATTTTTTCAATAAAGGATTTTGTTTTTAAAAATAACATTCATCACTGATAAAAATCCTCCCAAAATAATTTCAAATATCTTATAAACAGTACGTTTGTTTATAACAATTTTTCAAACAAATAGAGCTAAAAATTATGAAAAATAATTTTTATGTTACTTTAAATAATAAGCTTTAAGATAAATTTGAATAAAGAAAAAAAATTTCATTGCTTCAATTGAATTTTTCAGTTTTTGACATCTTTGGTTATTAATAAAAAAGTGGAAGATTGAGCTTCAAGAAGTGAACAAAATTTGAAGTTTTTCAATATTACTGGAGTGTTTTCCCAATCCCAAACCGTTGTTTGTTTATTTGATGATAATTCATGACCACACAATGAAATGAATGGAAACACTGTTGTTCAAATACCACTGGTAGATTTTATACGACTGATAATGGGGTCAAACCCGAAACCGGTCATATAATAATAATGATAATTATATCGTTTATTGTGCATAAAAATACAATTATACATAAAAGGAAAAGGGTAAGCCAAAGGCTATCCTTCCACCCTTTCCAAAAATTATACAGTGAGTATAAGAAAATAATTATGAACATTCTTATTTACTATCATAACAATGATAGAGAAGAAAAAAAAATTATACATCATATAGTTGCCAATAACTCTTAGTATTCCTAACATTATTTTGGTCAATTCAACAATTTCATTGCAGTATCATGCATTGAATTTGAAATTTTTTAAATTAGCACTGAGCAGTAAGCATCTGTGATTTTATTTCTTTCCTCAATTGATGAATATTATGATTTGAAAGGGGTAAAATTTCATTCAGATAAGAAGGGGCTGTATAAGAAAAACATCTTTGAAATTTGGAAGTACGGTGCCTAGGTATGTTGCCTAGGTATGCCTAGGTATGTTCTCAAATTGACCATACCTATGTATGTCAAAATGCCTGCTTAATAAACTATATAAATAACTAGGTGTTTTAGTTAGAAGCAACTTAAACAAAAACATTTTCATCAAATATTGGACTCTGTACCTCATTCAGCTCCTTCATTTTTAACAAAAATGGGGTGACATGTTCACCATATGGTATACAGCATACGAATCGCATGCAAGCATTTTGTATACGTTGTAACTTCTGTTTGTTATATTGCGACAAAAAATTGTAATACACCGAACAACAATACTTGATATGGGGGTAAATAAGAGTTTTAAATAACCAGAGTTTCATTTCTTCTAATAACTGATACTTGAATTTATATAGCGATTTGAGTTTGAAGAATGATACTTTGAAAATGTTTGTCACATGTTCATGGAAAGACAAAGAGCTATATATGGTTATGCCAAGATTTTTAGCACTGTCTACCCAGTCAATGTCTGCGTTATCGAGAGTGAGCCTAAATTTACACTGAGTTTCTACTATTTGTTTTTGAGACCCTATGCATAATGCCAAAGTTTCATTTGGATTGATTTTCAGTCCATGATTCTTCGAGTATAGGAATGTTTTGTGCAAATCTGTGTTTATATTGGCCACGCAACTTTCTGTATCGGTGTTATGGGAAGACAAATATAACTGTATATCATCTGCGTATAGATGTACTTGACAATGTGATAAGGAAGTGGTGTAATCAAAAATGAGTTCCCTGCGGTACATCTAAGATTGTTTCTTTTAGGAATGACCATGAGTAATCATCCAGTTTGACCCTCTGTGATCGGCCTGTGAAATAGCTGGTCATTCATTTAAGAGAAATGTCATTGAATCCTATGAACTTGAGCTTGCTGATGAGTAAATCGAAATTAAGTAAATCGAAAGCTTTACTTTGATCAAGTAGTACTAAAATGGTGACTTTTGATTGATCTCTGAATCTCGCAAGATCGTCGATTACTTTCAAGAGGGCAGTCTGTGTTCCGTGTTTTTTGCGAAACCCAGACTGCTCGTAAGGGAGTATTCCATTTTCTTCAAGGAAAGCTTTCAGTTGACGGGAAATATTTTTCTCAAATATTTTAGAGAATGAGGGTAGAATGCTGATAGGGCGTAGGTCACTGAACGTGGTAGGTGCATTCTTTTTCGGAATTGGAATTATATTAGCAACCTTCCAAACACCTGGAAAAATACCCTGTCTGAAGGATTCGTTGAAAATATGTTTACCTTCATCAATACAGTGTGGTATCACTGAAGAAATCATCTTGATATTTAAATTATCAATACCTAAAGCATTAGATTTTATTTTTTTGATAGCAGTCAAAATATCATCACATATATCGGTGAGGGAAAAGTTCATAGGAGCGTTCAATTTATTATTATTATAGAATGAAAGAGTGTCATTATTTACTTTTCAATGTCCAGCCACGTTTGAAAAATAGTCATTGATTTCTTATAAATGAAATCTACCAGTGGCTTTTAGACAAAAGTGTTTTTTGCTTCTCAATTAATACTATAAATACTGATGATAGAGTTCCGGGAGGTAAGACGTTTTTTTTGAAATTTATTTCTATGTAAGGATCTTTTTTCAAATATTAAATATCTTTAATACTTTCCGAGATATTTGCAAAAAAACAAACATCAAATTTTTTTACTCAATTGTTCATATATTTTGGAATTTTTTCGAGCCCCTTTTGAAATTTTTCAAAAAGTCGGTCATTCCGAATCGAATGGGCCCTGGATCATAGTTTTCGGCGCCCTTCGACAGAAGTTCCAAAAAAAAGACCCAGACTACTAGTATTGTGAATTCACATATCATTAACAACGTTGCGGAAAAGTGGGACTTGAGAAATATTGGGCGAAATGCATAAACGTGAGGAAATGCTATTACTCTATATTCATCTTTTTCTTTCAGCTATACGATATGTATGTTTGTTAAAAGAAGTCAAATCGAGGCATTCACTTACTTTTATGCATAACTAACATTGTTCATACTTCCATTTAATTTATATCATTATCATTATTCAATTCGAATTGGAATCAATTAGTTCATTATTGCTTTAGGTTAGGTTTCTCAAAACACAAATATATTTATTTTTTTCATTACTTACTTCCGATTTCGAATAAAATCAGATAATAATCCGAATAGACTAAACATAATTGTTGCAGATCTATTGAAAACACTTTTTCTCTACCAGACAAACATGCTATCTCTCGACGCCCGTTTCTTTTCCATTGAAAATTTTGAGTTAGTCATTGGTTCAGTCCATTCATATGATTACCTACAATTCCACCACAACCCTTTCCTCAATGAAACAATTCAAACATTGTTCTTTCGAAGATTTATTTACTGAACATCTACTATCCTATTACCCATCAAAAAAGCAAAGTTTGATTTGGTACGAAAATAATTGGAAATGAAACGGAACAATTCGAAATTTTTGGTGTTAACAGGTCTTTTATCAATTTTTATCAACCCTATTCGTACCCCCAGGCTGAAAATTTTAAAAGTTTTGTCCGTTTCCATGAGTCTACTTTGAACTGTAATATCTCAGTTAATACACATTGAATTCATTCAAAATGAGCGCAGTTTGAATCAGTGCACTGTTGCCAACGTAAAATAACTCGAATAATTCCGTCAGCTTGACAATTGTGTGCTCGAGATTCGATGAAGTCGACGAATGACGTTTTTGTCTGGTCCTGATTGACGAAAATTTTATCGGTGAGAAAGTTATCGGAGTGCTTCAAAAGATTGTAGTAGGTTGGAGAGAGGATTAATTCGTAGTTTTCGGACGGTAATTTGTGAAACGTGCGAACGAGCGTTGTCATGTAGCAGAATCGGAACTCTTCTATTGACCAGTGCCGGTTGCTGCCGACGCAATTTTCGGTAAATTTCGTCGATTTTCTGCTGTGATGGTTTGGCCCGGTTGCAGAAATTCATAGTGAATCACACCAACCGCCGACCACCATACGGTAACCATGGTCTTTTTGGTGGGGAAGTGCCTGAGTGGCTCATCGGTGACCAACTACTGTCCTGAACCTTCCCTGTTTTAGAGGATACACTCCGAAACATGTGATGATGGTTCAATCGTTAATAAATGTCTATTAAAATTCTCAATTTTTTTTTGTTGGTTTAATTGAAAAATCTTGTTAGATATTCAGACTGTATTTTGGCAAAGATGTTTTATGACTGCTATATGGTAAGTATACAGTTTTTCCGAAGTTTATTGAAAATAATCTTTTGTCGAATCTGCCGTTGATTTTCCATAGAGCATTTTCAATGTTCAATTTGAGATTGTACCAATCATTGAGTTTGTAACGAAACACAGTGTCATCCGCGAAACTGATTATTTGACCGATTGTTTTCTATTCAAATAGGTTGTTCAAGTAAATAACAAATACATATATAATATTCAGAAGTGAATTGAAACATTTCTCATCTAATCAGAATCACCTTTTCACATAATAAATATACATTTGTTATAAAAATTGTGAGCACATGTCATTTCAACACCCAGTAACTCGGAAACTGATCATACGATTGAAATTCATTTTCAATCATTGGAACGGACACACTTAAAGACCGGTTTTAGGCTGTTTAGCCTCTCGTCAGTGCAAGGTAGTGTCCATCATCTACATGAAGTCGATTATTTCCCATAATTGAAAATCAATCTCCTCGAACTAAACCAAAGCGAACGACAAACAACATATTTGTTATCGCCCCGCCGCCCGTGAATGATGTTGCCAACCGCATATTCGAATCGCTCAATTCCTTGTATAAGGAAAAAACTTCACATATAGTAAAGGGGCATACTAGAAAACTGGCTATAAATCAAATAATGTTGAATAACAATTCGTTCGGGCCAGTCTCAACTCACCTACACTGTAGGTTAAAGGACTGGAACCAATCAGAAAAAACTACTTTCCTGGCCAATTCCACGAAGGGCGTTGGATTATGTCCGACAGGTGTCAGATGAGAAATCATCGACTTCACTACTTTGCACTAACGAGAGGCCAAATAGTCCAAAACCGGTTTGCAAGTTGTTTTTAGGGATAGAACACAAGCACTACAGAAAAACAGTTGAGGCGCCCTCAACGATGCCTGTAAAGTTTGAGGTACACTGACTTGAACCTCAAAACGATGAGCAGCTACAGTCCGCTGACATGTACCGCTCTTGGTGTATACAGGGTGTAACTGAATAAGTGTAAAACATTTTAGGAGGTGATTCCTCATCGACAAAAAGATAGGATCTTTCATATGAAGAAACTTCATTGGAGCATCCTTTGTTGAGAAACAGCCCCTTAAAGGGGGTACATAAAATTTGTATAACAAATTTTTTTCACAAGCACTGAGAAAGTTACAATATTGAAATTAAGCTGACGTTTTGTACTAACGAAAACACACTTAGCCAGTGATTTATTTGGTTCACCCCATGATTGTAAGGGGTGGAAAACGCAAACCCTAAAATTTATTTCCAATGCAACTTTCAGTCTCATTATTCGTTTACGATTTGAAAATTTATTTCCGATAGCCTGTTTCATTCTAAACAAAAAATGTCTCTAGGGTTTTTTGCCCAAAATAAATCATTTTACGAACAACTACAGAGATACATCGTCATGAATGCGAACTGGATTTATTTTGTAGTTAGTACCTGCATTGAACGATTAAAGAGTAATGAACAAAACTAATTCATCAATAACAAAACACACAACATGTAGAAATCATAGTAAATGTTCAACATATCTACCTTCAGACATTACGCATGCGTCTAGACGTCGGCGCATTGAGCTACGTATTCGCTTTAATATTCCTGGAGTCTCCCTGATTACCCTGCACGCATGCGGTTTTTTAAGTCCTCCACATCGCGAACAGGAATACGATAAACCAAATGCTGTAAATGGCCCCAAATAGAGAAATCGAGAGGATTGAGATCCGAGGATCGAGCGGGCCAGTTCTGTGGTCCTCCTCGACCTATCCACTGATTTGCAAATGTTTCAGTTAAATGTTGACCTGCTACTTAACTAAAATGGGCGGGAGCCCCATCATGCATGAAAAACATATCCCTTCTGACGCCCAAAGGAACTTCCTCCAGCAGTACTGGATGCACTTCTCTTTAAAAATGAACGTATGCCTCACCATTCAATCAAAGAGGTAGAAAATGAGGCCCAATTACTACGAGCCACACGTTGAGAGAAAACTGTTCTTGATGGTTTGTTTCGACAATAGCGTGAGGGTTTTCATCAGCCCATATGTGGTAATTATGAAAATTAATAATCTTGTCCCGAGAAAACTACATTCGTCTGTGAATTCTATCGTCTTCAGAAAGTCACAATTTCTTCTAATCATTTCCAGCATCCAATTGCAAAATTCAAGTCTCACGGTAACAGTGCCTGTACTCGTTGCAGATGGTAATGGTATAAGAGTTGTTCCTTTAAAATTCGAAATACCGTCATATGATCAACATTTAGCTGTAAAGCAATCTTTCTAGTACAGGTAGTAGGTTGTTCTTCAATCAAATTAAGTACTGCTTCCTCAAGCTGTGGTGTTCGACTTCTCGATGGCGACCACAATCCTGCGTTCTTTTGTCGAATGAACCATATTCTCGTAATCGTTGATGAAGTCGAGCAAATATTCTATGTGAAGGATGTTGCCGTTGAGAATACATTTCAGCATATCTAGAAGCTTCCAACCCATTCCCCTGTTACAGACCGTAAACGTAATGCATATCAGCCATTTCCTCATTTGTGTATGCCATTTTATTAAAAAGTGAATTATTAAAGTAACAAATTGAGAACTGAACAACAACACCCAATTGATATCAATTCCATTTCGAAAATTCACAAACTGACAGCGTCATACCAATTTAATTGTCACTATCGCTAATAGCGACCTACTAGATAGATTAGTTTCGTATTTTCGCATTTATTACGATGTTTCTCTGTAGTGGTTCCTAAAATAATTTTTTGCTGCGAACTGGTTTATTTTGGGCAAAATACCCTAGAGACATTTTTTGTTTAGAATGAAACAGGCTATCGGAAATACATTTTTAAATGGTGAACAAATAATAAGACAAAAAGTTACATTGGAAAAAAATTTTAGGGGTTGCGTTTTCCACCCCTTACAATCATGGGGTAAACCAAATAAATTCCTGGCAAGTGTCTTTTAGGTAGTACAAAACGTCAGGTCAATTTCAATATTGTAACTTTTTTAGTGCTTGGAGGAATCACCTCCTTATATGTTTTACATTTATTTAGTTACACCCTGTATAGTGCTCCAAGCTTTTGAGAAGCAGCCTTTGTAATTCCAGCGACATGATTGTGCCAAGACATATTCGTGTCCATTTCAACTCCCAACAAACTTATCGAAGCAGAAAGCTGAATTGTCTGATCTGACATTATTATATCCGGTTCGGAGATATTTATCTTCTTGAAGAAAACTGATGCCTGGGTTTTTGTGGCATTGAATTGTACCTGATTACTCTCACCCCAATTCGAAATGACTTCTACATCCTCAATAAGATATGCAAACCCCCGCTGTCCTGGAATCCAAATGGAATGACGAAACAAGTGTGCTGTCGTCAGCAAAGCAATATTTTTCTGATTAATTCGACCATTACTTGTTGTTGATATATAGTAATTTCATAAACTACACCTCACGATTTGATCTCCACAAACTAAGTAGATATCAAAACGTTAAGTTTATTTCATGATATTAGCAAAGCAAAATATTGGATTCTTGGTTTTTTTTCCAATAAGTGGTTGATGTACAATAAACGTAGGTTTGGAGATATTTTGGATCCATGGGGAATACCAGCGTTGATAGTGTTCCCCAAGGAAGCTGGAGAGCCATATACAGAAATGATCCGACAAGCCATGGCATCGAAGTTTGACCAGCAAACCCTCATGCCACACACGGTCAAAGGCCTTAGAAATATTAAGCGCAACAGCTCTTGAGCCTCCATGTTTGTCGATTGTGTTATTCCAAATATGGGTGATATACGACAGAAGGTCGCCTGTTGATCTTTGTTTCCGGAAGCCATATTGATGATCGTTCAAGATGTTGAAGCCTTCCAAATATTTGAGGATAAGGTGGTTTACGACTTTCTTCATGAGTGGGGTATAGTTATTTGGAAACATTTTCTTGCCTTTTTTGGGAATAGGCTGAACACGAGCAATTTTCCAACAAGAAGGAGAAACCTCTTTCTTGTAAGATAAAGTCTGCAAAATACATCAGTGCCAGACGCCTTAGTGATATTGATCTGTTTCAGAATTCGCCTGTCGATGCTGTCGAAAAGTAATTTCTGGCAATGTGGATTATAGTGTGGGAATAGTGGGTGGTGCCTTTTCCAGAAAATCGACAGTTGAGTGAAACGTAAATTGTTCAGCTAGTACATTTGCTTTTTCTATGGCTGTTGTTGCAATTGAACCATCCTCTTGTGTTAGTGGTGGAATTGTGGATTTTGTAAAGTTCTGACTTTAGCTTCAGCTATCGACCAGAAGGATCTAGACCCGTTGGGACTGGCAAGCAGTTAATCCCTAATTCTCTGATTGTTAAGTTCTTTGCTTTCAATTATCATAAGTTTGCAGCTATTGCGAGCATTAACAGACCTAGACCGGTTTTCGGCACTAAGATTTTTGCGCCACTGTCGGTAGGCAAGATTTTTGGAGGTGACAGCTTGTTTGCAATTATTGTTAAATCAAGGTTTGGGGTTAGATGGTCGTTTCATTGAATAAGAAATATATGCATCCATAGATGATAGAATAACTTCCGTGACTTCAGAACCACAAGTTGATGGATCATTAGAGCTGAAACAAACATCTAGCCAGGAGAAATTCCGGAAATGGTCTTGTTGAATTGCCAACATCATATGCAGGAATTACTTCTGTAAAGAATCCTGCACTGACAGCTGTCGGATATAATCCAACCCTATTTTTTTGTCTGTTTTTTATCGGAAATTAAAAAAATGTTTAGTCCATACGAATTCAATCTAAACAGCTGAATAAAAGAGTAATGTACCGGGTCTGATGAATTCACTAGTTGATACCATATAAAATCTCTCATATAAACATAATTATTAGACCTCGTATGAATTTCTTACCTTCACTCGGACTATGCCATCTGGTTACTTACTTATCTGGTTAATTGGTTCGGTAACTATTTAGTTTATATTCGAATCGACTTCGTAATGTACTATATATATTCTTGTTCATTTCTTACGGTTAACAAATCAATTGATTGATTTATGGGTTATGAGTAGTAGGAGAAAATTGTCGAAGACGCTTTCCAAAAGTCAATGAGACCTGAGATTGATAAGTTTGAAATATTTAATTGATTCCATAAAATCGTATAACAATATCAATAAGTATCGTAAGGTGGTTGGCCATATTTTCCGTATATTTCTTTTTCATAAAACTTCATGTTATCGTGGAAAGGGTTTATTCCAATCTCCAAATTTGCACTGATATTCAAGTAAACAAGACTATTTGAAATTGATGAAGACAATGGCCAAATTACATTTTGAAGCACCGAATCATTTTGATGAGTTGGATTTCTGAAAAAAAAAATAAATGAATAAATTTCTAGCAATGAAACTTGCGCTACTCATTCTAGGAATTCCACATATAACCAAACAGTTCAATTTACAGTTGTAATATTTAAAACACTGAAACAACTTGGAGAGAATATATTTTTAAACAAACGGTTTTACTAATAACAGAGCTTTGCTAATCAAATAGTAGTACACTTTGAAAACGATGCAAATTCAAGATGACCGCAGCTTCAAAATGGGGAATACATATTACCTTGTACCTGAGGCACTAAATGAACTGAATAGAATGAGAAGAATTGAGTAACAAAACTAGGAACTAAAAACATGACAATGGAATAAGAAAAAAAAATTTATGTTGAACAGTTTTTATAAAAGAAAAAGATACCAGTGATGTACTGAAAACTAAAGAATAATTCGAGAGGTCATAGATAGCAGTCATCAAACCACTCTCCTCAACAATCCATGTTAATGACCAGATAAAAAAATCGTTGGGTATAGAATTTTCATATTTACTCAGGTTGCACTACATCCAACTATTTCATTATTTTTGTATCTGATAAATATCGTAAAGTGCTGAGGAGAGTGGTGTGATTCCTGCTATCTAGGACCTTCCTAATTATTTTTTAGCTTTTAATACATTATCTACATCATTATTTCTTTCAATAAAACCGTTCAACATGAAATTTTTTTACTTATTTGATTTGTAGTTTAGATATATTTTGATAATGCTTGTTATCCAGAATACAGTGATAAAAATTTAACATCGACATTATTCAATGCTTTCAAGTGGCTTATCAAGTTACGCGTCATTAAAAACCGTGCGTAACATCATGAAATATGTGTGATTGTCGAAACAATGTTTTGGAGCAAAAAAATTAATGTAAATGGTTTGAATAATATTTGTTCAGAATGAGAATATTTTATGAAAGCAGACTCAAGTGATTCAACACAAATGGACTGGATGGATATCTTTCGAATACTTTCACCATCAACGCTGGTATTTCCCAGGAATTCGTTTTGTCTCTAACCCTCTTTTTACTGTATATCAAGGACTCATTAGTATAAACCAAAAATCTAATTTATTTCTTTACTGACATCACACTTGTCTCGTTATTACATTTGAATTCGGGGACATCGTCTGCGGATGCACATCTTCACCGGCAGCAGCAGGTTGAATATCTTAATGAGGATCTAGAAGTAATTTTGAATTGGGGTGAAAATAACCAGATTCAATTCAATGTCACAAAAACCCAGGCATCGGTTTTCTCCAGAAAAATAAATTTTTGCGAACCGGATATAATAATGTCAGGTCAGACAATTCCGCTTTCTGCTTCGATAAGTTTGTTGGGGGTTAAAATGGACACCACTATGTCTTGACACAATCATGTCGCTAGAATTGCAAAACCTGCTTCTCAATAGATTTGGAACACTGATTTGGAACACTGTTCCAAATCAGAAAACTCTACACAACTCAGCAACTTCTGATGGTTTATAAAGCTCAGATCTGACATTTTTTGGAGTATTGTTTTCATGTACGGAGCTCCGCCCCCAAACATACTCTGAAGCTGCTGGATTTCAATCAGTAAAGATCCATCCGTCTGATTGGAAACCCGAACATCACTTGAACCTTGATAGTCTGGAACATTGGAGAGCGGTTGAAGATTTGTTTCTCTTCTACAGATACTTTCCTGGGAAGTGTTCAAGTGACATATAAGTGTCATAAGTGGCATAAGTGGCATATTTGACTCCATCAAGAGCGGTATATATCAGAAATACGTGACGGACTGTGGCTGGTCATCGTTTTGAGGTTCAACGCAGTACACCTAGAACTTCATTTTTCAAGAACTCTCTCATTGGGAGAACGGCGTTTATATGGAATCTCCAGCGATCCGAATCCAATGTGAATCACTACTAGATATATGATGGAATTGGCCGATACTTGATGAAAATCCATTACAATCGTACTCAAAAAACACTTCATTGTGAGATTTTCACCAAAAAGTTTTTACAAAAACGCAACACGTGTTTCGCCATACAATGGCTCCTTCGGGCGTGTCTACTACTTTAGCAGATGCACCTGATCTCAAGATCAGGGTGTAGTGAATGCATTATTTCCCCTGAGGCCTTCTATAATCAGAACATACATTCCAACGGAGTTCGCAAAATAAATCCCGATATTTGAACATTCATCTCCTGCTTCCGGACAATATACCCTTCCCCCGGAACAGACATTTTTCCACAGGCCAACAATTCCGTGAATATATTCTTCATGACCAGTGCGCAATTCATTTCGTTTAGACACTCGAAGTTCTCAACAGGAAGCTTTGAACTGTGCTTGTGCCATAGTGCTATAAAACTATTCCACCGGTTCAGTCATTGGAGAATTATTCACAATAAGTGGGGACTCAAAAAAGTAGGAATATTTGACGGGATACTTCTCGCTTAACTCTCTCGGGCTCAACAGCACTCAAAGTGTGACGGATACATCCCAGCTCAGATATAATTTGCCGTCCTCTGTTTCGAAAATGATGAAACAGCAGAGCACATACTTTGTGCCTTCTCACTCCGGACCAAATCAGGTTTTCGGAATTTAACAGTGTCGCCCTCTTACCATCCGACCTGAAAGACTTATAAACTAATCGGCTTCGTCAAGAAGTTGGGTTTATTTGGTCGAGTGTGAATAGGTGTGAGCCACAATAAACCCTTGCGGATTGCGATAGATAGTTGAATAGACCCACTTTCATTGAACTATCCTGACCTATTATTTTCCTTACGTTCAGCTGGCGGCATTGACACGGGTTGCTTTTCTCTATAGGCGCCTGGATTCCCGGTCTTGTTTTGTCACCACTTGCTGCGGTAAGTGGTCGCGCAACACACCGAACACCCCAGACTAAGGATGGCTATTCTTATTTTCTTATATTTCTGAATTATTTTCAATACAATGAATATTTGGAAGGGTAAAATCGCAGAAGTAGGAATTTCTCATAATAGATTTAGTTAAGAACGCCGGTGAGCTGCTTAGAAGAAGTTTATTCTATGATTTTCACTATAAAGGGTTTTACAAAACCGCGTTACTTTACATTACTAAAAGTTACTTCTAAATTACAACCATTTTATACTCTAACATATTACTCGTATGCCTACTTTCTGATCAATGAATCTACCTGTAAAAGTCAGGTATGAATTAATTACCTATAATGATGAATTTCACGAAAGTACCGTAAATATAATTAACTATTTTTACTTGGAAAAGAACCGATTCAATAATGGCAAATTATTCAATTCAGTTTGATCGCGAATAAGATATTTAGGGTTTTTCAATTTTTTATTGCCATACTCTCCAACAGGTTAAGTTTCATACCTTTCTTCTGGAAATGGTGGGGCTCGTATTCATGGTTGAACTCTTGTCCCTCTATGATTAAATGAGTGGCATGTGTGGAATTCATTTTTCCATTCTGGAAACTATTTATCTGTTCCTTTATGCGGGATTTGAACTTTCTTTCAGTTTGACCTATATAAAACTTCGGAGATGACCCACATGACATGGTAGAAACAAACGTGCCAAGTCTCTTGAAGAAAGTATCTATAGAAGAATGTATCTATAGGAGAGAGACAAATCTCCAACCTTTCTTCGATGTCCCAGGCTATCTGTTCTGTCTGTTTAAATATGTCTGCTATCAAGGTTAAACGTAATGTCCGCGTCTCCTATCAGGACGAAACTGCACAAACGTTCGTAACAAATACAAGTGGTAAAAAACAGAAAGTTTTGTCCCTCATTTTTCATCATTCCTTTCTGTGGAAGATTTCCATATTTTTTCGTATGAAGATGGAGAAGCAGGAAGCCAAAACCCTTTTTCCCAAAAAAATAATTTTTTCTTAAAAATATAACCCCCTTTCAATTCAATGAATTTCTATGACTGGAAATCAAATAAACGATGAATGTCATCACGTACTGTCATTGATGATATAAATAGATATAACTCATTCGTGACATCAAGTCGACATATTATGATGTTATCCAAATAACTGATGAAAATGTAATGAGGAAAATGACTCATTCCGAAACATCGGAAGTCCGCCATTCAGAATGTCAATTTTCCAATGTGGTAAATTCGAATACCACCTGCCACTTGTGAGAATTGTACAAAAAACTGAATGTTATTTTCTTTTCTTGTTTTTCTTACGTTGGAAAATTTTTCAGAATTCGAGGTCGATTCTCAGACATTCGATATAATGTAAGTGTATGCGTCTTATTTAACACATTAAATGTTATTATTATACAAGAACGTTATGTATGTATGTGAAATTTCACCTCTTTCATATACTTCATTGTATAGCAATCCTGTGAATGATATCTGATTGAATTCCATAACGAAAGTTTGGAGTACGAACTGAACAGGAAAAATAATTTTTTCGTATAATTAATGGAATAAACGACTTACCTTAAGAAGGTTCAATCCAAATTATATGAACATGTTTTTTTGCAATATATAACACACTGTGGTATATTTTGGTTCCACGATCGTGTCACAACATTTTAAAGATAAGTTTTTTTCTTCAATATATATCTCACCAGCCCGTTTCTTGCCTAATCTGCCTCGCTTGACTCATTATTCGTAGAAAAAATATCGCAAACTGGATTGTGGGAGACCTATAAATCATTCCTAGGGTGGGAAGCTATATATTGGAGAACAAACATGTTCATATAATTTGGAATGAACTTCTTTAAGGTAAGTCGTTTAATCCATTTATTATATTTCACATGTTTGTTCTCCAATATATAACACACTGTAGCTGTTGAAAGTATCTAGCGATCTTTCAGAAAGTGTTTACCCAGTAATTTCAGACACAATTTTATATTTGCAAAATATTTATTTCCAATATATAACAGTGATGGGTAAATAACAATATCATTCTAAAAAATATTAAAGAAAACATTTGGATTTTCCTATATATAAATACTTACTCTTATATTACTAAGGAAATTATATCATTAGCAAAATTCGATTTACCACTTCTATCACAGAATTTGTTGAATATTTTCGATTTTTCTGCCAAACCAGCAGTTTTCTAATTGTCTCTTTATCTGTTCCAACACGAACAGCTGCAGAATTTGCGGCATGTCGGGTTGAATGGCTTTTGAAAATATTAAATGTCTATGCAACTTTTCTCTAGAACACTTTTAATCCCTTTTAATCCACCTACTTACGGTTTGTGATGAAGCATTGTGATAATCTTATGTGTTAGAAAAAGCATTTCATTTTCTTCCCTGGTTCTAAATGGTTTAGTTATTTGTAAATAATGTAATACGGTAGGAAGTTCATGTTTCTAGTTGCAATAGTGGTGTACTAATTTTCAAGACACTGGATATCAGAATTTCTTTGTTTTCATAAAATTGTATATCTGATATTTTGATTTTTGTTAAAGTCTGAACTCTTGCAGCTGAAGTTAATGCCATAAGCATTCAGAGCTTGAAGAAAACGTCTACTAGGGTGAGTTTAGGTAAGGGATATAATTTCTCAAAATATAACAGAACTTGACTGGATCCCAAGTATACGAGTACTTAGGAAAAACTGGCCTAATTTTAAAGACCCCTTTCAAAAATCTTCGTATAATTTTTCCATCTGTTTCCGAAAAAAAGAAAAGTAAAGATAGGGCTGAGCGATGAGTATTTAACGTTGGGTAAGATGCTCTTTTAATGAGTTCATTCGGTAAAAATTCCAAAACGTGCTTAACAGATGGTTTGAATTTATCAATTTCTGAAGATTTTGTAAATTGCCACCACTTTGAAAATGATGAATTTTAACAACATTTGAGAAGAATAATCGCCTCCCTTGTTTTTCAGAGCCAGATATTTTTGCTTTTCTAAATTGTTTGTATGCGTTAACCCATATGTGATAGCTGCACAGACCGATACGAGTTTGTCTATCAAGTGCGCCAACTCACGGATGTGACATATTGTCCTATTTTTATAATGACAGAGGGTTTTCATTTATTTCATTTTTTGTAGATATGGACATATCAAATGAGTTGAAAATAAAACCAAAAAACTGGCACTCCCTGGATGGCGTCAAACAACTTTTCTTAAAACTTATTACAAATCCCAATTGTTATAAAAGATTTTTTTGTAAATTTTGTAGTTAGGCATTCTTCATATGTTTTACCCAAAATAAGTAAATCGTCAAGATAACTGATTGATATTATTTTGTTCAACCTTAATGTCTGAATCATAGGCTTTAAAATTTTTTTGAATGAATAATCCAAAACTTGAACAGTAAAATTCGTACATCTCTTTATTGAATATGAATCATAGATATTTTCGATGTGTTTCAGATATCGGAATTGAAAAATAATTTAGAACTACTCTGTGATTTTATAATTTGAAGGGCGGTGGTGAAATGAATTCATTCAGATTTTTGAGGTTTAAAATAAATCTGAATGAACCATTAGGTTTTCTCCTCAAGAAAAAAGTTAATAAAGGAATAAATTGACATTTTTTTCAATTTACATTTTCTGATAACACCTTTTTGAAAAACTTTCTTCATTTCAGAAATTATCAGTTTTTGTTCATCTTTTGGTACAATTCGTTTATATGGATAACATATTTTGTGTAGGTATGTTCAAGGATAAGATTTTATAACCCTGAATACAATTCAAAATGAAATTGCTATTAGTTATAAATTCTTTATAAAAAAAATTTAGCCGCCCCGCAATTTGTCCTAACCTGGAGGTTTATTCGTTGAGATGTCGATGGGTTTTCTCCTTCTGTATTCCAGAAGTGTAGTGTGGCTGAACTCTCTTGATCTTTTTCTTTGTTTGAAGTTCTGGCGCCTTGAGTTTGAATTATTTTTATTTCTTCATTTTCAATTACTTTTTAGGCCATTTGTGATAATACAGGAGATATGGCGAACCACCTGCGCATGCTCATGGAGTGTATAGCGTCTGCTACTAGCTTGGAAGCGTCTGCGAGTTTTTTTGTATCTTCGCTGGACTCGTTTTCTTTCAGTTAGTTGGTGAGTATTTCTTCCATGGCGCAAAGGCCTCTATCCAAGGTATTTTGAATTTTAAATAGGTAGGTATACGTCCTTTTCTGACTTTCTGACAGTAGTGCGTCTACTTCAGCATTAGTCTCCGGAGCCCTAAGAAGATCAAAATCAGAAAGGATTTTGTATGTTTCAAATAACCTCTTTATATGATATTTGTCCACCTCTTTTGTTAAATAAGGGGTCCATTTCCAAATAATTTCTTCTTGCAAAGGTGGCCCATGTGGTTCATTCAGGAAAGATTCAACTCCTAACACGTTGGTTGCAGTTGTTTGAAAAATTGGTGGACTTGAAATAGAGCTAGGGTGCTCTTTCTGATATATATCGGTTTCTACCTGTATTATTGGAGAACCCTCGCCCTGTTAGTTCCATTACTTTTTCGTCGAGAAAGTCAACATGGACTATGACATCTCGGGGATACGGTTTCTATCGAGCAAATAACTGTTCAGTTGAAAAGAAGAGTCTTACGGCTGGCTTATCACTATGCTGCTGGAAATGAACTCAAATTGTTGATTAACCGTTTACTATTTTGAAAATATTTTGTTTCCCTTGCCTCAGGAGGTACGTAACATGTCACACAATATGTCACATTTCCTCACAAGATTCACATAAAGTAGAATCAACGCGTTACTCCTGCTATGATAGCTTAGAATGAGAAAAAAATTGTCAAATGGTTCACTTCTGAACTTGAACTATCACTGTCCATAAGCTTCAATAGTTTTCTTAGAATTTGTTTTCGTTTGGCTCTCTTCATTGATTTCGGCATTTTCCGTTAACAGATGTGAACACTTTCGCACAACAAAGAATGAGTCAAGCGAGGCAGAGCAGGCAAGAAACGGGCTGATGAGACATATAAAATTGGAGAAAAAAACGTATCTTAAAAATGTTGTGACACGATCGTGGAACGAGAATATACTACAGTGTGTTATATATTGGAGAATAAATATATGAAATATAACTCAATGTTAAATAAAAGTAGTTGTTAAAGTATGTTATCCTGAAAATTCTACATATATGTTGTTCAAATTATGGTAGATTTTTTTGAGCGTATACGGAACATCTGAAGTATATACAATTTACAACTGCGATTCATTTGAGAATCTGTGATTAACGAACAGTTCTTGTAATGTAATTACCCAAAGAACATTTCATAATATAATGAATAATTTCTAGAAAGTGAGAAAGTAGATGATTTTTTTACATCCATTGGAATATACCGAACTTTGTGAAAACACTCTCCGTTTCAGTTGTTTCGCTGGAACTACGATTTTTTTCTTCTTCCTACAGATTATGTTCTGAGGTGACTAGTGATGATGTGAATTTGATTTTCTCCAAGTTTCCGAACCTACTTTTCCCACTGAAATCTTCTTGCACTACATATTTGATTTCGTAAAATCTATAGATCATTCATTTTGAGTTTCTCTAAAAGAACATATTAACATACGTATTCATCAAATCTATCTGCCGTCAAAAGTATATTGATTATACTTTTTCTATCCCGATAATGTACGAAAATTCATTTCTTCGATGAAGAACTACTTTTCTTATGTTTATTGTTAACGGTTCTTACCCATATTTAGCAAAGTTCGTCCATAATTTGATAATTCTGTTGCTCGTTAATTTGTCACTTTCAGAAATGTTATTAATTCTTGTTGGAAACCCTCTGAATATATATCCGAGGTCTTCAGTATGACGTACTCCTAAAATGAATTTCATTTATTATGCTGCATGAAAGAATGCTGGTTGTCAGTTCGTGAACTGCGGACATATTTGTCTTACATTTATCACTTGAGGAAAATAATAAAAAGTGACATTGAACATCTGTGTGATTGATATTATTTCATTATTGCCTCACCTGGAACTGTCCGTTGTTCTACACCACCTAGACGTCCTTCATAGGAAAATACATAAAAATATACAGGGGAATATTTTGCCATATTCCCTGCTGTTCTAAGAACCGGTCTATTGAATTGATCATCACTGATGAACTGTAATGAAAGTTAGTAATAATATACTTGTGTTATTTCTGTCAACTGATATCGGGTTAATTATGGACCAGAATTTGGATATGTAAATATGTAAATCGACTTTATACTCCTATGTAAATATGATAATGAGATTGTTCAAGAGTATAATATTTCTTTTGAGATTGTTAATGGTAAACTCCCATTTTATTCTGCTAAAATTTCAAGTTCTCACATTATAGAGATTTTATCGAGTGTGCATGATATAAATCAAAATATATATATATATATATATATATATATATATATATATATTCTGGCTATGGGCCTCATCGGCGCGGTGCAGCCAAGTATGAAAATGAGCAACACTTGTTTGCCGAAAGCAGGAAACAACACATACACATACATATCAAAAGCAAGTGTGATTCACATAAAAATTTACGGAGGCTTTTCTGAAACAAAACTGAGACGCTGTTGAAATATATGTCAACTCAAATGTTCAGAAATTACAAGTTCATTCAAAAATTCCACGCTGATCTTAACATTCAGAAGTAGAGAAAAGACAAAATTTCACTACTTGAGGATGAATATTTTTACCATGACCTCGTTCTCTGACCTTTTATTAGTTTTTAATGAACTGATGTCTACTGGAGGTCCTTGCCGATTGTTGGACGAACTGGAACGAAACCACCCTTATGTCACTCATGATTTCTTCCCAACCTGAAATGAAGTATGGTTTTGATAGTTTGATTAGCAGTTTGGCTTGATTGATTGGATCACGGGGAATCAGACTTTTTCATTCTGTGCCGAATTCAAGTTCACTTACTTCAATTCGAAGTAGTGGAATGGAACTTTTCACTATTTTGTTTTTTTCTCTACCTCCACAATAACATTATCACCATGTCACTTATACACACACAGATGGCAGATGGCCTTTCCTCACACTCTCACTTTACTCACTTCAGGGGCGTATAAAATCAATGAAGTAATCCAGAAGCATCCATTTCCATTATCAAACCATAGGGAAACAGAGATAATAAAAACTATACAACAAAAAAATGAGAAAAAAAATCTTGTTCTCACGAAAGCTGATAAATTGACTGCCATCGTTATACTTGCAGGAGAAACATATATTCAGATAATCGAATCAGACATTCATAATAAAAATCTTACTGTCATCAAGAAAGACCCAACGAGAAATAGTCAAAATGAACTTAAAAAATCCCCTTCAGACACTGAACTCATTTTTACTGAATAAAAAAATTGAAAAATCACCAACCATGAACCCCCCTTGCCCTAATAAGAACATATAAAGAAGAAGAACCCCGTAAGACCAGTACAGCTTGTCAACTATAGGAAGAGCTTTCTGAATTCCGTTATGGTCCCGCCCACTAGATGAGTGTTCGTTAGAAGATTATAGTAGCGAGAGAGAGAAAGAGAGAAAGAGAGAGAGAGATACTTCTCAAGTCTCTGCTTGGATTTGACAAGTTGTAGTTTCTTTTATAAACAGTCCGGTAAAAGAACTAGGAATGCGTCTTAACAAGTTGTTATTAATAACAATATTAATAACTTCGTCCCACGTCACAGCATTAAAAATTCACTGACTTGAGGTGAGGTTGAGTTAGGTCAAGAGTGAGTGGGTCTATTCGACCCTCCACCGCAACCCGCAAGGGTTTATTGTGGCTCACACCTATTCACACTCGACCAAATAAACTCAGCTTCGTACGAAGCCGATTATTTTGTATGGTGAGTGGTCCTTCAGGTCAGATGGAAAGAGTTCGGCTCTGCTGAACTCTAAAAACCGGATTCGGTCCCCAGCGGGGCAGGCACAAAGTATGTACTCTGCTGTTTCATCGTTTACCAAACAGAGGCAACACGCACTGTCATCCGACAGTCCGAGTCTCTGCATATGATAATTCATATGATAGTGACTTGTGAGAGGGCATGTTCATTCCTACTGTAGAGTCACAACTTTTTGGTATCAAGATTCGAAGGGTGAGTAAACGCCTTGGAGTGAGCCAATCCCGGAAGATTCAGCCAGAAGTCCATGAATCTACTTGCCATCCAGGTGTTCACTCTTTGTTTGGAAAGCCTAAAGCGATGCCAATTACAATTTCTGGTATGATGAAGATGCTTGCAGCACCCTCCTTTACAAAGGAGTCAGCAGCTTCATTGCCTTCCAAGCCAGTATGGCCAGGAATCTAGACCAGAGACAATCTGTTGAGTCTTTCTATCGAGGATTGTCGTTTTGGCAATATATATATATATATATATATATATATATATATATATATATATATATATATATATATATATATATATATATATATATATATATATAAATAGAGATATTATCTAGTGTGCAAGATACAAATCAAAAATGAAACAATTCGTGGACACAACACTCCAAAAAAGGGGGGCAAACCGCGGACACGTGTTTCTGGCTATGGGCCTCATCGGCGCGGTGCAGCCAAGTATGAAAATGAGCAACACTTGTTTGCCGAAAGCAGGAAACAACACATACACACTCGACAAAATCTCTATTTGTATTTATATCCTGGACCCGGATGTCACACAGGTAGCTATAGCTGCCTACGTGGTCATGTTAGATGTAGCCTGGGAATTCTAGGTCTTTTAACTGGAATCAAAAATGTGCGGTTCGCTTCTGTTGTTGACTCCGTGCGTATAGTGGACACACATGTATACATATACAGGGTGTCCCTGGACTTCCTCTTTTCCTCTCGGGAATGTATAGATGGGGTCAAAATATCACCAGTACTTCATATAACTTTTTTTCCTAAAAGTCTTCGTAACCAAGTTACGGGCCCTCGAAGTTACAAAATGAAAAAGGTTTTTCTTTGATAACTTTTCAAGTGAATATTCAAAATGATCCAAATTTTGGTAATTGACTAAACAAATGAATTCCGTCGATGAGCTTTCATGCAGGAGTCACTTGTTTTGCTACAAAGTCAGGAACGGACTACCCCCGATGGTCCACACCCCAAAACTTTGAAATGACAGATATTTTTCAATATTTTTCAACAAAATAAGGTTACTTGGACAATTTTATGAATAAAAGTACTCGTGTGGAAAGTCGATCGGAGCAACGAGTCTTGATAAAAATGTAGTTCTACTCGACGACATCAAACCCGCTCGTCCACCATTATTTGAAATGAATAATTATCAAAGCAAAAATAATAATGATAACGTTAATTCAACAACATTTATAACAGGAATAATACAAAGTATGCTAAAATGAAGTCGTAAACAAAAAGTACAGTACCTATATGGAAGTTTAAGTCACAATTGTGATAGCAGATATTTTTTTAAAAAAAATATCAAGTTCTGTAGATTCGTGGTGTTTTTAAACTAACAAGCTACTCTACTATGAAATATCGAATTCATTCCATATTTTGTATGTACATAATACGTGTGGAATAATCACGTTTCGTGTTGATCAGTTATCTGAATCTCATGAAACTCAACATTCGAATGTTTCAAATTCTTCTTCACAGCTAAACTGTTGAGGAGTTTCACTGATAATTATAATTTTATGGGAGAAATTCTTTAACACGAATCTAAATTTAGCTGAAAAAACGCACATCGGAAAAAATATTTACTATACTAATAAAAAGCAAACGAATGAACTACAAAAACGGCTGCACATGATCAGGTGAAAAATATCCAGGGAATAATTTGTTCCATTTCTTTCACAGATGTTGACAAAAAAACCTTTTAGAAAGTTTTCATAAAAAATGAGAAACTGGAATGCGATTTTGTTTTGTTGAGTGGTGCGTTGTCATATGACTATCATTGTATTGTCAATATTCTATAGGATATTTTGAATTTTTTTGATATGGTCGAACAGTTCACATTCAATGAGTATGCAGATATGCATGTATTTTATGGACGAGCATTTTGTAATGCTGCAGAAGCTCGTCGTCTGTATTCCGAGCATTTTCCCAATCGAACGGTACCGTCAAGAGAAACATTCGAGCGTGTCGATCGCAGCTTGAGGGAGACAGGTATGTAATAATTGATAATTAATTTGAGCACGTTGTTTTATTTCGATATTATTGTAGGTACAGTTTTGCCAAAACGAGGTGGTGAGGGCGCTCCTAGGACTGTACGTACCATTGTATTGGAGGAAAATATTTTGGAAGCCGTCGCTGATGATCCTTCAATGAGCATCAGAAATCTATCAGAACAGTTCCATACTTCCAAGTCCACTATTCATAGAATAATTAGGGAACAACTGCTCCACCCATTTCACATCCAGAAGGTACATGCCATGACACCTCAAGATTTTCCAGCACGACTGGAATATGCCAATTGGTTCATGGATAGGCAAAGAGAGGATATGACTTTTATTAATCGAGTTTTATTCACTGATGAAGCAGGTTTCAGTAGAGATGGAGTTATCAACTCTCATAATCTCCATATATGGGCCGAAGAAAATCCCCATGGGATATTGCAAACCGAACACCAACGGAAATTCAACGTGAATGTTTGGGCTGGTATCATAGGAAACCATCTTATAGGACCATTCGTTCTACAGGACCGATTGAATGAAGAACGTTATTTGGAGTTCATTCAGAACGATTTGAATGGACTTTTGGAACATGTTCCATTGCAAACCCGAAGAGATATGTGGTTTATGCATGATGGCGCTCCTCCTCATTTTAATTTTATTGTGCGTGACCATCTGATCCATATTTTCCACAATAGATGGATTGGTAGAGGTGGGCCATATTCATGGCCATCGCGGTCTCCGGATTCAAATTTATTGGATTTCTTTCTGTGGGGGCATCTAAAAAGCCTTGTTTACGCTACACCTATTCACACAAGAGATGCATTGTTGAATAGAATAACATTACATTGTGAAGCCATACGAAACGACCCTGGAATGCTATTTCAAGTACAGAGAGGGTGTCTTCGCAGACTAAGAAAATGTATAGAGAGAGAAGGTGGTCATATCGAGCAGTTTCTGTAGCGGATTTTTCATTTCTGTTTGCTCTTGAGGCTCTTGAGTTTCGTTAGTTAAACGTGTTTGCATTATAAAAATTCGTTATGAACATTTTACCTATCATTTCCATTTTCCTTAAAAACTAATATTTTCGAATAATGGTAGACATCTCAGGATAAATGTTGTTGAATTAACGTTATCATTATTATTTCTGCTTTGATAATTATTCATTTCAAATAATGGTGGACGAGCGGGTTTGATGTCGTCGAGTGAAACTACATTTTTATCAAGACTCGTTGCTCCGATCGACTTTCCACACGAGTACTTTTATTCATTAAATTGTCCAAGTAACCTTAATTTGTTGAAAAATATTGAAAAATATCTGTCATTTCAAAGTTTTGGGGTGTGGACCATCGGGGGTAGTCCGTTCCTGACTTTGTAGCAAAACAACTGACTCCTGCATGAAAGCTCATCGAAGGAATTCATTTGTTTAGTCAATTACCAAAATTTGAATGATTTTGAATATTCACTTGAAAAGTTATCAAAGAAAAACATTTTTCATTTTGTAAATTCGAGGGCCCGTTACTTGGTAACGAAGGATTTTAGGAGAAAAAGTTATATGAAGTACTGGTGATATTTTGACCCCATCTATACATTCCCGAGAGGAAAAGAGGAAGTCCAAGGACACCCTGTATATGTATACATTGTATATATTGTATATATATTATATATATGTATATATATATATATATATATATATATATATATATATATATATATATATATATATATATATATATATATATATATATATATATATATATATATATATATATATATATATAAACATAGCATATCGGACATAGCACTCATGAAAGTGGCAAACCATAGACACGTGTTTCGGGCTTTTGGCCCATCATCAGTATGGTGCAGCCAAGTGTAAGGATGGGCAACACTTGGTTACCAAAAGATAGAAATACAAATGCACGGAGCCACCAACAGGAACCAACCGCACATTTGTGGTTTCAGTTGATAGATCTCGTGTTCACAAGAAAACTATCAAAATCACCACGGAGGCTGCTATAGCTACCTGCGTGACATCCGGGTCCAGGAAATTATACAAATATGAAAGTTATTGAGTGTCTTGATATAGAAACACAAGTTAATATCGGACATAGCACTCATGAAAGTGGCAAACCATAGACACGTGTTTCGGGCTTTTGGCCCATCATCAGTATGGTGTAGCCAAGTGTAAGGATGGGCAACACTTGGTTACCAAAAGATAGAAATACAAATGCACTGAGCCACCAACAGGAACCAACCGCACATTTGTGGTTTCAGTTGATAGATCTCGTGTTCCTGTTGGTGGTTCCGTGCATTTGTATTTCTATCTTTTGGTAACCAAGTGTTGCCCATCCTTACACTTGGCTGCACCATACTGATGATGGGCCAAAAGCCCGAAACACGTGTCTATGGTTTGCCACTTTCATGAGTGCTATGTCCGATATTAACTTGTGTTTCTATATCAAGACACTCAATAACTTTCATATTTGTATAATTTCCTGGACCCGGATGTCACGCAGGTAGCTATAGCAGCCTCCGTGGTGATTTTGATAGTTTTCTTGTTAACACGAGATCTATCAACTGAAACCACAAATGTGCGGTTGGTTCCTGTTGGTGGCTCCGTGCATTTGTATTTCTATCTTTTGGTAACCAAGTGTTGCCCATCCTTACACTTGGCTGCACCATACTGATGATGGGCCAAAAGCCCGAAACACGTGTCTATGGTTTGCCACTTTCATGAGTGCTATGTCCGATATTAACTTGTGTTTCTATATCAAGACACTCAATAACTTTCATATTTATATATATATATATATATATATATATATATATATATATATATATATATATATATATATCGAGCTGATCGAGCTATCATCATCAAGGCTCTACTCAATGTGTCAACCTTTTGTTTGTCCTTTTATGCGGTCCAAATGCCTTAGTGTAGGTACTTCAGGTACTTAAGTTGAATTTGCCTGTATTTGGGTTACATCAGGTAATATTCTTTACGTTGGATCTTCTCTAGGTTTACTGTTTCTAGAAGTGTGTATTGTTTTGAATAATATATTAAATGTTAGGTCTTGGTTTCATAAGTAAAAGCATGGGATTTTGCTGCCGTAGCTGTTCATAAATATGTCTGCTAAAGCCCATTGATAAACCTGAATTATGTTTATTGAATTCCTTGTTGAACTGTGAGTAATTCTGATTTGGGCATTCACCGAAAGCTGTCGAAATTTCAAAAGAAGTGATATGGTCTACTTTGGACAGATCTAATATATCTAAAATGAGAGGCTTACATTTGTTGTACGATATGTTGCAGAACACACTCTTTACATCGAATGAAACTGAAATTGGATTATGTGGCGTAGTTTGGTTACTTATTTCTTCCACTAAAGTCAGTGGGTAGCTTGGTATATCCTCCAAAGCACAATGGACTTTGTTCACAGTTGGTGCCTGAGGGAGCAGATGTCTGTCAACTTCAGCAAAACTGTAATACTCTCTTTCACCAGAAGGAGAAAATTGGACGATCTAACACCTTTTCTAAATGGTGAGGTCATTCCATTTGGAATAGTGGTGAAATATCTTGGCATTGTCCTTGATGAAAAACTCACCTGGAACCGTGTTAGGAATCACACGTTAAAAGGTAAGACCTCGTTAGTCCTTAGCTCGCACAAGTTTCTCAACTTCTGAGAGTTGTCGTTCGTATGGGGGCGGCAGTTGATTAACGGTAAAACAGATTTTTTTTTAAACTCTCACTTGGACAAAGTTTTACACTAAGCCATACTGTCTCTATGGACATGTCGAAGGATTTGTGTTGAAACTTAGTATTCAGGTCAGACCAATGATCAATTGTCTGTTGGCCGAAGGCTTCACAGAAAATGGCCCAGGCGAAGCTCTCTTGCTTACAGGGACAGGCATGTCTAGCCATCAGTGGTGCCATCATTACGACACCGTCAGCGGCCATGGAGATCCTTCTAGATCTAACTCATCTCCATATTTTTCTGGAGAGAGAGGCTAGATGAACTACATATAGACTTGTGGACATTTGCCAATTGCACGAATCAATTTAATGCAGAGTTTCAACAGACTGTTGGTTGACATTGAAAGTCACAGCATTCTGGAAATCACCTCTGATTATGCCTACAACTGTCAACTATGAGCTGCCTTATAAAGTAGTGTCCTCGAGTAGAGAGGACTGGATCCTCAGAGAGAAGGACATATTAAGAGCATCTGTGAAGCATATTGCTTCACAGATGGTTCAAAAACACCTTCCGGTTCTGGTGCAGGTGTTTTCAGTCGCAGATCCTATGCAACTATATTTTCGCTGAAATACAGTTGCATAGGCAACCTGCCTATACAACTGTATTTCAAGCGGAAAATCACGGTATTGAGTGTGCTGAAAGATTTGAAAAATCCAAACACATACACAAGTCAATAAAAATAGCTTGGCTCCTACCGAGCAACGTTTAAATTGTAGGAAATTGCCAAAAACGACAATCCTCGATAGAAAGACTCAACAGATTGTCTCTGGTCTGGATTCCTGGCCATACTGGCTTGGAAGGCAATGAAGCTGCTGACTCCTTTGTAAAGGAGGGTGCTGCAAGCATCTTCATCATACCAGAAATTTTAATTGGCATCGCTTTAGGCTTTCCAAACAAAGAGTGAACACCTGGATGGCAAGAAGATTCATGGACTTCTGGCTGACTCACTCCAAGGCGTTTACTTACCCTTCGAATCTTGATACCAAAAAGTTGTGACTCTACAGTAGGAATGAACTACGATGTCTAACATGCCCTCTCACAAGTCACTGTCATTTGAATCATCATATGCAGAGACTCGGACTGTCGGATGACAGTGCGTGTTGCCTCTGTTTGGTAAACGATGAAACAGCAGAGTACATACTTTGTGCCTGCCCCGCTGGGGACCGAATCAGGTTTTTAGAGTTCAGCAGAGTCGAACTCTTACCATCTGACCTGAAGGACCACTCACCATACAAAATAATCGGACCCACTCACTTTCGACTTAACTTAACCTCACCTCAAGTCAGTGAATTTTCAATGCTGTGACGTGGGACGAAGTTATTAATATTGTTATCAATAACAACTTGTTAAGACGCATTCCTAGTTCTTTCACCGGACTGTTTATAAAAGAAACTACAACTTGTCAAATCCAAGCAGAGACTTGAGAAGTATCTCTCTCTCTCTTTCTCTCTCTCTCTCTCTCTCTCTCTCTCGCTACTATAATCTTCTAACGAACACTCATCTAGTGGGCGGGACCATAACGGAATTCAGAAAGCTCTTCCTATAGTTGACAAGCTGTACTGGTCTTACGGGGTTCTTCTTCTTTATATGTTCCTATTAGGGCAAGAGGGGTTCATGGTTGGTGATTTTTCAATTTTTTTCTTCAGTAAAAATGAGTTCAGTGTCTGGAGAGGATTTTTTAAGTTCATTTTGACTATTTCTCGTTGGGTCTTTCTTGATGACAGTAAGATTTTTATTATGAATGTCTGATTCGATTATCTGAATATATGTTTCTCCTGCAAGTATAACGATGGCAGTCAATTTATCAGCTTTCGTGAGAACAAGATTTTTTTTTCTCATTTTTTTGTTGTATAGTTTTTATTATCTCTGTTTCCCTATGGTTTGATAATGCAAATGGATGGTTCTGAATTACTTCATTGATTTTATACGCCCCTGAAGTGAGTGAAGTGAGAGTGTGAGGAAAGGCCATCTGCCATCTATGTGTGTATAAGTGACATGGTGATAATGTTATTGTGGAGGTAGAGAAAAAAACAAAATAGTGAAAAGTTCCATTCCACTACTTCAAATTGAAGTAAGTGAATTTGAATTCTGCACAGAATGAAAAAGTCTGATTCCCCGTGATCCAATCAATCAAGCCAAACTGCTAATCAAACTATCAAAACCATACTTCATTTCAGGTTGGGAAGAAATCATGAGTGACATAAGGGTGGTTTCGTTCCAGTTCGTCCAACAATCGGCAAGGACCTCCAGTAGACATCAGTTCATTAAAAACTAATAAAAGGTCGGAGAACGAGGTCATGGTAAATTAATTCATCCTCAAGTAGTGAAATTTTGTCTTTACTCTACTTCTGAATGTTAAGATCAGCGTGGAATTTTTGAATGAACTTGTAATTTCTGAACATTTGGGTTGACATATGTTTCAACAGCGTCTCAGTTTTGTTTCAGAAAAGCCTCCGTAAATTTTTATGTGAATCACACTTGCTTTTGATAATTACATCGAACTTCCATACTTGGTGTGAACCTGAGCTAGCTCTCAAAGATTTTTTTTAATTCAGAAGTTACTTACTTTGATAACGGACTCAGTTTGTATGCTCAACGGAAATATGTTGAAGTAACGCGTTTTTATAGCCAATGCAGCTATTCTTCGATCCAGAAGATATTTTGTGAGATCCTCTGGGGCAAGAAGCTCAAACTGTATGTCATATTTCAATAAATACAATCGAATCAGTGCTGAAAATAAAATTTTATGTTATAGATCATGTATTCATTCGTTATTACCGAAAAAAAAGGAGCGAAGCTAAAAACATCAGCAGAAGCTGAGAGTGAATCTGAAAACTTAAGGAGATATACGTGGAGTAGAGTTATTCATGTTGAGAATATGATGTGATTCAACTTTGAAATTTCAGCGTCTGAAACCAGGAGCAAGTTTCTTTAAGAATTCGCAAACTTGGACATCAAGAACATTACAATAACGATTATTTTTCAGGATTTTAGAACACTCATTTCTGGAAAAATTCAAAATTAAGTTGTACTGAATTGGAAGTCAATGCTTCTTATCTATGAATATTCAAATAACAGTATGTTGATCTAATAAATCAAAATATTCATTTATACTTGCAAGTAACATGAATATAGTCTTTTTGGGATGAACTTTCCAGTTTGCACTTTAATATACTTCAGCAGATTCTCTATAGATTTATCTTTGTTCATTTTTCAGATTATGAAAGTTTGTAAACCCAAAAAAAGTAGGAAATATTGAGTTCTCCACAAAAAAATGTTTTTCACGTTATGGGCCATAATGTGTTGGGGACTTTAAAATCTTAGAAAATCTGTATCAAAAACTGTTGAACTCTCGCAATAGTTTGAATTTTTTTTGTAGATGTAGAGATAATAAAATAATTTTTAGGAACCTCCGATTGACAATTACTCATAATGGTTCACAATGTAGAGGAATTTTGGAAATAACTGGTCATGTATTGGTCAGAGAAAGAATACAGTTTCATCGTCACAATATAATAGTATTTGGAAATTAAATTATTAGTTGAGAATAATATATGATTCAACATCTTCTTCCGTCTGATCATAATTACATCTATGATTGCATTCATGGATGCATGCACGGAAAAACGCTGGAAAATTATCTTTCAGAGGAATAAATATGAAGAAAAAACTTGAATTACTGAAAGAATTGAATTTGGCAGTTGCCCCAAAAATAGTTCCAACTTTAGATCTAATTACCGTTATAGAATCCATAGCTCATAATTCACCTACAGAAATTGCTGGTGATATCAAATCAGATCGCAAAACCGTTTTTTCTCGATCATATCGAATCAAAAGTAATTTTGAAGAATTTCAAAATATTGAACCCAACTATCTCAGATCTGACAGTAGTATTGAAATTCTTCCCGCAGATAATAGTAATGCAACAGTTATAATGGACTCCCATGAATACGAAAACAAATTAGGACTTTATCCAAACACAAAAATATTCTTATAGAAATAGAACGTGAGCATTTGATTCAGTGACGAATGTAATTTTTTTCTCAAACGGAGATGTCAACCGCCAAAATGTTTGATATCGGTCAGATATAAACCTACATTTCTCAATCTGAAATATGAACAAAGTTGTATGAATAGAAAATCTCTTAATTCAATTTTGTTATTATTTATTTCATTTTATTTGCTTTGTAGCTCCTGACAGTAAAACGTATGTTAAAAGAAATACAGCTTTTCAAAATTGTGATGAAAGTTTCAAAGTGAATTTTGGGTTTTGCAAAAAAGATTTTTTCCGAAACGTCTAACATTCAAGAAAGCTAAGTATGAAAAACTTATTTTTTTCAAGTGAGTTTTTGAAATTTATGAAAACGACAGGTTGCTAAATAATTTGATTCCTCAGTGGTTTATATTACGTAATGACTTTTCGAAATGAACTTTCAGTTTGCCCGTCATTACTCTTCAACAGATTCTCTTTGTTTTTTCAGATTGTGGAAGGTTCAATACCAAAACATCAGTAAGAAATATTGTGTCCTCCGCAAAAACATTCTTTCAGAAAATAAACCCATATAGTTTTCGAGAAGGTCACATCCAAACTCCTGAACAGACATATTGTAGGGAGAATCTGACTGGCAATTTATACTTTAAAATTTTCCAAAAATTCTTTCACTGACGGATTCAAGATATGTTGCCGACAATGAACATGATTTCAAAAATCCAGTTGTTTTTCAACATAATGGTGCGTTCCCACCCTTTTTTTGGTTTTGTTGGGATTTGGTTGGATCAGACATACCCAGCCAAGTGGATTGGCGAACGCGGCCCACTGGAATGGCCTGCTCGTTCACTAGATTTTACTCCTTCCGAAACTTTTCTTCGCGGCTATAATAAATCGAGAGTTTATGTTACACAACCTGGGTTCTAGTATTACCCCAAAAACATTCTGAAATGTTAGAATTTCAGAATGTTGCAGATGAGTTCAAAAATAGACTGTTTCACTGTCAGGTGGTTCAAAGCAATCGTTTGTTGCCTTCGGAATGAACACTTATAGATCGAAAAAAATGTGAATGATTTATTTATCCTTCCGAAAAGTATATACTTCAAAAAATCTAATATGGGAGTTACGAAGTACTAAGTCCCAAATTCAAACACCAATAGTGAGAAAATCACATCGATGTACTTGCATATTTATATTCAGGAGGAATGAAAGATTTTACTGCTAGGTCAATGTTTATATAATATTAGTTTGATATCAAGTTTGGCAGTTTCATTTCTTGAATCTTTCAAGGAATATGTGGTACTTTACCTTTTTAACTTCCTGTAAATGAATTATATAGACTATTGATTGATAGGATAACGATCTACTAACTCAAAAAGATGAAAAATATTATAACACGAATAATAGAACGAGTAAAAATCATTGTTTCACCTGGTATCGATCCTGTTGCAGCTCCTTCATTCGAGTTCACTCCTATTATTGTAGGAACATGATCGAAATAACCTTCAGATAAACCTTTCTCACTATAGTTGTAAAAGAAAGCGCCATTGTGATATGGTTCTATGACTGGACCAAATTGTATTCCTGCTAGCGGATTCTCTAAGGCTATCTGAAATAAACAAATGAGTTGTTCAATGTAGCTTATTTTGATATGGGTACAACATATATTTGGATTCTTATCATATATATGTTAGACGTGCTGAGTTGAAAAAACAGATAGAAATTTAGAGCAAGTATATATTCATATTCAAATAAATGTGATGGGTTCTAATGAGAAGTGAAGTTGAATACGTTGAGCCGTGAAAACATTTGAATTATAAAACATATTGTTGATGTACGATGAGAAAAACCACTCACAAACGTGTTTAATATAGACGGATTGTTACACATTCGCAGAAGTTTTCCTTTTGGAACTGCGTATAGTTTGTGAGTGAAAATATCAAGTATCAAAGACCAACTCATCTGAAGTAAGATACAATTCAGCATACGGACTTGCAGTGGTGGAATGGAGTCGGTCTAGAAGAATTAACGATTTGGGAGTAAGACACACCTGGAGAGAATATGAAATGAGAGAGTATTATTTTCAGAATCAGGAATAATTGAAGCTGGTTGCTCGTTACGTGATATAACACAGAGGGTTAGTATACTCACGAGGATAGGCAATGGTGCATTTATGCGATAATCGAGGCTCCATAGAAAAACTGAGACATCTTCTATTATTGAATAGAACTGGCCGATACTTGATGAAAATCCATATTAAAAAACCAATCAATACAGTTTATTGTATGATTTTCACTATTTTTTATAGTTTTTTAATATGTTATATTTGTTTTAATATGTTATATTTTTTTAATATTTATTTACTTCAAGTCTTTCCATATAGCGTATGTTTCTCCAGTGAATACCGTGCTCTCTCTTGGTAGTTTGTACAAAGCTTGAAAACCTGCGATAGTGAAAGCTGATCCGACTCCGTCTATGGTCTTGGATGCATCTGTGCAGAGGAAATTGAAGTCTGCATATTTTTCTAGAAGATGATGAAATTCTGCATTGATCATTCCGTGGTTCATCTGACTTTTATCATATTGTGAAAGAGTATGGTCAATTTTGATTTTGGGGATCCTCCAGGGTGGTAGGTCTCTGGAGATGTTAACTAGATAAATACCGGTTCAGTCTCTCATAAAAGGGAATCTTGGCCCTCTTCTTCTTTTCAAAGACAATTCGAAATCTATTCGCAATTACGTTATGGTGGACAGGTTTTTGCGGAAATGATAATATAGAGGAGGCGTATGTTAGAGTTAACAATTGCCTCCTTGAGGATATTGATGACTCACTCGCTTCGCAGTGAATGCTGGTAGTTGGACTTGTGCAGTGAACTCCGAGTGCAATTCTAATGGCGTTGTTGCTGATTACATCGAGATTTTTCACTACCGATTTCTTGGAAGAGTTATACACTATAGATCCGTGATCCAATTTTGAAAGCATTGAAGATTTATAGATAAGCATGAGTGTAGCGGAGTCCGATCCCCAGTTTCTTGAGGCGATTGTATTCATAAGGTTCAGACCGTTCTGACAGGATTTTTTTAAATGTTGGATGTGAGATTTCCAGTCGAGTCTATGGTCGAATATCAGTCCCAAAAATTTAATGCTTTCTACGTACTCAATATATTCTCCAAACATCATCAGTTGAGGTGGGTGTTTTTTAGGTCTTTTCGATAAGTGTACACATTTTCTCTTTTCAAGTGATATTCGATGGCCTGAAGATGACGACCATTCCTCTAGATTGATCATGAATCTCTGTAGATTGTTATGTATTGAGAGTATTGAGTCTTGCTTTGAGAGGTTTTGAACATTTGTCAGTAATATTGTACATGGCTATAAGAAATAAAGTGACACTTAGTGAAGAACCCTGTGGAATCCCATTCTCCTGAATTTTGGAGGAAGACAACGCCCCATTGGCTCTGACACGGAATTCGCGGATTTTTAGGAAGTTTGCAATGAAACGCATAATGTTTCCTCCAAATGACCACTTCTGTAGGGTGTCTAGGATTGAGTACCGCCATACAGTATCATATGCTCTTGTGATGTCGAATAGTTTGCTGATGCTAGCATCATCGCACAACCAATAGAAATCGGTCTATATCCTTCCAGTGATGATTTGGGTTTACCTATTTTATATATGGGTATTATCACTGATTCTGCCCATCTCTGAGGGAATACGTGTTCATTCCAGATGCGATTGTATATCCTCAAAAGAATATCAGTAGCGTTTTCTGGTAACATACGTATGAATATTATAGGAATGTCATCAGGTCCAGGAGATGAGTTCTTAGTACAACTGAGGCAATCGAGGAGTTCATTGAGTGTAATTGAGCAGTTCAGTAAATCATGTTCCATATTTTGATATGTTATGTCTGTTTTTTCGTCATTCCTTTTTTTCAGTAATGAAGGCAGAGGTATAATTATTGTCACTTGAGTGCTGGTTATAGGTTGATGCTAGTACCTCTGCAATATCTTGTGGTGAGGTTGAAATTGTGTCGTTTATGTTATTTAAGTTACTTATGTGATTGTGAATATATTTTCCTGAAACTTTCTTGATCATATTCCAGACATCTCCTATAGGGGTTGTATTATTGATACCAGACACAAATTTTTTCCATGACTTGAGTCTGCTTTTTTTCATGATATACCTAGATCTTGCTCTCTGTCTTTTGAATTCTATTTGGTTTTGAGGCGTTCTGTGTCTTTTATAGGTAAATGCTTTCTTGGTCTGCTTGATAGCTTGGTTGCACTCGAAATTCCACCAAGGTGGTGTGGGATTATTTCGGATAGTTCCAGTTTTTCCATTGCATATTTCTGCTATGTCAGTTATGATCTGTGAGAATTGTTTGATCATTTCATCTATGCCAAGCGAAAACAATTCATTTTCTTCCAAGCCTGATATTCGTGATTCAAGGGTTGTACTAAATTGGGCCCAGTCTGCGTTATTGAAGGACCATTTTGAAGAAGGTGTGGACAATGGATGTGATATGATAGTGATCGCTACCATATAACTCGTTAAGAACATCCCATTCAAGCGACATGGACAATATTGCCTCGCAAATTGAAAGGTCAATAGCTGATGATTCGCCATTGCTTATATTGAAGCGAGTATTCCACCCTTCATTCAGCAAATTGAGGTTCAAATTATTCATGATGGTTTCAATTTTCTTTCCCTTTGTTGTGGTTCTTTTTGATCCCCAGATATGCTGATGTGAATTGAAGTCTCCAAATATCAAGCGGGGTGTGGGGATTTGATTGAAAAGGTCTGTAATGACATCAATGTCTGGATCCTGGTTTGGTGGTATATAAATATTACATATATGTATAGTTTTTCCGGTCCGTCTATTGACACTGCAACTACTTCTATGTCAGTTGTCAGTAGGATAGCTTGTGCTACCAAAGAATTCCTCACGTAAATGGCTACTCCGCCGCTGGCGTGTTGACTATCAGGTCTGTTTTTATAGTAGCAAGTATAGTTGGATAATTTGTGTACTGTATCATTCCGAAAATGAGTTTCTTGTAAACATAAAATTGATGGGTTATATTTTCATAGAATAATTTTCAACATTTCTATTTGGGTATAATACCCATTAAGATTCCATTGTATTATTGAATTGAATTTACGGTTTTTGATGTTCAAAAGGTTTCTTGGGATGTGTTGCTGTCCTCTATGTCACTTATTAGCTCAGATTGTAATTGTTTCTTTATTCTATTCTTTTGTGCATCTTGTTTTAATTTTTCGTTCAGTTAGAAGAGGGTAAATATTATGTAACTGATTTAGGAGGCCGGTAATATCTGATGTGTATTGTTTTGCAACGCTCAGCGAGTCAGCAGAGCCATGGATGTTTTCAAAAAAGTTCTTCATTTCTTCATAGGTCAATACATATTGCTAGGATTGGTCTTCAAACATCGGTTTGATGGGACCTAGTAGTTTTTCTATCGGTTGCTTCTCGCCTGTACTCATTCTAACTTTTTTATTTTGGTGTTCTACAATGGGTTTGACAAAATACACTTTTTCATCAGTTGTAATCGGTTCTGGGGTGGTAATTTCGTGTGTTGAAGACGAAGCTGTCATTACGTCATCATCTCGTGTGAGGTTTTGTGTGATATTCTGATCGGTAGTGGTGACGATTTGACATTGTGTTGCCAAATGCCCCTCTTGCTTACATTTGAAACATAACTTGTCAATGGATAGGTAAATACGGTAGGGAGTTTGATCGTATGTGATGATAACGGACTGAGGAATTGTTGAGTGATTAATTGGAGAAATGAAGGTTTGTTTGCAAAAGCTCAATATGTGCTTATATTCCGGATTAGAAGTCCCTTTTCTGAGGAAAGTGGAACTAACGTCAGTCCTATTTTATGGAGTTCATCTGCTAATACTTCATGGGAAATTGTGGGACACACATTGGATATAAGTAATTTTTCATTCGGTGTGATTAGTCTTCTGACGATGTGAATTTCTTGATCTATGGTGATTTTTCCTTCGTTTTTATTCATGAACTTGTCTACGATTTCTTCACTTGATAAGTATACACAGATTCTATTATTGGCAATTCTCGAGAAAAATAAAATATTTCTTGAATGAACAACATTTCCTAAAGTTATGAGGTAGTCCTCCAGTTTCAGGTTTTTGAAGGCAGTGAACAGAATTCCTTGTTTTTTAGAAGAGTGCTTGATGGTGTTCATTTGACTCACTATGGATGAGAATAGTCTGTTACTGGTACTTAGGGAATTGCTGTAGTCAGAAATGCCCAAATTAGTTTCTTCATTCATGATTGAGAGATTAATATCGAAACAGCCTCAGTGCGCCACTGCACATTTGCGCCAAGAGCACTGATAAGGCCTTGTATTTGGTCTTGAGTACAATTACGATTCCTGCTTCGCTTATATTCATAAGGATATTTGAAAACTTATAACAATAGACTCACAGGAATGCAGACGATGTCCTATGTTTGGAACTGATAGATGTTTCACACAAATTTGTTAACTTTTAATGTCGACGTAAAAATAAAAATTTCGGAGACTGATTATAAGTACACGTACTTGTTACTATGTCAGGGCCGAACTCTTTGTGAAATATTGCATTCACAGGTTTTGCAATTTCACGCTCTGAATCACTCCCGTAGAACCCATGTACTCCTTGAGATAAACGATTCGGTATTCTCCACAGCGGTAGTGAAACGTTCATATTTGGAACCCATGGGACAAAGTTATATTTGCCAATATAGTTGTTTTTGTATTTGTCTTTGGTTACGTGCAATTTCCGTAGATAATCAAGTTATCTTCGAAAATTTCACGTAAAAGAGATTCAAAATCTCTTTTACATTGCATGGCGAACAATGTTCCAAAATGTCAATAAATTGGTTATTTCAGATCTCACAGAAGAGCTGGACACATATATTACTCCTCTTTCTAGAGTATCTGCTATTCCTAATAGCAATGAAAATAATAGTAATGGTAATAAAAATTCATCACTAGTACATCATGTCAGAAGTTCAAGCCTCTATTGAATAGAAAGGTGTCAAGAGATTTCGAATATATGCGAAGGAGAATGGGCTTGTTTCATGCTATGGAAAATGATACTGGTTTGCTTATAGACTGATCGAGTTAGGGGTGTATTATACTTATCAAGCCTAATCGGTCTCAAGATCTCTTTATATTTTCAGAAAAAAGAATAATTCGAAAAGCAAGAATTTGAACTGGCCGCGTGTCTGTTGACCAATAAAATTGATCGTGTCTAGAGCGGAGTTGTCAAGTGTATTGGTTTTCAATACCCAACCACAGATCTGATGATCCAATTTGACAGACGCCATTTTTGTTGTTATTGTTGTCAACTTGGTGTGAAAACAACTGTTGAAATTATCTAATTGAAGAACATTTTTTTGTGAAAGGTAGCTCTCGGCGGATGCCTATTTTGCTGCATATTCCGTGTCATCAGATTACATTCCGAAAAATATTTTTTCAGGTTATTTTTGGATTGAATTTCACGATTACTACCTTGGCCAAGCTAAAATAAAAATTATATCAAAACTATCCATCCTTCGATAAAATACAAAGTCTGAAATGAATGTTATATAAATAAAAGGGACCTACTAAATATACCACCTACCGTTTCAATTTTTCATTCTTTCATGAGTTTAGTTTGTGTGTTTTAAAAGTGTTTTAGAGATATATTTGAATATTAATATGGTGCATTCTTGTGCTGATTTCAATTGTGCAGAAAGGCACAAAAAAACAGAAAGCGCATAGATTTATAGATGAGTTATTACATATAATGAGTTCAAGTTCCCAAAGGATAAAATGATGACAAAAAAAATGGGTGAGAGTATTGAAAACACAGAACTACAAATCCTTCTACTCTTCCAAGACTTTATAGAAATCATTTAAAAAGTGACTATAAATGAAAGGGGGACGAAAATATTGAATTTGATGACAGGGTTTTTTATTTCAACTTCAAGTATTCTCCACAGGAAGTATTATTTGGAGTTAATCCTGTTACTGAAAGTATGAAACAAAATTAATTGAATTGTATCATATGATTAATGGTATTATTACCTCAGAAGCTTTTGTTGGATCAGTTCGAGTACAATCATATCTATCTATACTTGACCTCATTCAACTTTCCTCTCAAGTTTTGAAAGATTCAACAGATTACCCAAGCGAGCCTATAATGCTTGAATTTAGTAGCAATATTAGAAAGAGGTATGTATGTAGGAATCTTTTTTTCATAATAAATTGTAGTTGTACAGATTGAGGATTGTAGAATAAATTGAATTTTTGAAATGATTCTATAATCCAGTTTGCTATATTTTTTGATTATCATAACTGTATATTATTAAATGATGCATGAAATTATAGTTTAGGTGAATATTTTGTGATCTGTTGACTTTGTGTACTGATGTTAGATATATAACTCATTTACAAACATGATTTTTCGTGTACATTTCATTCCATGTAGAGAATTTGTCAATAATTGGAACGATAACGGGTTCATATACACTTCCATAATTAAATTGATAATTATAGGCTTCGTAAATTTTACGATTTGGCAATGTCGATTATTTTTATTGTTCCTATTGGTCAATCGAACAAGAAGCGGGAATAGGGCCGTGACGTCATCGCCCTACCACATTCGATTTTCAATAATTGATTACAGAAAAACTACTGTACTCAGAGATCTGAAACAAAGTGCACTGTTTTTCAATTTAAATTTCTATCAAGTTAACTGAAAACCAAAAATGTTGAAACAAGCCCGTTACATAAAAATTATTGGATAAAAAGTCCAGTGCCGAATATTCTATGAGTTATTTGAAAGAAATAATAGAGAAAACTGGGAAAAAATAAACAAATAGTATGAAATCTAAAGAAATAAACTTTAAACGTTCAAGTCAGTCTCGAATATACCTACACAGTAGGTTGAATGGACTGACTCCTACCAGAAAACAACTCCTTTCCTGGCTAATACCACGAAGGGCGTTGGATTATATCCGACAGGCGTCAGTGCAACGCCCTTAGTAGTATTAGCCAGGGGAGTAGTTGTTTTCTGATAGGCGTCAGTCCATTCAACCTACTGTGTAGGTATATTAGAGACTTGCTTGAACGTTTAAAGTTCATTTCTTTAGATTTGTTTACTGCCAGTCTTCAAGCATAGCCCACTGACTAATAAGAAAATAGTATGAATTATGAAAATATAACAGTTGTATTCATAAAGAAAACAAATTATTGTAGCCTGAAATGAAAATGAATTGAATATTGAGTTGAATACGTAGAATCTCAATTGAATGCGAATAATGAGAATTGAATAAAGACCAAATGAAGATAAACAATGAAATAGTGGGAAAAAAATTTCCAGGTTAACCTTAAATCCAGTAGATTACTGAAATAAAATCGTGAACCATTATTTTCGAAAATTCACCTCATTCTCCACAAGACTCATAAGTTTTTTGTGAACCATCAAAAAATAACTAATATACCACTTTCGTATGATTTCTCCATTAACTGTTCGATGAGATTTTCTAGTGAAGATTTCTACTGGTTGAGTGGCCTTCTTCACCAAGATAAATTGAATTTTGAAGAATATCGAAAATGTGATACATGAGTATAATGCCATCAACCTATCGAATATATTTCGAGAAGATTATCGAATAACTTACTCTCGACGCTATTCCAATGGAAACTTGTTGTAAAGTTTTGTAGTCAACTTTCCTCAGCCCTTCAAGTATCTTACTTGTGTTCCATGAATCTACATGGAAAAATCTTGCAATGTCATGGGCTGTTCTTTTAGCTCTTCTGTGTAGTGCCCAGAGACATAAAGAAGTTCCACTTTGCAGAATGGCCCTGTTATATGCTCCTGGAAATAATATTATAAATATTTTCAGTACTCCCAGATACTATTCAGTGATTATTCACAATGTTGTTCAAAAATTTCTAGATATAAATATTTGAAGTAAGTAATAGGATGATAAATAGTGATCACAACCGTTCTGAATTAACTAGCGATACAAATTACTTCAGAAACAGAGGAAACAATACAGATGAGATATATTATGGAATTTGTCGATACTAGATAAAAATTCATAACTTTTTCAGTTTTCATTGAGAGATTTACAGAATCGTTCCACGTGTTTCGATATAAAATAGCTTTCTCAAGTGTTTTCATGTATGAAACCATTCCCATTTATAGATAGATAGCACTTCATTTCTAACAGGTACACCCAATTACAGGAAATGTTAAAAAACGTATACTGAAAACAATAACATTCTATTCAATTGAATTCACATATTACATATTCAATTGACATGTTACAAAAGGTATTAATACTATAAATGAAATGATATAATTAGATTCAATTGACATATTATACATGAATCAGCCTTCACAATGTTGACATAAAAAGTTGAAAATTATATAAAAAAAACTATAAATAAAAGGTTCTATATAAGATTCAATCCTTAATAATGTTCAAAAAGTTTCCATTAATGCCACACATGTTACATACTAAATTAAAATTATAACATATTAAATCAACTACTGCTTTGAGATTCACATTATTTGTTCCACTACTCTGACATGGAAATGTTTTCTCGTATCTCGAGTTGAGGCGTGCTTCAGATACCTTACTCTGTATGATTTGAAGTGCTTTTTCTACAGTAACGTTGATGTAAATGGTTTCCACGTCGAAACAGATTGATTGATTCTGCTCTGTGACTTCGATTGATCCTAGTAATTCGACAAAATGCCTTGAATTTTTCACAAAAGATGAAGTTTCTCTTTGTAGTGGTTGTATTATGGAAAGTAAAAATCTCAACAAGTTTTGAGTAGCTGAATCTCTGGAGCTAATGATCGGTCTACGAGCTTACATGAGATAGAAATGATAATTTCCAATAGATATACACTACACTTGGAGCCCTTGTCACCAGATGAATGACAAATCCTTCTACATAACAAAATAAAAAATCAGCTGGGTCGGACGAAATCCCGAACTTTCTTATAAAGTTATCACTGCCTCATATTATCCTTCCGATGACTTATTTGGTAAATTTGTCATTCGAAACAGGACACTTCCCACAAATGTTGAAAATAGGAAAAATTATCCCAATTCAGAAAAGGAACGATACTCGACAGCTCATCAATTATCGACCAGTTACTGTTCCAAGTAGCTTTTCCAAAATATTAAAATATGCTTTTCTTGATAGATTAGAGAACTTCTTGAACAAATTTAAAATTGTAAGCGAACAACAACATGGTTTCCGCCCTGGTATGTCTACCAACACGGCTATACAGTCTTTTGATTCAGAAATATTGAAATTCATTGAGGCCGGCGAGTGTCCGGTGGGTATTTTTTGTGATCTTAGTCGAACGTTCGACTGTGTCGTTCATACAAAGCTAGATAAACTGCATTCTTACGGATTGAGGGGTGTTTCTCAAGATTGGATAGCATCATTTTTGAGAAATCGTGTGCAATATGTGAGCATGAAGTATAAAAATCATAATAAAGTAGAAAATGTATCATCTTCAAACTTAGAAGTCAATGTAGGTGTCCCGCAAGGATCTATTTTAGGCCCATTACTATTTCTTCTCTACGTTAATGAAATCGATACAATATTTCCTATGATGAAATTAACATTATATGCTGATGATATATCATTGATTATTTCTAACAAATCTAACAATATCTTACAAAATGAATGCGAATTTATATAGAGTCTTTGATAAAGTGATTTTGGTCAAATAAATTATCATTCAATCCAGACAAAACAACTATTGAAATTTTTCAGGCAGCCCAACAACACAATGAGGACTTCAAAATCAAACTATCTAGTCAAGAAATTGTAACCAGTGATACTGTGAAATTCCTAGGTATTGAACTAAACAAAAATCTTAAATTCAAAACACATTGCGAATCATCAATATCTAACCTTAATTCATTTTATTACTTGATCTACAATATGAAGACTATTCTAACTCATGCACAATTAATGAACTTCTTTTGATTTTATTTCAATTGGTAAATTTGCAATTTTTTGCTTGATTTTTATTTTATTGTTATATCATTTCACGGTTGTTTCCGCTTAATATAGTTGTACTCTTTAGCTATTAATTTTGATTTCTAATTTTATTTGTTTTTTCAGAGTTTTCAAATCATAATATATCATATCAAACAATGGAAGTCCAAAGTAATGAAATTTATGAAACGCATTATTTCTTTTTTCAATTTTATTCAAGACTGGTGACCATAATTATTATGACCCTCTTTGGTTTATGGAATCAGCCATCTTGTAAAAATCTCAAACGAACAATTTCACATATCCAAAGTTATTCTAACTTCTACTTTTCAATCTACCTTAGCGAGATCTACGAAGAATGTTGAAATGTACAAATTTTTTTCAAAACCGAAATTGAGCATTCTTTAGGATGAATATTACTGTAGTTTTTTTCCGACACCAAACCGTTATTTTTAGCACCTTGACACGTGTTTCAATCACCACGTGTCGAGGTATTATAATAACGGTTTGGTGTTAGGGAAAAACAAAAACCAAACAATTTGTATCTGGAAAACAAAGTTATACATACCTCTTGCACAAGTAGATTGTAGTTGGTAAGAGACTGAAGCAGATCCAGCGCTTTCCCCAAAAATGGTTATTCTATTAGGATCGCCGCCAAAGCGATCGATATTATGTTTTACCCATTTCAGTGCTAGACATTGATCTTTGAGGCCTATGTTTCCAGGAGCTACTTCGTCGAGAGTACTAATGAATCCAAAAACTCCCACGCGATAATTGAACGATGCGTAAACCACGTCGGCTTCAAGTAACCAATCAGGTGGGTATTGAGAATAAGATGAATTTCCAAGGACGAATGATCCACCGTAAATGAACACCATAACTGCTTTTTTTTGAGTCAGCTGCAATAAATGAAAATATTTTACATGCAATGAAAAACTGAAAATGAAGTTTCTGTAATTCAGAATGAATAAAGTGACTTATTCAATATTGAATTGATTCATTTTGCAATAAATCCCATTATAATATTGAATCTTTTGACACTTCTGACCAGTATTATTCCCGATAATTTTAGATAACAATACTATTCAAAGAGATCATTTTTCGATATATCAAAACCAATTCAATATATTTCAAAACCATTAAACATACAAACATCAATATCAAAAACAAGCAATTATGTGTAAATGAATGAAATAATGAATATTGGATAGTTGTAGGATAGTTGTTTTCAAAACGATTCACTGGAGTAGACTCACGCTAGGCAAATATAGCCTGTTTTGTGATGTCTAAATCAGCATGGCATTTGTACAATTGTATATCTTATGTAATTGTAATCAAATGGCAAGTGAAGTTTACTTACATTTTCATATGAATATAGACAGAGGATAAGAGAGAGAATTAATTAAAAATTAGGGTCAAATGAGATTTGTTAATTTGAAATATTTCGATTGGGGTATATCCGCTTGGTGTGGTATTATTGTTAATTTTCAGTAGTGTATACAGTGATACACAAAATACAGTGTTGTCCACTAAGTGTGCAACATATGGGGAAATTTTTTGTTATCGATTACTCAGAAAATTTCTTTCTCGACAAAAGTTGGTACATGTTCCAAAACTTTACCAAGTGTACCTGAAATGACTTTATGACAAACACCATACAGGATAGGCCATAGAAATATAAAGTTCGTTCAATATGTAAGAATATGTATCATACGGGGGTAATTCAAAATTTTCCAAAAGGAAACAAAATTCGAATAGCAGGCCATGACTACGTATCTGAACATAACTTTCAATTCTAACAACTTTTCCCTTCAACATATTTCTATATTTTTGGAATGAGGGTACTTTACTCTTGAACGAACTTTATATTTCTATGGCCTATCCTGTATGGTGTTTGTTATGAAGCCATTTCTGGTACACTTGGTATAGTTATGGAACATGCACCAATTTTTGTCAGTAATGAAATATTCTGAGAAATCGATGATAAAAAAGTTTCCCATTTGTTGCAGACTCAGTGGACCACACTGTATACAATTATAAGTATTTATTTCAGTATAAAGTGATTATGTACATACTTTTTCGCCTCTTTTTTGAATAGTTTGAAGGGTGTTATATCTTTTATATTTTTAGGTAGGATGTTGAATATTTCTAGACCATGAAAGAAAAAAGAATTCTGGGTGACCGTTTTATTGAAGAAATACATTTTCACGTTCTGGTTCATTTTTGATCAAGTTTCTCTTGCATGTTTCTACGTGAAATCCGCTCGTTCATGGAACATTCTTATTAGGCAGTGATAAGTGTATAATGAATGAATGAATATTTAACTTGTTGGTTTATTGATAAAACTCTCTTGTTGAAAAGAGTCTATTTTCTTGTAGATGATTTTCAATAGCATGTTTTGAACGGTTTGTGATGGGCTGATAGCATTTTTGAAGGTTGCACCCCAAGCAAGAATACAATATTTTATTAGAAATTCGACAAGAGAGGTATAAAGTATGACACGTAGTTCATAAGAAGTGTTTCATAAGAAGTGTGCCTTAATACTCTGAGCCTTTTTGTAACAATGTTGATATGTTCCGTCCATTTTAGGTGCTGATCTAATATAACTCCTAGGTATTTTATAGATGTGGTTTGTTCTATAGTCTGACATTCACAAGTATTTTGATTAACACAGTGCGATATATGCATTTTTTTTGTAATTTGTGGGTTGATCAGGAAGGGTGGGGGAAAAGGTCAGATACTTCATCTCCTTCACATTAAGTGATAGTTTAGTACTATTCAACAACATGTATATTTAATTTGTTTCTACTGTCTCTCTTATTTATGGTATGGTATGACGCTCGTAGAGAATGTTTGATTGATGACGTTTTTGATTTCGTGAGAAATATTTTCATCCTTCAGTGTTTCAACTTCTGATGTGTGGGGAATTTCAGAAAAAAAATATAATGACGTTGGTGTGGAAATCAGAACGTATCTCCTCGTTAAAATTCAGTTCGTTAATTTTGAGGTTTTATACTAAAATTACTCCCTTTGCTACTTCGACTTTGAGTTGACATTATATACTTTATGACAAAATGGATATAAACCTCTGGTGTGATTATATGATCTTTTTTCCATTTGAAATGTTTGCTCTGGTGGTCGAGAAGGACTACATCAGGCTTTTTAGCTTGCATGAGCCTGAGGGTGGAGAACGAATAGTTCCAATAAATTCGGCACTTCTCGTTCCCCACAACGGATTCCATATCCCTTGGAGCGTAGGGCAACACCGGTGTCTCGTCAATACCGTGAGAGTGCCGTAGATGGTAATATAGCACTCTTAGGGCCGCGTTATGTCGATGGATATAGGCCGAGACTGCATACACAGGACATGCTGATAGCAAGTGCATTAGGGTCTCGAGCGCCTCGTGGCAGGCCCTGCACCTTGTGTAAGGAACCTTTATACCCACTACGCAACTGCGGTAGACCAAGATGTTGGAGACACCATTTTGGCAAGTCATGATGAGCCCCTCAGTTTCCGACTTCAGCCCACTCGACCTGAGGAAAGCGAAAGTCAGGAACTTTGGTGAGCTAAGGCCTTCAATGTTATTGAAGAAGACCCCATGCATTTGCTGATCCTTGTGTTTTCGCAGAAGTGAGGTGATCTCTGCGGCTTTCATTTGAGCTTATTGCTGAACGGGTTTCAACTCGGTGACAGAGTTGTGGTCACCTCGTTCAGTGTCGAAGACTAAATCGAATTCATCAGCTACTCGGACAGCTCCCTACTCTCTCATGGTCACTGACCATGCAGAGAGGGGGATCCGAGTTCCTGACGACTATACGGTTTATATCCAGTACCATTCTGTCATGTGGTCACTCCAAACTCAAAAGTCCACGGCCTCCCTGTTATCAGGGGAAGTGGGACGGGCGATTTTGGATGCAAACTCCTGTAGAGATGCATCACTTTCCGGGTCTTTACCTTGAGTTGACACAGCTTCTCCCGAGTCCACTTCACTACTCCGAACGAGTAGAGTAAGATTGGAATGGCAAGCATATTTGTTGCAGCAACTTTGTTCTTTCCCGACAGTTCCGATGACAAGATCTATCAAAGTTTGTGCTGATACTTGCCACGGAAGGAGTTCTTCACTGCTGTAACCTCTTGTGAGTGGCGTTGTTCCACCTCGAGGTAAGTATACTCTCTCCGGCATCCAAATGGTGTAGGTTGCTTCCATCTACGAGCTGCACATCTTCTCCGTAGTCCCCGTATCGTCCTCTTTTGAGATGGACCATTTCACATTTGTCTATCCCGAATTTCATACTCTTCCACCACCCTCAAGGACTGATGGAGATCCTTCTCTCCAGAGGCATAACGTTTAAGATCATCCATATAAAACAAATGGGTGACCTTGTGCCTCCGGTTTCCTGGGGTGCCACAGTTATACCCTCGAGTATTTCTGAGCGCAACGGATAATGGCAATTTTGAGATGCAGAAGAGAAGGGGACTGAGAGAATCACCCTGAAATTCACCCCTTCTGAAAGTGACCCACCCTGTTTGGACTCTTGCTTGACCGGATGTTATGGTGAAGCTAGTTCGCCAAAGTGGTATCAGTTGTTATGCATCTCACTATTTTGTCGGGTACCGCAAGGCATCTGAGCAAATGCAAGTTTATTATTATTATTAATAAAGCTCATGGAACCTCAAACATCTATTCATATTCATCATTCAATAGTGAGAGTATTTGTGAAACTGTAGGTAAGTTTCATCTTAGAGTATACTGAGTTGAAAGACACTTCGGTGATACTTTGCTCTGCTACATAAATTAAAATTATATCTTGTTTTTATATAAAAATGTGAACTAATTCGTATCAATATTATTATTGTCATCGTTCGAACAAATTATAAAGAATCTCAGGATCCTTGAAGCTTTTTATCCGATGAAGTATCCGCCATAAATATGAACCAGTTTGTTGCTTCTTCATAAGGGATTCAGTATATCCTTTTTAACGGCATAGTGATAGACTGTATGATTGACTTCATAATCATACCAACTTGTTTAGTCAGTTATTCTCAGGTGTTTTTCTACTATCCTTATTATTTTATGGATTAAGTGTATCCTTTCTAATGAAAAACCGGTCATATTTAGTCTATACTCGAAAGGATCTCAGAAGTTATTCAAATTACCTACAAAATATTCTTCCATATTTCGAAAGCTTCAACATCTTGAGCGTTCATTGACATGGTTTCAATAAACAAAGATGAACTGGAGATCGTTTTTCAAATATCAGACATTTTTTAATCGAAGCAAAGGCCGGGGCTGTTTCTTTTTATATTTTCAAAGTATTTTTTTGAACAAAAAATGAAGAGAGGTTGACTTCAGAAGTGAAATGGAATGATTTGAGAGCTAGGAGGCCATGACATCATATTCTGATAACCCATATAAATTGAACAAGTTTTCGAAATAACATGTTTCTGTTTCAAATCATCTAAAAGAACAATTCGCTCAGGCCAGTCTCAACTCCCTACACTGTAGGTGTAGACACCTGACACCTATCAGAAAACAACTGCTCCCCTGGCTAATACCACAAAGGGCGTTGAATTATATCCTACAGGTGTCAGTGCAGGATTTTCCACTGAAGTTTTAGGTGTCAGTCTATTAATCTACAGTGTAGGGAGTTGAGACTGGCCTGAACGAATTTTTATTTTAAATGATCTGATTTAAGACAGTCTATATGACTATAGACTATAAGTGAAATGTTTCTGTTTCTCAACTCTCAGATCAAGTGCTGATTTTTCATTCTCTCTGTGAAAATGAAAATGAAAGGATTTGATGTAAATTTTGTAGGTCAGAAATAAATTTTTTTTTTGACAAATTGATAATTTAAAGTTTTTCAATTATGAGGAACACTATATTTCACTCTGTATGCCAGAAATATTAACTCAGAAAGTTTTTCAGGAAAGCTTGAAGAGTAGTTATGTAGATATTCCTTTATCTGGTTCATCAAACTTTTCAACGAGATATAAAATAAAAATTTTGTTTTATAGTTACATGCCCAACATTCTACTCATTGAAAAGTAATCAACAGAATCAGCACTATGTCAGATTACTTACCGATGTTGTATATACATTTATGTAAAGACAATCTTCTGAACCAGTTATATCAAGTGTGCCTTGTACACATTCCGGTTTTTCTTTAGTAGCGTCTAGTATACCACTCCAATTAGAATTTTTTTCCGGCGGCTGAAATGAAAATAATAATAATAATAAATGGTCTTAATTGCACGGGGCGGAATTTAGCAAAGCGCTATTTTTCCACTCAACCACGTTTGAAAAAAAAAAAGAAATATTACCAAAAATAAATGCCAATTTCAGGACAATAGTAAAATGAAATACAAATGTTTATGTTTGGATCACTGTTGACTGAGCAATACAGTTTTAAGTTTACTTTTGAATAGCGGTATTGATGAGTTTTTGAAAAATTCACTGAATTAGTTATACATTGTTACAGCATGATACGTGAAGGGTCGTTCATAGATAGTACTGTTATGATTCGGAATTTCAGAATTACCGTGAAATCTAAGGTTTCTTGAGTGTACCTGATGTCTGGGAAGAGTTTATTTATCAAAATAGGGGGTTGTTATTTTTCTATCACTTTGTGAATGAAACCGGCGAAATGCAATTCTCTTCTGTTTTCCATTTTCGACCAATTCAATTGAGAGATTGAATCGATCACATGATCTCTGTAATTCAAGCTAAATATTAGTCTATTGCAGGCGTTCTGTACTTCTGAATTCTTGCAGAAGTTATGGATTCGATACAAATGCCATAGACGACATCGCAATAATTAAACATATATAGAAGCAGTACGTCTGAAAGGGTAATTTTGAGAGAACTAAGGTAGTGTCAGTTTTAGAGTACCGAACGATCTTTGAATGAGAGAATTGACTTGATGAACAAATCTGAGGTTGTGGTCTATATGAAGTCCTGAACATTTTATTTTGTCGAATAATTCCACAGGATGTCAATCAATATACAAATCGATATTATCTATGACCCTCTCACGATCTATGACTCTTCCAAAAATTATTAAAGATGATTCGCTAGGATAAAGGTTAGGACAGTGTTGCTGTGAAATCTGAACAAGATTTTTTATATCATCATTGAACGATGTTTCGTGATCAATAAGCTGATTTACTTTTTACTTTATCGGAGTAGTATAAGTTAGTGTCGTCTGCATATGTACATTGAATAACTTAAGAACCTTGGAGAAGTCAAATGTGTAGATGATTTAGAGTAGCGGGGCGTGAAAGAACTTTTCACGGGATTTGATTTTCTTCAGAAAATATTATCAGAATGATTCATTTATGGAACCGAGAAAGTAGCGAAATAGCTATTTCAATAATTCCATGACCGTTTGATACCTGAATTGTGTTTTGATATCTTATGCTAACAGTGTTATTACTTCCCTGAAGATTATTTTCTTCTGTATATCTTCATTCAGAAAATACTCACACTGAATCTCAAATTGCCCAAAGGTGGTTTTGCATAAGGTATTCCCTGGAATGTTATATATGGTTTCTTCAAGTCAACTGTTTCATCATGACGGCCACGAATTTTACCATCTTCAATTGTCACGATGGGGTCTCCCTCACTCTGAAAAAAATAATGATTGTCTACGGAAAAGCTACTGTGATAGCAAAACATGTGATATATTTTTGAAAATGAAGTTTGTGAAAATCAAATCGTAAGGTGAATTTCATGAATTTACTATAGATCTTCAGCAAGTGACGGCTAAATCAATCGGACAAAAAGTAACCATCGTGTGGAATTGAATGCATTCAATATATTTTTTCAATCTATTCAAAGAAGACAAGGATTTGAAGAAAAGAAATTGGAGTGAAAATACGAGAAAAAAAATCAGAAATGAGCACAGCAGGTAATTCTCATCAATGGGTATAACCTTTCATGTTTTCTGGTTGAACTTTATTTTCCGTCTCATTATCAGATGATAGTAGCTGACAAAACACTAATCAATAAATATTACTAGAGTTTTTCCCAACACCACACCTTCATTTCAACACTTCGACACGTGTTTCGACCACTAAATGAGCATCTTCAAGAGGCAGGTCAAACTACCTTCGTCTTGAAGATGATCACTTGGTGATCGAAACACGTTCGAAGTGTAGAAATAACGGTTTGGTTACCGCCAGTAATATTCATTACTACACCAAAGGTTCCAAACAGTGCATCACAAGTAGACCACTATTTGTTAGAATAGTTACAAAAGTTATTTCACATATTTTGTTTGTTTTGTAAATGTAGGCCAATATGAATCAGGGCGGAGAAGAGACTATAATTGAAGCTATAAAAACGTTTGATAGTAGAATAATTGACATAGACCAAAACATTTTCATTCTGAGAACCACCATCGAAAGAAATGTTGATATTACTGCAAATAAAAAACTTTTCTAAAACTATTTGCACAGAGTGGATTGTAAACAGAACATATCCTGAAATAGAAAATTGCAGTATCGAAAAGATTGGGTCTGTCGGCACAATGCTCAAAATAAAGAAAACAAAACAAGCAGCGTTAGGAAAAGAAACAGGAACTGCGGTGCCAAATTCTTTATTGAGGTTAAAAATAAAAACAAATTTTCTAGATGCAGGGATCCCTTGCTCAAGGAAGGCTTAAACACCATTGTAGAAGTAAGTTTGTTTGAAGTTGTAATATTATAACAACAATGATAATTTACTAACTTTTAGTTTCATCTTACGCATCGCCACAGAGTTACGATGGCAAAAGCCCATAGCTATCTAAGAGTAAGCGCGTCTACAAAAGATCAATTTTTGAAGTACTTCAGTGAAGAATTGACTCCTAGCGAATCCAAAAATTTCCATAAGTCGACACTAATGGCTGCCACTTCAAGTGATAAAATATGTGAAACTCTTGCCAATACCCAAGTAAATCATATTTGGAACGATCAATTCATCATTTGTATGAACAATGGAGGTACATACACTGAGAGAAATTTTTTGCTCCGATAGAGATATTTTTTACAGCACTGAAACCGTGATATATAGCAGAGTGGTTATCAGCCACGAAAAAGTAGTTATTCAATATCAGTAAAATTTGATACTTTTAGCAAAAAAAATGTCAGCAGCAGTTACTTTTCAAACAGAATTTTCTCAGTATATTTCTGTTAAAATTTGTTTCCAATTACAACTTTTATAAATATTCAACTCATCTCTGTAAAGAAAAATATAGTGAAAGAACAAGCGAAAGCGTTTTTGAATAGCTGATGGAGAAGAAGGCACATTTTGAAGAGAATGGAACAAGACGCTTATAAGCGAAGAGTCGTTTTGCTATCTTGTGGTAACGCCCTTAATGCTAAGAAAATCGATACTATCGAAAATATTGAGTCGTTTGCCAATATCTGCACAAGCGTTTGTCATGTGAAAAAAACGAGAAAGATAAAAGTCCAACCTACTTCTATTGCACGCCGGGCAAATAGAAGTTTACATGCTGGCCCTAGAGCAATACAGGCAGGTAGGCCTTCAAAGTTGAAAGTTTTGAGAAACAAAAAGAAGAGATTGAAAATGACGAGATCATTAAGCAAAAATATTGAGCTCAATCAACCAAGTGCTATCGGTCATGGAAGTAAACCTTAAAATGTGCTACCTGTATACATATTTCCGCATTTATTCATATTTATTAAATAAGTGTTCATTAAGTACCTATTACACAATGTTACCTATTATCAGAATGTATGTTTATGACACATTAAATTAATATTATACAATACAAATTATTACCCAGCTTGTTTTTATTACTTTTAGAAAAATCCTACTACCACTATGATCTACTGTCAGTTTCATTTGGAGTTATTTTCGAGAACTTGTTCACGCTTGGAAAATGAAACTCAAAGAAGAATTGCACCAAAATCAATGAGAGAAATGAAAATAATGAAAAATGATTCATGAAGATCAAAAAATAATTCAATGACATTTCGGTTTCTTTATATATGTTCTATAAGTTTTGTTTGATTTTTTTATTATGATTTCAAAATATTAAAGAACGATACTGATGAATCTTAAGTGACAATCAAATTTTTATGGGACTAAATCTCACGTTTCAATAACTATTAATTGAATTACTAAATTATTACGAGATATTTATATTTATATTATAGATATTTTTCCAAATCATATAAACAAAAAAATTCCTTTTAAGTACTTTCAGAAACTGGTTACATGAAGAATAACCTATGAATTGACACTATTTTGTATCTATATGGAAGCTGTGAAACGAAGTTTTTAAAATTTATGAACTGGAAAAAATTTAAGTTTTCATTTGTAGTTGACAATTCACTTCAACTTCGATGGAATGTGGATTTTTCACTTTTGATAAAATTTTTGCAAATCACATCTTCATTATTAACCTGATAATCCTAAAATTAGAACAACGATCAGTACTAAATACATCTTATTAAAAGTAAAAACTAATACTTTTTCCAAAAACAATGAAGAAAATCGGCGAATTGATAATAATTAATTGAACTACAAATAATCAGCTTTTTCTGATGTATTAGTATGGACATAATCCAACCAGAAATGAAAGAAAAGTGGTGGAGCTTCTGGATTCAAGATGGACTTCAAAGCAATTAGTTTTTCAATATGGATTTTCATCAAGTATCGGCCAGTTCTATTCAACAATTGAAAATTCTTCTGATGCATCAGAGGATGATTACTCTTTCATCATATAGGTCAAGGTCAGTGAAAAATAATGGATTTCATGTTCAATTGACTGAATTGAAAGTGATTTATTTTTGGACAGATCAATTTTTGAGAAGTAAATGTTTTGGCTCTCTAATTCTCCATCTTCATACAAAAAATATGGGAGTCTTCCAAAAAAGGAGAAGAGCAATTACTTTCAAAGAATCAACTCTATACAAAGATGGGTACATCATGCAAAAAAGTAACTTCCAGACACACACTGAAAGAAAAACGAATCTAAAAACACTTACTTTCAAAATGAACTTTTCTTTTTTTATCCAGTTTGTATTTAAAACATTCGTTATGAATTCGAATCAGGTGTCATTCACAGAATTGCCACACAATATGAAAAAGATGAAATTCACTCACATGGAACACTGTCATCCTCAATGGCGTATATCGATGTTTCAGAATAAGACTCTGGCCTTATTGCATTTTCAACACCAACCTGAATAATATTTCAAGACGAAGCACTCAATCAATTCGTAAAATTACGACTAACTGTCATGAATGACCCGAATCTACTAATGTCATCTATGAGAATACCTAATGACATTCATTCGCTCCTTTGATTAAATCCCAGCCGTAGAAATCTTGTTTCATTTGAAAGAGGTATATTTTTAGGATAAATTGATTTTTTGGAAAGAATTGAAGAAGTAATAACAACACAACAATAATAGCCCTCGTTTCTGATATAAGGTTTTGACATTTTGTCTCCATTATTTCAAAATCATAATGAGACAAATAATAATATCTCCAGAAGACATAATGTTCTGGAAAATACATTTTCAACTTTGACCCAGTGGAGTGGCTCAGTTTGAGCATAAAAAAAATCTAGAGCAGAAGAAAAATATCGTAATATTTTAGATTTGGAAAAAAAATCACAAAGAGATTATCCTAATTTCCAGTAGGTGGAACGACTTTAGATATGTGACATTGGTAATTTGGTTTAGGTGTCGGGTTTTTCTCAGATTCTATGTTTGTATTTGCAAATCAGCATAAGAACAAAACAAGTATCTGTTTTCTAAGTGGTAGATAGTAGATGAAATAAAAACCTTAAAAATGTCAACAAAGTTTTTTTTACTCCAAAAATGACTTATATTCAATATTTTCGATAGTTTTCACTTGGCCAAGATAATTCAAACAGATTCACAACCAGTCATTGATTAATTTTTATCAGTCTCCCATTTTTTTATACAAATTTGACATGTGACTTACCGACCTATCCCTAATATTGATGGATGATTTTTGCAAACTATTTACGATACATGTGACCAGTATGATAGTTTTCATGTACATTTTATTCATTTATTGTAAACAAATAGTAACATTGGTTTTTATATAAGAAAGCAATCTTATCAGTATATATTAGCATAGGATTCTGAAAAATATTATTTCTGAATATTTCACACCATACTCACTGGCTGTCAACAAAAAGGAATCCAAGATTTTTAGAAACATATCAATACATTGAAAGCATACCACAATAAACTGTTTTGAAGAAAACAGATAGTGAAACCTCGTCACAAATTCAAATTGAAATTCTAGTGCAGGGTGAAAATAAAGTTTATATATAGTAAAAAATAACTATGAGAAATGTTAATGATGTCAATTCTGAGCACGTACACATAAAATCAGAAAATCAGAAGTTGTTCTCTTCGACGATCTCGTCGATTATTGCTGCTTACTTAAATGTTTATGCTTCTCTCGCTTAGTTGGTGGAAGGTGAATGTTACAATGAACATTTTCATTAATATACTCCTGATATGAATTTAAAATTGAACTATGAAGAAGTTACCGTTGAAAGTTCGCAGAAGTATTTCATAATTTTTATACGTTACATAACCAGGGCTGTGTTTGTAACTATCTGCTATTTGCCAAATTTGCCTACATGGAAATAAAAGCCATGAAGACTTAGAGATAACTAACTGCGGCTGTTTAAACAGATAATGGTCACATACATAGTAACAAGTGAGAAAGTGAGGTCAATGACATCTCCCGTTACGAAGACCTCATCTATAGGATCGACAGAGAACTCAAGCTCTGAATATAAAAGATAAAGATTAACGATGCTCCCCAAAGCAGTCAGTGACAACATATCTTCGTCACTGCTTGAGAAAGCCATGTTGTAGTTCACAAAATCAACATACTGGTCAATAAGGGGTATTATCTTAAAGTTATGCACCGCCTGCGAAAAGCAATACGAAGAAAACGTGTGGTATTGTGGAAACACAATCATGGCTTTTGCATCAGGATAATGCGCCTGCTCACTTATAATTGCCTAAAGGTAATATGGCAATGTGATGCACTATTTGGAACCTTTGGTGTAGTAATGAATATTAATGGAGTTTTTCCCAACACCAAACCGTTATTTCAACACCTCAATACGTGTTTCGATCACCAAGTGATCATCTTCAAGAGAAAGATCTTCCTCGATTATAGGGAGCAGAATCAGTAAAATCAATACATTGGTGAAAGGAATTTCTAAGCCAGTGGTGCACATTTCCCAAGACTAGGTCTAAGCAGCACCCTATCTAGCGTCTCACTTTCCGGAGGTCACCTATGAAACTCTGCAATCCAAGAAGACGATGGATACAACAATTTGGGCAGAAGATGCCATACAACGTTTTTATTTCGAAAAAAATTCCACACGGCAACAATTTGACCGTATGTAGAAGCTTGAACTAGGCTATTACATCCTAATATTCAATGTCTAACAGAACGGAGCTTCTAGGACTATTTCTTGAACAAATTCATTTCAGTGTTATTTGCTTTAGTGATCATTGGCTGAACGAATCCAAACCTAAAAATGATTCATCTGTCTAATTACAAACTGCAATAATTTTTCTGCAGGACCAAAATAATACACGGGAATGTATGTATATTATCTGGAAATAAACTGTCGAATCTTAAACTCGCAGAACTTTTTTGTGGAAATACATGCTGAATTTTGTGGCATTGTGTTGAAACCTCTTAATATAGCTATTGTCGTGGTGTACAGGTCTTGCAGCCATGGCAAGTTTGAAACTTTCATTACCAAATTCACTGACATGATGGACTTTGTGACAGGTATATACACTAATATAGTTGGGGCAGGAGATTTCAATATAGACTTGAATGAAGACTTTCGCACTTTCAAATTTGAAATGAAGTCATAATTTCCTACGATCTCAAAATAATATTCGATGACATCGTTCATCTATATATAATGAACTGTGAGGGACCCAAGTGACTGCCTTGAGGTACTCCAGAAGGACAAGGAAACAATCTGGATTCAAATCCATTCACTATAAATTTTTGTTTGCGATTTGTTATACAGGGTGTCCCTGGACTTCCTCTTTTCCTCTCGGGAATGTATAGATGGGGTCAAAATATCACCAGTACTTCATATAACTTTTTTTCCTAAAAGTCTTCGTAACCAAGTTACGGGCCCTCGAATTTACAAAATGAAAAATGTTTTTCTTTGATAACTTTTCAAGTGAATATTCAAAATCATCCAAATTTTGGTAATTGACTAAACAAATGAATTCCGTCGATGAGCTTTCATGCAGGAGTCAGTTGTTTTGCTACAAAGTCAGGAACGGACTACCCCCGATGGTCCACACCCCAAAACTTTGAAATGACAGATATTTTTCAATATTTTTCAACAAAATAAGGTTACTTGGACAATTTTATGAATAAAAGTACTCGTGTGGAAAGTCGATCGGAGCAACGAGTCTTGATAAAAATGTAGTTCTACTCGACGACATCAAACCCGCTTGTCCACCATTATTTGAAATGAATAATTATCAAAGCAGAAATAATAATGATAACGTTAATTCAACAACATTTATAACAGGAATAATACAAAGTATGCTAAAATGAAGTCGTAAACAAAAAGTACAGTACCTATATGGAAGTTTAAGTCACAATTGTGATAGCAGATATTTTTTCAAAAGAAATATCAAGTTCTGTAGATTCGTGGTGTTTTTAAACTAACAAGCTACTCTACTATGAAATATCAAATTCATTCCATATTTTGTATGTACATAATACGTGTGGAATAATCACGTTTCGTGTTGATCAGTTATCTGAGTCTCATGAAACTCAACATTCGAATGTTTCAAATTCTTCTTCACAGCTAAACTGTTGAGGAGTTTCACTGATAATTATAATTTCATGGGAGAAATTCTTTAACACGAATCTAAATTTAGCTGAAAAAACGCACATCGGAAAAAATATTTACTATACTAATAAAAAGCAAACGAATGAACTACAAAAACGGCTGCACATGATCAGGTGAAAAATATCCAGGGAATAATTATGTTCCATTTCTTTCACAGATGTTGACAAAAAAACCTTTTAGAAAGTTTTGATAAAAAATGAGAAACTGGAATGCGATTTTGTTTTGTTGAGTGGTGCGTTGTCATATGACTATCATTGTATTGTCAATATTCTATAGGATATTTTGAATTTTTTTGATATGGCCGAACAGTTTACATTCAATGAATATGCAGATATGCATGTATTTTATGGACGAGCATTTTGTAATGCTGCAGAAGCTCGTCATCTCTATTCCGAGCATTTTCCCAATCGAACGGTACCGTCAAGAGAAACATTCGAGCGTGTCGATCGCAGCTTGAGGGAGACAGGTATGTAATAATTATTGATAATTAATTTGAGCACGTTGTTTTATTTCGATATTATTGTAGGTACAGTTTTGCCAAAACGAGGTGGTGAGGGCGCTCCTAGGACTGTACGTACCGTTGTATTGGAGGAAAATATTTTGGAAGCCGTCGCTGATGATCCTTCAATGAGCATCAGAAATCTATCAGAACAGTTCCATACATCCAAGTCCACTATTCATAGAATAATTAGGGAGCAACTGCTCCACCCATTTCACATCCAGAAGGTACATGCCATGACACCTCAAGATTTTCCAGCATGACTGGAATATGCCAATTGGTTCATGGATAGGCAAAGAGAGGATATGACTTTTATTAATCGAGTTTTATTCACTGATGAAGCAGGTTTCAGTAGAGATGGAGTTATTAACTCTCATAATCTCCATATATGGGCCAAAGAAAATCCCCATGGGATATTGTAAACCAAACACCAACGGAAATTCAACGTGAATGTTTGAGCTGGTATCATAGGACCATTCGTTCTACAGGACCGATTGAATGGAGAACGTTATTTGGAGTTCATTCAGAACGATTTGAATGGACTTTTGGAACATGTTCCATTGCAAACCCGAAGAGATATGTGGTTTATGCATGATGGCGCTCCTCCTCATTTTAGTTTGATTGTGCGTGACCATCTGAACCATATTTTCCACAATAGATGGATTGGTAGAGGTGGGCCATATTCATGGCCATCGCGGTCTCCGGATTCAAATCCATTGGATTTCTTTTTGTGGGGGCATCTAAAAAGCCTTTTTTACGCTACACCTATTCACACAAGAGATGCATTGTTGAATAGAATAACATTACATTGTGAAGCCATACGAAACGACCTGGAATGCTATTTCAAGTACAGAGAGGGTGTCTTTGCAGACTAAGAAAATGTATAGAGAGAGAAGGTGGTCATATCGAGCAGTTTCTGTAGCGGATTTTTCATTTCTGTTTGCTCTTGAGGCTCTTGAGTTTCGTTAGTTAAACGTGTTTGCATTATAAAAATTCGTTATGAACATTTTACCTATCATTTCCATTTTCCTTAAAAACTAATATTTTCGAATAATGGTAGACATTTCAGGATAAATGTTGTTGAATTAACGTTATCATTATTATTTCTGCTTTGATAATTATTCATTTCAAGTAATGGTGGACGAGCGGGTTTGATGTCGTCGAGTGAAACTACATTTTTATCAAGACTCGTTGCTCCGATCGACTTTCCACATGAGTACTTTTATTCATAAAATTGTCCAAGTAACCTTAATTTGTTGAAAAATATTGAAAAATATCTGTCATTTCAAAGTTTTGGGGTGTGGACCACCGGGGGTAGTCCGTTCCTGACTTTGTAGCAAAACAACTGACTCCTGCATGAAAGCTCATCGAAGGAATTCATTTGTTTAGTCAATTACCAAAATTTGGATGATTTTGAATATTCACTTGAAAAGTTATCAAAGAAAAACATTTTTCATTTTGTAACTTCGAGGGCCCGTTACTTGGTAACGGAGGATTTTAGGAAAAAAAGTTATATGAAGTACTGGTGATATTTTGACCCCATCTATGCATTCCCGAGAGGAAAAGAGGAAGTCCAGGGACACCCTGTATACGACTGAATCCACTTTGATACATTTTCGCTTACCCCACTATAGTTAGTTTGTTCATCAGGGTAGGGCAGTGTTTCTCAAAGTGTGCGCCGCGGCGCTCTGGGGCGCCGTGGAACCTTTACTATGGCGCCGTGGGCCACGGGTTAGTCTCGAAATACAACGTTTCACAACATAGATAACTGAGAGTAAAGGTTATACGTCGGTAGCGACGGTACCGGTTCAGACAGCCACCTACCTACTTTTATTAATTAAAAATATAAGGGAGCCGTGAATTCAAAAAGTTCGAGAAGCAATGGGGTAGGGTGATCTACCCTATCGAACGCTTTACTGAAGTCGGTATAGGTATATTAAATCAATCTGTAAACCACTCTTCATATTTTCTCTTAGGTGACCAGAATAAACAGTTAAATTGGTTTCTGTTGATCTTTTGGGGCAAAAACCATGTTGTTCATTGAATTTTTGCTTCATATAATATAATATCATAAATTTTTTTTTCCAAAAGTTTACCAAACGTAGATAGCTTGCTGATGGGCCTGTAGTTTTTGAAATTTGATTTGTCACCTGATTTGTGAGCTACATGAGCTATTTTCCACAATTTAGGTAATGTAAATGCGAGTGATACCTAGATTATCAAGTACTTGGTTTTGGGTTACTTTTGTGACTCGTATGAGAGTATCAGATAATGATAATGTAAGAGTTTTTGGTTGAGTACATACGGATTCAAAAAAATCTGCAAATGAATTACATGTATCACTGCCGTTGCTGGCAGAGGAGTTGATGTAATTGACCTCATTGGAAATGTACACAGTTATTTTCCTTTTGTTAGATAACAATTTTCAAAACTTTCTGTAATTGTTTGGTATTTCGAATTCAAGTATATCTATGTAGTCATAGTAATCCTACCGTATCAAATCTTTTGCGCGTTTTCTCAAATTTTTAAAACAATTATAGTCCTAATGGTTTTGATATATCTTAAATTTTTTGTGATAGTCTTTTTTCTGTTTCATTGTTTCAATAGTTTCTTTTTAAACCTATGTTGAATATAAACAGTGCATTGATTTTTTATTATTCAAATTGAAACCATGAAATTATAAAACAACAACAAAAATTAATGGGCGCTCCGGGGCGACTTCATTGATGCCAGTGGCGCATTTGCTTTTTCAGCTGCAGGAAAATCCGGAAAAACCTGCAGCACCACGTCATCTGGAGATCTTGATCTGCCAATGTCCTCTCTCATAAAACAAAATGTAGGGTGTCTCCAGAGGCTCCAATAAATTCAATACATCGTCAGAACACTTAGTGACATGACTATCGTCAAACTTAAACCAGTCCGTTTCGTCTTTGACCAATGCGTAATAATGACCAGATTCAACGCCAGAACCAGTGAAAAATGACTGCATGAAGATTATGAAAGTGGTCTGCTAGATTGAAGTATTCATCTATTTCAAACCTTCGTAAGAGTTTTCTGCTTTCGTCAGAGGTTGAGTCATGTTTGAAGATCATCAGTGTTATTATTAGATTGACAGGTGCCTCACCTATACTTATTTTCTTATAACAGTCACTTAGATTGGCGCATGTTTGGCAATACAATCGATCATCACCTCTTAAAAGTTTCATTTTCATATAATTAACAATAAGCTTTGCACGGACTGGTTATTAGTCATATTAGGAAACGTTAGTTGAAGTTCCAGAAATCCACATACGTTTTTGCCACCTCTTTAACATTTACTACAAAGTACACAAGTTAGAATTTTTTCAGCAAAATATTTACAAACACAAGACGAGATAGACTGTATGGAATCATTCAATCCAGAGCGATCAGGAGTATTGATTCTGCTATTGTTTTGCTCACGAATAGATTCGTAAGGAAGAACATTTTTCACAGAATCTGCATAAGAACCATTTCTCAAGCTGCAATCGATCTTTTCAAGTGATGCAGGGTTACGTAGAGCGATCGATTCGCCTCTTGCTTCATGGAGCTCTTCCACTGGAAGAGAATCAGAACCACAAGAACTTCAACTCATATTTGGGGGTCAAGAATAACCTGAATCCATTAACTGCACTAAAAAAGAAGAAAGTGGATCAATCACTTGCGAATTAACTTTGGTAGGAGACTAATGAATATCCACATATCTCAGCTTGTTTCGAAGAGATTTCAGTTCCGTACTGAAATAAGGCGATGCATGATCTCATCAAAATTATGTGAGGGAGGAATAGTTCTAAGGACAGAAGAAGCATTACTACGTTGAAAAGCAATACTAATTCTTTCATATCAAAAAAGAGGTAAAATGGTGATGTTTCGTTGCTTGGCCTATTCTCCTTCCGAGTTCATGAACGAATAACATTGACTCCGGCCCATAAACACCAACAATCCCAACCGCTAATGGATGGAACAGATAGTTGTTATCAAGATTTTGGTATTTTTTTCGTTTCAATTTTTTGCCAGAAAATAATGCTGCGGTTCCAGCAGACTTTGAACATTCGGCTAGATGGGAAACCGCGACCGTGTCAACGCAAGTGAAGTCCCATATCGCAGGTTTACCGTATTTCCAGACATACCATCTGGTCGACTGGTTCCTAAGGGTTCTAGAATTGCAGAAACATCCGCTGACACCATAGCTTGTTTCAATATGTCCTTCACCTGGTGATGTCATGATGTACGCCCTGCACTTCTCCTGCAGCTCAAACCATGTGTACCTTTCTCATCAACTATAATACCGCAAACACAAGTATGAGGCACACAAATAGATAAACCCATCCTAAGTCCTACTGCTAAAATTAAAAATTCATTGTCTAATAGTGTTCCAAGAGATGTAACAATATGTAGGGAATCTGCTGTCAGATCCAATGACTGGAATATTTTCATCAATAATTTCATTCAATTCCCTGTAGAAGACATAAACTGTGGATTATCAACCCCTTATTTCTCTTCCAATCGGTATTAATCAACAGTTCATGTAATTTTTCAAAATTTGCTTTGTTAAAGTTCTTGTTGGATTCAAGTGAATTTCTTAATGATTCAACCTCATACTCAAATGTGATATTTAGTGAAGGATGGTGCTGAGAGTCCTCTGGCACCAATAGATCATCGGAATGTTCAACGGATTTAATGTGATTTTCGTTTGATAACACAAGATCTTACAGTTTGTTGTTTCTATTATAAAGTTGCATTGAATTGCATGAGTTGAAGATAAGAGAAGGAGTCTATCAGTTCAACATATTTCTTTTCAAAATCCCAAGGCTCCAAGTATGAATAATTTTTTAGGAATCCATTTTACATCAGACATGTTGAAACCACCTAAGATAATCAGGCCTCCCTTCAAGTTACTAGACTAGGAACTCAAAGTAATATTCAAAAACTTCAACAAAGTCTCATAGAAACTGATTTGGATTTTTCCTCAAATACAGTAGAAAATACAGCAAACTCCTTTGCAGGTTATCTCACTAATAAACACTTTACACACTTTGGTATGTAAACACTTTCCAGAAAAGAAACAGAAAATGGTGAGAAAATCACCTGTACATTTTTTTAATTATCATGTTCAGGCCATGAAAGTTATCTCAGATTGCACAGGCACTAATGTAGACAAGCTTACTCTTCCTTTGGAAAATAAAACACGATTCAATGAGGATTTAGAAAAAACTGCTTCACAGTTAACAGGTCTCAAACTCTGTGATTCATCTATGGCGTTTGGTAATGTCTCCCATGAGATGCTGCTTGCAAAGCTTGAACACTTTGGGGAAAGGGTTTCCCACCGAACCTCATAAGGTCCTATTTGACCAACCGTCAACAAGTGGTATCGATCAACGGAACCACTTCGATATATTGATCATGACGTGCCACAGGGATCCGTTCTTGGGCCACTGTTGTACACCATTTCTGTCAATGACATATTCCATTACTTTCTTGATGATACTTCATTAATTAATTCGCACTATCGTCGACTACTGCATCTTATGCTGAACTGTGGTTTACGACAAATGAATTCAAAATGAATAATGATAAAATACAGCACATCATATTTCCTCTAATAACAATATTTCGGAAGGATTCACTGTTAAACTTCTGGGGATAACTCACGATGATGAATTGAAGTGAAATAGTCACATAAACCATTTTTGCAATAATCTGCCTAGCCAACTATTTTTGCTACGTAGGCTGAAAAATATTGTGGAAAAAGATGTGATATTGATTACAAACCACTGTTTTTTTCATTCGGATATATGCTATGGTACCATTTTAAGGGGAAATTCTAGTCAGGGATCAGGAGTATTCAAGTTGCAAAAGAGGGCATTGAGAATAATCGAAGGTACGCGTTACGACCAACCTTGTAGGCCACTTCTCATCAGAAACCAAATGATGTCACCTCCTTGAATCTATATACATCAAACTCTTATTGAATTGCACAGAAATAGGGCAAATCTAAAGTCGAACTTAGACTTCCACAACTATCCCACCCGAAATGATATAAAATTGCAATGCCCATAGTCGGTCATGTGTTCCACACAGTCAAGGTTCCACATTTTTTACTTATGTCTATATATTTTTCCATCTACATTCATATGTGTACTGTTACTGTCTATCTTGTGATATCTCTCAAATTTGACCTGCTACTCGTGTAAGTAGTTCATTCATTATGTAGTCGATAAAGTTTACTTCACTTTACTTTACTAATATTTTGGCCAAGAACAAAACCGTAATCATGCTTCAGCCACCATATTCATCAGATTTGGCCCCCGTGACTTCTTTCTGTTTTCAAAATTGAAGAGACCCATAAAAGAAATGCGTTTTGAGGCAACTGATGAGTTAAAAACCGAATCGCTGAGAGAGTTCCAAGATATATCAAAAAGTCAATATCAAAACTGCTTCGAAGATTGGTGTATTATAGATATTTGTGTATTATAGATATCTGAGGGGGACTTCTTTGATGGGAACGGAATAGAAATTGATGAATAAATAAATATTTCTTGAGAAAAATTGAAAACCATTTAACTTCTTGAACAAACCTCGTACACAAACGATATAGCGCTAATAGTCATATCAAATATTGGGTGTTAACTAAATCAGTTGATGAAAGATGAAGCAAAGGTTTCGATAATAATGAAGGATTTTCACTTTCCACTTCAACAATAAAAGTTACTTTTAATAACTATCGATTTATTTTCTGGAGTTGTTTACACGAAGGAAATGAACTTAATGAGTTTTATCAGTCTATCAAGAATATATTACCTATTACGAGTACAGATTAAAATAATTATGCATATCTTGACATTGTCTTTGATGTTTGATATGAGACAATTGTTCATGAGTTAGAAAGTAGAACAATCATTTATGATACCATTATTACTTTGTCATTCAACTTACTGTCCCGTTAATCAACATTTTATAACAATGAATATTATCAAATATAATAATAATGGAAAAGAAAGTAAATGATTCTATCGGTAATCTATGAAGTATTGCAATAATTTCAACAACTAGTTTTCAGAATCAACTGACCGACACTTGATGAAAATCCATTATAACGTATTCAAAAAATTGACTTCGATGTGGGATATCTATTATGAATTTATTGAATGCGGCAATAATAAAAATTATATTCAGAAAGAAAATATAGAGAATCGACTGAGAAGAATGATATATATTTATATATATATATATAGCCCTATATATATATATATATATATATATATATATATATATATATATATATATATATATATTAATATATATATATATATATATATATATATATATATATATATATATATATATATATATATATATTAATATATATATATATATATATATATATATATATATATATATATATATATATATAGGGCTATTTCGTTTCTGTACATGGGGATCTCGTAAACGATAAGAGAGTGTCGGTTGAATTATGGCAAAGTGGCGTATTTTAGAGACATATTCAATGATGTGAAGAAATCGAATATAGCTCTTTTGGTTCTGGATTTATACAGGAAAAACAAAAAAATCCCAAATTATTTTTTTGCCTATATCTTCTTTATTCGCAGTCATATTGGAAGTCTGTCCACATTTTGCTATTGGCACTTGATGTGTGCTCTCAGAATATATTCATGAATCTTTTATACAGGTTGTCATCTGACTTGGGCCACCCCCATCTTTGAATTTTTAAATACGGACCTGTATTTTTTGTTGTAGTTTTTGTATCGTAGACGTTCACTTCATACTGAGAAATTGAATTCAATTTTATATTTCGGGATTTTTTGGTAATATTCGATTATAATTGTGTGAATTATTCCCTTTCAAATTACGGCCCTGGAAATTGGTTGACTGAGTTGAATAAAAACACAATAGCAACTTTCACGTCTCCGTACCGTAGAGTTTTACGAGAGTTTTTTTTTTTTTCATTTTTAGGTACCTATTCATATTTTTTCCATTGTTCTGAGCGTTTTCCACAATGAACTTCGAATAAGAATCATATCTACAACAAAAATATATTATACATGTTTTGATGAGCAGAAAAAAAAATGGTAGCAATAATAACATTCGAAACGAACACTATAATTATTGAATATTACTGGAGTTTTTTCCCAACACCAAATCGTTATTTTTTTTTTATTTTTAACACCTCGACACGTGTTTCGATCACCAAGTGATCATCTTCATAGAGGAAAATTAAAACAGTTTTAATCTTCCTCTTTGAAGATGATCACTTGGTGATCGAAACACGTGTCGAGGTGTTAAAAATAACGATTTGGTGTTGGGAAAAAACTCCAGAAATATTAATTACTACACCAAAGGTTCCAAACAGTGCATCATAAGTACTATAATTATAATGAAAATTGAAATGAAATAAGTAATTTATATACATAAAAAAATTAATTGTGCAATACATGTTCGAATTGGAGTCCTTCCATATCGAGACAAATAATGGAACAATAAGATTGTTTGCAAGATCACCAGATCTTACTATTTTGGACTATTTTCTATGGGGGACATTGAAAAATAGGATTTACGCTGGCAGAGAGATAGAAAATGTGGAAGACTCGAGATTGAGGATTTTGGATGATTTCGCAAGAATGCAGCTAATAAGTGTATTAGGGGCAATAAATAATCGGAAAAACCGAGTTTAAAAATGTCTCGAAATGGAAGGACTCCACTTCGAACATTTATTGCGCCAATAATTTTTTTGGGTTTTACTTCATTTCAATTTTCATTACAATTATTATAGTGTTCGTTTCGAATGTTATTATTGCTATCATTTCTTTTTCTGCTTATTGAAACACATTTGATATATTTTTGATGTAGATATGTTCAACAACAATTTTTACTATATGTGTTCTATTAGAAAAGTAACTTTTGAATAACTCATAGGCATTTCACCGTATTCCCATATTTCCAAGTGTTTCTAGAAGCAGTTTATGATCGACTGTGTCGAATGCTTTCGACAGGTCGATGAAAACACACAGGCATGGTTTATTCTCATTTAGTGCGGAGGATACTTTAGATGTCACAGCCAATATCGCGTCTTGGGTGGATACGTTTTCCTTAAATCCATACTGATGTTCAGATATCAATTTATATTTAGAGACGTAAGTCGTGAGTCTTTTCTTGGGTATCTTTTTGAATATTTTGGACAGATGGGTGATGAGTGATATTGGTCTATAATTTGTTATTTCGATCAACTGCACAATAAAAAGTAAAAACATGTTCAATTTTACATAATTTTTTTGCGATTCTAGCAAATATTCTCTAAAAAACAATTTGTTAGCCTTATATCACTGTTGCCGAATTTCATCACAACGATCTTCGCTCACAATTTGGACTGTTAGCCTAATATCAGTATTGTAGTATCGTATTATAATTAAGTGTGAATAAAGACATATTATTATTATTATTATTATAAATGCTCATTTCCAATAATAACGAAAATCGAAATGAGTACCTACTAATCAGAGGTTTTGAATTTTAACTTCAAGTAACTATGAATGGACTGTCCCATTGCTTGATGAAAATCAGTAACACTATCCATGATGATAATAATCAAACTGTTATCACAAACATTTTCTATTTCTAGACGTAGTTTCCTCGGTACGAAACACAGCGGGGCCAGAAATATAAACATTCATTACATTCTTCCACATCTATTTTTAATCTCGATATGCGCATTTGTTGAAGAAATTCACATTTCCCTCTCTTTTTTTCATTTCCTGAATACTTTTCAACGATTGACTACTTCTCAGGTTCACTTTTCATGACCAGTCTCACCAACATTAAACCCATAGTGATTAATTATTATTGTACTACTCCATTACTACCCCCATTTCTAATTAGAGCCCCAGACTCTCTTTTTCTTCCATGTATTAGTTCATATCTCGAACGGATTGTTAATGAGTGTTCAAAGAGAAAATTCGAGTTACACAAAAAGTATCTCATGGGAGAAAAATACCTGCATACTTGTATCACGGTCTCACTAACCCCGTAGTTGAGAAGGTATTGATTACTCTTTCAAGTTCTCCATAGAATCATGAAATATAGTGCCGACAGAGAAACTACCGGAGGGTTAGTTCCGTTTTTATAGATTTACGTGGACTTACACCAGAAATTTTAGGGGTTCCACCTCGCAATTGGAGATAGTCATCTATGAACTTGCATGAACTTTTATTTATTTTGATACTCTAAAGTTTGTCTCAGAATCTACTCATCGTAGGATGTACGATACTTCAGATATTCCAAGGTCAAAGATCAAAAAATCGATTTTCCACATATTTATTGCAAATACCTCATTCATCATAATTACTGTAGAGGACCACCAACATGCCGTAATTGTAAATTGTTTGATGATGAGATAGGTTACGTCCAATTAAAATGACGAGTTAATTTATATCTTCTTCTATTATAACAGCAGTTTTTTGATGACTAGATTCATCAATATCTGTTTCAATAATGAAAACATCCGCATCATCTCTGCATGCCCTTTTTTCTTGTTTCAAAATAGAGGGCCCGCTCTGCCCTCTATCTTGAAAGGGTTCAATATATATATAAAAATATATACACAAAAGTTGTAGATAATTTGATCCTATATAATATTTATAATGAATACATAGCATTAAACCCATAAGAAACTAGATATTTTCAATAAATGAAGAGAAGAGAAATGGAACTTTCTGTTTTTTACCACTTTATTTGTAACTAACGATACTGCAGTGTCGTCCTATACGAACATTTTCAAACGTATGTAATGAACTAACAATGATTCATTACATTAGTCATTATAAAATACCCCTGTAGGTACTAATAGAGGTAGATACTTGGCTTGATTGTGTACCTACCTGAATTTACAGTTCACAATGCGGATCTGTCAATTAAAAAACCGGCGAGTAAACTAAATCGATTTGATCATTTAACAGGTTGCACACGCAATGTTTATGCTTGTGAATTTTTAAGGATTCTGAATAATTGAGTTAGTAACCCTTCCTTGCATAGTGCAAAAATTCCGTGTCGTTTAGATTCGGAAACTTGTGGTATCATGCCAAGGAATGGTTTGCAATCGTCGAATCATTTTTTCCTAGACTGAAGGACCTTTCACGTTCAGCATACCGTTTTTGGAAATTTCGGCCACATTGTCCCACATAAACACTATAACACTCCGGACACTTAAGCTTATAAACTGCAGATTTCTCCAACTTGTCCACCTTATCTTTGGCATTGAAAACAAAATGAGATAACCTGGCATGTGGTCTGAATGCCACTTCCACATTTTTTTTTCTAAAGAAACCCGCAATTATATCTGTTCTTTTTCTAAAATATGTTAGCGTTATCCATTTCTTGATTTCTGGTTTTTGACCTGAGGGTATATTAATGTGTAAGTAAATTTCCAGCTTTGTTTCCTGACTAACTTCTGGATAGTAGCGTTGAAACCATTATTATGACCCATCTGTGTAATTATAATCAATTTCCCTAGCTAGATTGTTGGCAGACAAAGGCAGTGAGAATGCTCTGTGCAACATTGAATTGTAGGCGGGTTTCTTCAGAAAAAACAATGTGGAACTGGCATTCAGCCAGGTTATCTCATTTCCTTTTCAATGCCAAAAATAAGGTGGACAAGTTGGAGAAATCTGCAGTTTATAAGCTTAAGTATCCGGAGTGTAATAGTGTTTATGTGGGACAATGTGGCCGAAATTTCCAAAAACGGTATGCTGAACATGAAAAGTCCTTCAGACTAGGAAAAAATGATTCGACGTTCATTCAATTATTCAGAATCCTTGGAAATTCATAAGCATAAACATTGCGGGTGCAACATGTTGAATGATCAAATCGATTTAGTTTACTCGCTGGTTTTCAAATTGGCAGATCCGCATTATGAACTGTGAATTCAGGTACTCAATTGAGCCAAGTACCTCTGTTAGTACCTACAGGGGTGATATATAATGACTAATGTAAGGAATCGTTGTTAGTTTATTGTATAAGTTTGAAAATGTCCGTATAGGATAAAAACTGTAGTAAAGTTAGTTATAAATGAAAGTGGTAAAAAACGTAGAAAGTTTCATTTCTCTTTTCTTCATTATGATTTTCCACCACGTAGTAACAGCTACATCCATCAATTTATTTTTGCAGTAAATGTGTGAAAAATCGATTTTTTGACCTTTGTCCTTGGAATATCTGAAGTCGCGGACACCCTACGCTGAGCTTCGAGTTCCTGAGGATGTCGGCAAAGCGGTTGGCTCATGAATTGCAATTTTGTCCGAAATTTTGGACATGAAGCACGTGGCAGTGAAGTTCGTTCCAAAATTGCTTAATTTTGACCCAAAAAAAACATCGCATGAGCATCGCTGAGGAATTGTTGAATGACTTCAACGGCGATCCCTATTTGCCTAAATGGGTAATAACGAGTGACCAATCATGGGTATCATGACATCGAAACCAAATTCCCATCGACCCAACGGAAGAGCCCAGGAGAGCTCGTGCGGTCAATAAGGAGTATCATCTTGAGGTTATGCGCTGCTTGCGAGACGCAATACGAAGAGACCCAAGAAAGAGAGCTCAAGGACATACCAAATAGTGCATATCTGCGTGGGACTACTTTATAGGGGAAAAATAGAAATTGATGAATAGGTAAATATTTTTTTGAAACAATCAAAATTCACCTTATTTTCTGAATAGTCAGTAACTTTCACAAGTATATAAAAGTCAGTCATCTCAATTATGGAATATATAAATGAAGTCTAAAGAAAAGAACTTTAAACGTCCGCCTGCCAGTCTCGGATATACCTACACAGTAGGTTCAATGGACTGACGCCCTTCGTGGTATTAGCCAGGAAGACTGGCTTGAACGTTTAAAGTTCATTTCTTTAGATTTGTTTACTGCCAGTCTGCAAGTCATAGCCCACTGACTGATAAGAAAGATATAAATGAAAGCTTGTTTCTGAGAACTTTTTTTTACTATACATTCATCCATACTCGATTTAAATTCTACTCACTTGATCATTTTCAATATTGGCAGGTGATTTTTGGAGAATAGTCGCTAGAGACGCGAACAACAGAAATATTTTCGGATGCATTCCACTTTACTCATCTGTTATGAATATTGGCGAACCATTGTTTCTATATGAGGAAGCATTTTTATCAATCCATATCAGCGTAGCTTTCAAGGAAAAAGTATTTATTTATGAATAGTTACGACATTATACCGGTTGTCAGGAAAAAATTGAAAATTTCCAGAAACGTATTCATCTATTTAGGAAATCCACAACCGACCCCGAAGACTGAGAGAAAAAGGCAAGACAAAATTTATTGATATAAATTCTATTTTCGAGATGAATCTATGTAATTCCAAATTAGTCCGGCTTTTTGTTTCCAAAATGATGAATAACAACATCATGACATGTCCATAACACTTTTCTCTTGGGACACAAAGACCCAATTTCCGCCGTTGTATAAACACAAAACCTATATTCACTTTTCAGTGAATACCATACTCAAAATGTTTCGAAAATTTTGAGTATGTTTTAAAGCAGAGATTCTGAAACTTATTTTGTAAAGCCAACTCGAAGAAGTAATTATTTTTTAGCGCCCCCTAATTTTTTTAATTTATAACATCCTAAGAATCACAATCGCAGCCATTATTGTAATAATTGAATTATGTGTGTCATGTGAAAATAAGACTTCCTGATGGAAGTAATGTGAAACACCATTTTATAATATTAGAAAAAAATTTATTCATGTTATTAAAACAAACATTTCGATTTGAATTTTGAAACTAATACAATGTGAAGGATGAATTTGATGATTTTTAACAAGTTTGTTAATATTAGGCTGGAATTAACTCAAAAACAGCCGTAAGTCACCGCGTTCGGTAATCTGCAACCGATTTCTCTTTTTAGTTAGCAACGTTGCCATAGCACTAAATTCACGTTCACACAAAAACGATGATGGGAATGCTATCACAAATCTTTGAAAGATGGACCACAAACCAGGGTACCATTGCGGGGTTTGATATTATTCTTGTATAAGAGTAATTTGGCTACAAAAGCAGCAATGATATTTTTTGTTTTAATCAAATTCAAGTTGTCACCTTGAAGTTGGAGAATGACATCATTAAATAATTCATACAGGTCTGTCAAGCAGGCAATATCATTCTTTGAAGTGATGAGGTTGTCGTACAATTGTTTGTTTTTGTTTTTCAAGAACTCTATTACAGAGTCAAATAGATTGTAGAATCGAGTCAGACAGTTACCTCTTGATAACCAACGCACTTCTGTGTGAAATAGCAATCGGTTGAAATCTTCATTATTAGCAACACAAAGCTGATTGAATATTCTGTCATTTAAAGAGCTGTATCGGATTCAATTGAGAGAGGCGTTCACTCAAATTTTTCGCAGCCAGATGTTGCCTATGAATGATGCAATGTACAGCGAGCACATCTGGAATTTTATTTTTTCAGTACGCTACGAAGCTTTTATGAAGTCCTGTCATAGCCGGAGCGCAATCCGTAGTAGATGGAATTTCTTTCTCATCACAACATTTTTCCAGTGTATTATATATAGTTTCCCTTTTTTTATCAGTCTCTAAATTTCTGGCAAATTGTAGTTCTTGATATATTTTCTCATTTTTAATAAACCTCACGAATGACAACAACAATGCTTCACTGGTTGGTAAAGTGGATTCATCTAACTGAATTGAGAATTTAGATGATTGTACAATGACTTTTCAATGTTTTCAGCCATCTCATCAATTCGTGTTTGCACGGAACTATTGCTCAAAGGAATTTTGGGATAATATCTGCCGCTGGTTTATGAAGCACAGTAGTTATTACTTCTTTTATTGAATCTTCTCCAATAGTGTGAGGTCCGTTGTCGTCTTGCTTAGAAGCCGCTGAACAAAGTTTTGACACAGTTGGCTGAGTCATATTTATTAGAATATATAAATATAAATATCTACTACAAAAATGTCAAGTTAGTTATATCATCAAAGTACTTAGGTATTCACATAGATAGCTTTCTCAGATGGAATGTTCAAGTACATAATTTGAAAAATAAATTGAGAGGACTTCCATACAGGTTTCGCCAGCTCCAAAATATACTAACCCTTAACAAATTGACAACATTATAACAGGCACTTGTAGAATCTCTTCTACAATAAGATATAATTGGTTAGGGTGGTATAAGTGCAACTGCACTCGATCCAGTAGAAAAAATACAGAAATATATTTTGAAAATTATACATAACAAAAGCTTTCGTTATCCAACAGAACAGCTCAATGGAAAATTGAAAATTTTAGATTCAAGGCAACTGTTTTCTAAAACAATCATCACATTTCTCTCTGAAAAATAGAAATTACTTGAAAAACTTACCCCACAATCGAATAACACGATCACAAGACTCTACATCTGTGCACATACCAAGAGCAAATAAAACAATTGGTCAAAGATGCTTCTCCTATATTGGAGCTAAACTTCTAAATAATATTTCTGTATCAGTCAAAACACCTAATGATATTGGTCTGATGAAAAAACGCATATTTCTTGTTTTTTAATTTTCTTTTCTTCTTAATTTTTTATAATTTCCTTTCATAAGCTCATTAGACAATTCAAAAATTAATTATATCCACAATAACAGGTTGTAAACTGATCATTTTCATAAGACGAAACAAAGAAAAACATTTGTTTCCACAGACAGGTTTCACGTGAACAGTTGTGGCAGTCGTTTCAATTTGTTCAATATCTTTGAATATAATTAGGATACCTTCATGCTTTTCAATAATCAATGTAATAATTCTAAGAAGATTTGGCAAATAAATTTCGGATTTATTCACAATATGATCTTTCGAAATACTAGCCCACACCTTGATTTTGTTGAAGTTGCTGCGCAAGTGGCCCTTCAAACGAATGAAGATTCAGTTTCTGAAATAGATAAGTTTCGCTTCAGTATCAACAATTGTGTATTCACTTTTATTTCAAATAACTGGGAGTAGTAATGGATCGGCAAATGAATTTAAACATACTCGTAAGCCCTGATATACAGAGGGCGGACGCACCGATTAAGAGAACCCTGATAGCTAGAGACTCCAATCCTTCTATGAAAAATGAATTATTGATCTATGAATTACTGATAATGATAAATGACTGCCCAGTGTTTTGCAGCCTCGAGAAAACTCCACTTCAAAGGCTCGAAAGTATTTCGCAGCGTCAGCAATTGTGACAGATACACTTTTACCAGAGATTTACTGGAACTTGCACATCATAACCAGTCTCATAAACATGTGGAGCTGATATATATGAGGCTCTGGAACTCTTTGAAGAAAGAGGCGAATAGCCTGAATCGGAAATTGCAACACAATTCAAACATCACAGCATGCAACTTACACACACAAACAACATGCATCGTCTACCACACGATCACAAGCACACAATCTTAACCCCGATTATTGTACCCACTTTCCCGGAAGTCTTCCATACACGACATCATTTAAAACCATCCAAGCTCTGAATCTGACTGTGCATTGTCGTAGAAAGCCTTAGATTCCCAACACATACATGAGCATTTAGGCAAGAGGTATGTGGCTGACCACCAAATATATTGATGAACCTGGGGTTGGAAATGAGCTACCTTTAACACCAACGAGAGTGCTCTCCGCCAGGCAACCTCTGGCAAGTCGAGGGAACACTTCGGCCAATGACAACGGATAGCCCCGTTTGAACAAAATAAAATGTATTTTTTGTATATATGTGGTTACTATGGAGAGTGATACTAGGATCGAGGGCTGTTGAATGAAGTAGACGTGTTCGCACTGTGCTGCTATTTTTTTATTAAAATTCCAAGAAATCGTGCAGATAAGAATTTCAAAAGTTGTGTAATAATAGTGTGAATGACAAACTACGCAATATCATGGATATGGAAATTTAGCTGTTGTGTGAACTCAGTCGTATTTTATCTATTATGGGTTCTCGAAGCAAGAAGGGCGATGATGATCTACAATCAGCAGTCAAAACTTTGGTGACAAAATTGTGTACATCGGATGAATTACTAGCTCAGTTGATGACTATAATCACTGAAACAATCAGCAATAAAGTTGCTAATGAAATCGAATTATTGAAAAGTGAAAATTTAAAATTCTCCTCAATTATAAGAGACCAAGAGCTTTTTATCAATTCACTTGTCAATAAACAAGAAAGATACGATCAGCTATTCAGAACGAAGAATATAATACTATATGGAGTGAAGGAAGGTGAAAATGAAGACTGCTCACTGACTGTTTTGGATATTTGCAGAAAGAATATGAGCCTGGATATACCCCCTACTTTTTTGGATTCGTGTCATAGGTTAGGAAAATTCACCAACGAAAATCGACTTATAATAGTGAAATTTTCCTGTAATGAATATAGAAAGGTCAAGAGCAAAAAGTCTTCGAAACAAACTGGCCTTATGATAAAAAGAGTTATGGTATCAGGGTGATTTATAAACCTCATGATCAATCTGGGAATGATTTTATTGATGAGTTTGAAAATTCCCTGGGATCTATAATCCTAACTGTTGATTAAATGATTAGTATCAGTGATTTCAATATGAATTTTCTTGATGAAAACGCCGTCTTTAGTAAACTTAATAATATTTTAGATGTTTTTGATTTAACACAGATTATGGATGAGCCAACAAGGAAAACAGACACTTCAAGAGACTATTTCGTCAGTTCAGACTTCCATTGTCTAATATAATATAAATTGATTTGAAATCCCTGAAAAAAAAATTAAAAAAGATTTACCGAAAATAACAATTTTATTGAAGAGAAAAACTGAAATTACAAAGAAATAACATACAAGCTACAACCAAATGAAATACAAAATAAAAAATTGAAATAATAATAAAAGCTGAAAATTCAAAAATGTTATTAACAAAAATTGAAAAATAAAAATCAAAAATTAAGAGATTCCAAACCAAGTTACGTGACGACGTTTCGATTGTTAGTATCCACAATCGTCTTCGTGTGATAACTGGTATTTTCCTTTCTGAAGCACCTCTTCGATCTTCTGTTCGTAGAGATCAGTATCCATCACAACGAACAGAAGATCGAAGGGGTGCTTCAGAAAGGAAAATACCAGTTATCACCCGAAGATGATTGTGGATACTAACAATCGAAACGTCGGGACGTAACTTGGTTTGGAATCTTTCAATTTTTATTATTCAATTGTTTTTAATTTTCATCTTTCATTGATATTTCAATTTTTGTTTTTTTTGTTATAGTTTATTTCTTTGTTATTTCAGGTTTTTGTTTAATAAAATTAATGTGGTTAATTTTTTTCGGTTAATCTTTTTTAATTTTTTTTTCGGGGATTTCAAATCAATTTATATTATATTAGACAATGGAAGTCTGAACTAATGAAATTCACCACGAAACATTGTCAACCACCTTTAAACACATCAGAGACTCTTCTTGGTTACATTATACTTAGAAAAGAGCATTTGATTAAGAAGGGGGCAATAGAACATAGAATTTCTGAACATTTCATAGTCTATTGTAAACTCAATTTGAAAAGGGTTACTGTCCCAAAGATGTGTACCTATCGATGTTACAAAAATTTTGAAGAGGAGTTGTTCTTTGACGAGTTGAGAAATATATCATTCTTCCGTATATTTGATCAAGATAATGTGGATGAAAAAGTATCATACTTGGTGAGTTGTTCAATAAATTCATTCGATAGACATGCTCCAATAGCATGCTCCAGAATGACGAGAAGAGAAGCCCCATGGGTAGCATTTACAAAAAAACAAAGTATACGCGAGAGGAATAAAGCATTGAGGAAATTTAAGCATACAAAATCACCAGCCCATCTACAATTTTATAAGGATTTGGAAAATTATACAAATCAAGCTATAATAAGAGAAAAAAGGGCTTATTTTCTTCATCAATTCAATAACTCTACGTAAAAGAAAATGAGGCAGACACTCAAAGAATCCTAATGGGATTAATAATTTCCTAGTAAATTCTATTCCAAATGTTGCTTCTCCTGATCATCTTCTGGATTATTATAGGCTAAACAACATTGTACCACCTAGTTTTGAGTTCAAAAAAACAGATGATACTTTCGTATATGGGAATATATGTGAAATTAAATGAAATGCAATGGGTTGTGATGGGTTGAATGTTACGCTGATCAAACTATGTTGTCCTCTTATTGCTTTGTATATCACACATATTATACATTTTTGCCTGATAAATAGTGTCATTCCGCTAGTTTGGAAGAAGGCTCTAGTAAAGGTTCTACCCAAAATTCAACAACCTGCAGAATACAAAGATCTTAGATTTTTAGTCCTTTCAGACTTCAGTAGAGCATTTGACACTATAAGCACAGACTTGCTACTTAACATTTTGGGCTATATAGGTTTTTCCGATATGGCAACTTTTTCTTTACGAAATTATTCAAGTAAGAGGGAGCTGTGTGTAGAAATTGAAATGATCCAATTTGAATATTCGACACTGAAATCAGGGGTACCTCAGGGCTCTATTCTGGGCCCGTTGCCAATTTTTTTTCTATAGTAACTCTCAATTGGATCAAATCTCGGAAGTTATGCAAGATTCACGTCTATACAGATGACACCAAAATCTATTACAGTTTTCCTCCCCGACCAGTAGATAATGCTTGTGAAATTATAAATCAGGAATCAGGAACCTTCATTGATTCAGCTTCCGATGAAATTGTGAAACATTAGTTTTGTCAAGTTTCAATTATGCGGATTCGTTATATGGTCCAAATCTGACTCTCGTTTACAGTACAAAAATTCAGAAAGTATAAAACTCTTGTTTGATACTGATACAATGCATAAACAAGTTTCAAAAAATATCACACAAATTGCTTGAAATCGAATGGTTTCATATGGAACTCAGAAGAATTCACCATGCAACTTCATCATATCTTCAAATTATCCTAACAATGAATTCCCATATATATATATATATATATATATATATATATATATATATATATATATATATATATATATATATATATATATATATATATATCTATTGTTATGTTTTTTAGAGATGTGATGTTGATAATTAATAATGAATAATTTGTTTTTGTATTAGTTTTTTTTATTTGAATTTTATTTTTAGAGTTTTGATTTTCTATAAGCATGCAGCGCCCTCTCTCTCTACAGGTAGAGTTCTTGGAAAGGTTTTGTTTGTTTTCAAAAATATTGTGCCAAATAAATTTTCAAAAAGGATAATAAATATAATTTGGAATTCCAAAATTATGGCACTAATACAATCAACCTTAACCTACCTACACCTGCGAAAAATATCTCAAATTTTAAATCATGAACAGAATTACACCACAAAGTACCACTCTATAATAATTGCTGTTCTGTGGTATAACCTTGTTGAAATTAAAATGCTACAACGTTCTCTGCCTTATGACAGATTACTAAAATGGCTGCTCATTGAATGTTTATAAATTGATCATTAATATCAATTTTACAAATGGTTATCGTTCTCAATGTGTTTTAAAATGATGAATGAATGTTCAGTGAGTTTTCAAACACTGAGAAATTGAAGTGTCTCTCCTAGATTCCTTCTATCAGCAAACAGGTTCAGTGATGGCGGTTTGAGTTTTATGAATGGTTTCTAAATACCTTGAATTTTTCCTTTTTGGTGTAGTGAATTGATCTGGATGTTTCTTCTTTCTACTCCAATTTTTCCAATTGATACTATGGTAAGTTTAATTGTCTGCTTTCCACTATATATTTTTATTTATAATTGAATCTGTATGTATTTTAATAAGTTTGATTTATCAATCTTCTCGTTCCAGCGTTGATCATCGACTCCTTTAGCTTCCCCTTTCAACAAACTCCCCATCTCCTTGGCAACCAATTTTCGAAAATTCTAGATGCTGTCAAAACCTTCTGGTTTATAAATTTTGGCACTTCATTCAAACTACACTTAGTTTATTTACCATTTGTACTCATAAACAAACTCTAATATCTAATATTTACAATATTGGTTGTTTTATAACAATTCATGTTCTGTATTTTACAAAATTAATTTTTGAAATTTGCCTTTGGCAAAATTCATGAGCTCCTCTCCAATTCTCTCACCTAGTAGGCTAGACAATATTTTAGCTACATGGTTTTTTCATATACTGAGTGTTTCTTCTTTCACAAATTGAAACTCTTTCACAATATTGATTTGGATAATTTGAATAAATTGTAATGTTGTTTTGTTTTCTACTATTGATCTAAATGGTTTTATCAATTTGTTTTTGTGTTTCAGGAAAATATATATCTGGTGATTGATCTTTTCAATACTGGATTGTGACATTTGAATTTCAATGGAAACCAACTAAGGAATGGTTTAGTTGTTACATTGTGTGCTTAACCATTTTACTGAGAACAAAAGATAAGAAATTTCTAACTGAGGTAACGTATCTAACCTATATTTTAAATGAACAAACTTATTGATTAGTCTCATTGGTCAAGAAGATTCTTATAAATAATAAATATAATAGCAATATATATATATATATATATATATATATATATATATATATATATATATATATATATATATATATATATGTATATATATATATATATATATATATATATATATATATATATATATATATGTAATCTCCATATAACAAGTTTTAAGTCAAATTATAAAAATTTCCTACTTGAAAAATAAAAGTCAGTTTTATCATAACTTGCTCTCCTGTGTTCTCTTGCAACCTTACTATAGCTATTAATGTAATTTATATATTCTATATATATATATATATATATATATATTATATACTACTACCAATTATCATTGAGGAAAAATATATAGAGTTAAGTGAAAGAACATATTCCTGATGAAGTAAATGATTGCTCCATTGGAGGAAATGAACTTCGCTCTTTATTTTATAACTATTTTAAAAAACATATTTTAGTATAGATGTATGTGGAAAATAATAAAGACCTATTATTATTATTATCATTATTATCATTATTATCATACATTGAGACTCCCATTACCCTTATTTGAATTAGAACTGTGACCAAATAGATAATAATTTTTTTTTAAATATATTTCGATTAGAACTAACATTATTCGAAAAAATTTCCTTCCGATTCATCATATCGCTGAAGTACCTACAGAAGAGTCGAAGTTATCTTGATCAGAAATATAAATGATTTTTTGCTTCTGACTCACTACAAAATTCGGAGAATAAAACTGTTATTGTCTCCAGATACGATGAGCAACTGTTCTCACAAAAGTTTCATGTCAATCTGACCCCAAATCGCAATTGCTAACAATTTACACCTACCATTGCAAGTTCAACTTCAAATTTTTCAGTTACTGACCCTGTCTGTAGAAACTTTTTCATCAGATCTGATACACATCCACTGTTCTGATAGTGAAAATCCTACAATGTGTAAACAATTGCTAGTACGCACTTCCTACGTCGATAATCAAATATTTTTTAACCTTTTCATACAGTTCATGAAAGTTTTGAGAGTAGTGTGTGGAAAAATATCTGTACTGTTGCTTTTTGTTTATTGTTTATTGAGCGTTCAACAACGCTCATCCTTATTTTTCGAGAACATATCACTGAATTTCGAGTTTAAACTGAAAATTTCCACTTCAAATCTGAATTTTGTGTTTGAAGATAAAAATCAAAGACTTCAGTCGACATTTCTAGAGTAAAATAGAAATTTCCAGTTTGAAGTCAATAATTCGAGAAAATAAAAATTTTGAGTTTCACAGTTGAAATTTTCAAGAAACAAATGATAAGATATATGAAATCCACCACACTTTTGTATGCACACGTGTTCAAACAACAATCTTTCGAATTATTTCCATACTTATTTTTCAAATGGATTTTAACACTCCTTTTAGACGCACAAAAATAAAGTTTACATATCTATTTAACTGATGAACCTAGTTGTTAGCATACAATAATTATTTTCTGTCAGCAATGGAATGTACTTCAAAATTCATCATTGAAGATTTACCTAACACTATATATAATTTATCAGGTTATAGTGCACTCTGAAGTCCACAAACTCTTTATTTCCATTACTTTCCACCCGCTATGAGATTTTTCTATGTTTCTCATGAAAGTATAGAATTTCCTAAAGTCTTATAAATATTTTTCATCGATTTTTTTTTCAGTGATTGAGGTTTCTGTACTAGGACTAGGGTATTGAATGTGAGTGACTGAAGAGTATTATTAGTGATGCTTTTATTTTATTTTGACTGAAGAAAAACTTTCCAAATGGTCGGTAATTTGGGACACTTCATCTCGTGAAAAAATGTTTGTGCTGAACTATTTTGATAAACATTTACTCCGCCTTACATAGATCCACTGCCAAAATAATTTCATTTCATCAAGAAGCTGAAATAACTTAGTATATACTTATTTTCCTGTCCACAGAAATGTGTGACCTAGAACAACTTATATGGGGGATGATTTTCAACGACTTTTCTAAGAAGCAAACACATATCAATTCTCTTCGGCTTCAAAACAGGCCCTGGTAACCAACAAGGGTCATTTGATAACTGAGATGAACCCTCTGGTTGATATCTTATGAAATTTGAAGTGAAATTTTTCTCGAATATGTTGCAAACGTTTGCCCATCAACATTCATTCAACGATGTAGCATTTATTATCACAAACAAATTTTCAGATAGCTGGTTCCAGTAAGTGATTATTTCGAACACACCACCAAAGCCGATCAGTTGAGGTGACCTGGAAAATCATGAATTTTGTCAATATCTATTGAAGACATATTCATTTATTAAATTCTCGAAAATGCAAGAGATTCGTTCTCATTCTTAATGTCTCCAGAGTTAACCGTTACGAAATGGGATGTAATGGTATCAGTGTGTGCGAATAATACTGGTCGTAGTCGTTCATTTTTATTTGATTTTTTTTTCGCATTCTCTAATGCTTCAACATATTTCTTCAATAATATTCCAAACAGAGAACTTCAATAGTTGTAGTCTTCACGACCGGAGATAGCTATGTCAAAGCTATTTCAGAGTTTGAGTTTTTTTGGCCGTGGTCTGCAGGTTTTTATGCCTGATGTTTCGTCTTCTACTGCGGCAGACATCATCAGATGCGATGAGGTAACAGTCGAAGTGCTCGAGTTGTTCTGAATTCAGAAAATTCAATGTTAGTATTAATTTTTGGTTCACCAACCAGTTCATCAACGTATTTCCAGTGGGATGGTATTTATTACGAATAAACGGATGGTATCGTAATGGGCAGTCCATTGAGTGTGGTGGTTCCGTGGGTTGGGCTACCTATCCGGCGCGTCTCCAGGTGGTGGGTAGGGGAACGACCAGGGGACTGGTGGTCCTGTCCGGGAAGCCAATGTAGTCTTACAGAAGGAGTTGCCGGACTCCTGGTCAGTGGCAGAATGGTAACGGAATGAGTAGGGTGACGGGAAATAACCCCCCCCCCCAAAACCCTTTGCAAAGAATGCCACCGTGGATCAGCCTATCCAAGCTAAGGTGTAAAGAATCGTGCCGATAGCTGAATGGCCGCAGGGTGATAAGCGGTTACGAACGATCCCCTTGGGGAATTGGGCGAAACCTCATTGTAATCAACCTACCTCTGATAATGCGGGGCTCTACCAGAGGTCACCAAGTCTTCCCTTGCTACTCGTGGGAACACACATGAATGAAACAACACAAGAATAGAAACAACAAAAACCAATCCCGAGGCTGGACATAAGTGCTCACCTCAATCATAGGCGGTGTTCACTTAACACTCAACCATTAATCTGTTTCTCCGTACCGGTGAGTCCTAGGAAGCTAAAATTTGGTATATAGGTGCTTCTTAGGCCTTAGATGCGCACTAGATAAGGATTCTCAAATATTCCAACTGGGTCCCCCCGTAGGAGTGAAGGAGGAGTGTTTACATATGAAAATTCTGTATGTAGCTTTGTTTCATGTTGTAGATAAGCAATAAGGAAAGATTTTTTGATATTCCAACTGGGGAGCCCCCCACTGGGGATAACTAGGGCGCGTTTACATTTGAAGACTACCTTTTCATCACTATTTCTTCGTACCGTTTTATTTTCGGATGCTGAAATTTTGTATGTATGTTCGTTTTATGTTGTAGAGTCCAATATGGAAGGATTTTTATGAATTCTAACTGAAGCTCCCCTACTGAAGATGAAAGGGCACGTATACATAAAAAAATCGTCAAGACTTCACGACCTTTGATATTTGGCGCACCCAGTATTGGCTGTTTGATATTCTGATTATTGAAAAATAAATGAAATGACTTGTCAAGATTTCGAAACAAGAATTGTCAGATCAGAAGTTTTTAAGAATTTCTGCATTTCCGAGAAGTTATTAGAGTCTTTATAAATACTTAATTCCATTTGTATCCTTTTCAATTCGTATTCTTTATCGGGTAGGTGCTGTTTTACGAATTTTCTAACATTTGGCGACCGTGACAGGACATGGAAAAACTTTTGAAAAGTTCAGATGCTCACCGAACTTCGTTCACACGAATCTATACCGAAACGGTTCGACTGATGGAAAATTTAAATATGGATATAGCTGAAGTAATGAGGAATGTTGAGCTGTTAGCCGACTTTGTGGCTACGTTACGTGGATGACACCTTCGTCATCTGGAAACATGGAAGAAACGCCCTGAACCGTTTCCTAAACCACTTGAACGCCCAACACCATAACATAAAATTCACCATGGAGATTGAGCAGGATCAACGGATAGCTGTCTTAGGTGTACTAGTAGAACGATGTGGTACCAGACTAACCTACAAAGTGTTTCGAAAACTTCCACACACAGATAGATATTCGCATGCACAATCGAACCACCATCCTACCCAAAAGATAGGAGTCATCTCCACTCTAATGGAACAAGCTCGGAGAATATGTGAACCATAACATCTGGAGAGGGAAATGAAACACCTTGAAGTGACCTTGAGATCGAATGAATACAGTGACTCCGGGATCAGGAAAGCCATGAAACCGAAGAGCACCACGGTTCAAAAAGCGAAAAAGGATCAGATGGTTGCACGCGCATATCTACCGTTTATCCCTAGGGTCACGTACAAAATTTGGAAACTATTGAATAAACACGACATCGAAACAGTCTTCAAACCCACGAGGAAGATACAACAAAGCCTCGAGTCGGCTAAAGACAAAAGAGACCCATTATCAGCAGCAGGGGTTTATCGCATACCGTGCACTTGTGGAAAGGTATATATCGGAACCACCAAACGATCCATGGAAACAAGACTGAAAGAGCGGACAAGTCAGCTGTGGCAGAACACGCATTTAGTGAAGGAGACCACGTAATTTTGTTTGAAATCACAGAACTAATTGCACCCAAACAGGGATACTATAGCCGACTGGTACGGGAGGCAATAGAGATCCACATACACACGGGGAATTCGAGAATAACAAACTGAATGACAACAGGCAGCGAAATTGTTAATGTTCCAGGTTCAAGTAAAGATACAAGTGTAGGTACAATTACAGGTACAAGTACAGGTACAAGTACAGGTACAAATAGAGCTGATTAAATGACAAGGCATAACTACGCTTCACGAAGCCTAAAAGTTAGTCATCGGACAGCAAGCCATCATGGTTGAACCTCTGAAGAAGCTAGTCACTCGCGCCAGCGAAACGTCAGGAAGAAATTTCAAAAATACATGGCTTTAAAACTCGAAAAACCGTGACACTGAAAACCTCAGCGGCGAAAGTCTAAACCATTTTGTCAGATGTTATACATGTTCGGAATTCGGGCATGTTGCTCGACGATGTTCTGAATGTGAAGGTAACCATGTACGATCAAATAGCGATACCCAATGAGAAGTACTTGTGATATACTGTTTGGAACCTTTGGTGTAGTAATGAATATTACTGGAGTTTTTTTCCAACACCAAATCGTTATTTTTACACCTCGACACGTGTTTCGATCACCAAGTGATCATCTTCAAGAGGAAGATAAAACTGAGTTTTATCACATATATTTGATACTAAAGATGGTCCAATTGAAATTTTGATAGTGTTACGTTTCAATTTAGCACTAGATCAAACTGCTCTTATGTGACCTTTCAAAACACTAAGTTACCTTTTAAGATCTTTATTCAAAGGATATTAACAATGTAATTAACATCATAGTAATGGGAATCTGCCGTTCCATAGAAAACTATACCTGAAATGTACAAGAATATATGTATGCTCCCTGACTAACTGCTTTGACCAGTACTTACACATTCTCCTATTGCCAATCGACGTTGGAGATCCGAATATTCCTCGCTAGGTTGAAATAGTTGTTATTGTTTGTTTCTCAGTTTACTTCGCTTATCATTTTTCAGCCGTTGTCTGCCTTATTCTCTATACCTTCCCAAGAATATTTCTTGCAGAGATTGTTATTCATCACTTCCAGAAGGTTTACTGACATATTAGAGCCATATCGCCTGAAAAACAATACTAGTTAGCTCTGGTTTCTGAATACTGTTTGATATTTTCGATAAATATTCTGCATAATATGAATGTTCAAATATTCGTACTGAATGGGTAAGATGTGACGACTTACCTTGTATGTTTCTATTCCATCGCATGAATAAGGATTGGTAAATAGTTGAAAATAGGTTGGAACAATATTTTTGTAAACATTCTAATACAAGGTTAAGAGACAGCTGTTGGTTGACATCCGCCGAACTTTCGTAGTGTCGTTCCGACGAACTACACCGAACTAGTTCTACAGTTGTTCACGGGTGGAGGATTGATCGGTTACTCAAGTTGTCAAGGGTTGTTTTAGGGTTGCATTGCTTTGAGAAGGAGTTTTGATGGGTCATGGACTTGTTGATATTGTCTCAAGTGGCTGTGGAGGAATTGATAGATGTATGATGTTGTGCACAGCGCCCCCTTGGTGCTTGTAGTGTAGATTGGACGCACTGTGGCTACAACTGGTTAGATGTCGGATGTGGCAGTCTCTGAGTATTCGGAATTTGGCCTTCGATGAGCTTGGTTCGGAGTTCAAGGGTACCATCGGACTGATTGTAGGATATATATGGTTGTATTTGTGCCATCCTTCACGGGGATTATTTCTACAAGTCAGGATTGTATAGTGGAAGACTGATTGGTCATTTTGGTGTGGATATTTGCAGTCTGAAACTTAAGCTCTTTTGAGGATTTCTGGTGGTTACCGAACTCGTGCCAGGTGGAAGGATTTCCGAAATTAGATTCATAAGAAACAGAAGGCCCTTAGTCACTCATCAAGTCCCAGTAGGACTTCCGTGCAGGGCACCGCACACGAAGAAACGTATAGAAAACCCCTTGGCCAGGGGTTTTTCCTGTTTTTCCTGTTTTCCTGTTTTCCTGTTTTCCGGTTTTCTTGTTTTTCTGTTTTCCTGTTTTCCTTTTTTTCTTCTTCAAGGGTTTTTTTTTCTATTTTCTTCTTGGGTCTTATTTGGTGATCCATTACTGGTCCAGCTTGTCGTGCCCTACAGGGTGATCTCTCTTGGTGGTGCTACAGGGTGATCCATCTCCGCCGTACTACAAGGTGATCCATCTCCGCCATACTACAGGGTGATCCACCTCCGTCGAACTATGGGGTAGCCTAACACAATATACCGGGTGGCACAAAAGGAGCACGCAAGTTATAATTGATTTATTTGAATATTCGTGCTATACTGAGTTATTTAAATGATTGTTTGCCCCTCTGTTTATTGATACCTGTTGATATAGTGTTTGTTTATCGTTTATTGATAAAGAGTTTGTTTATTGATACCTGATTGATATAGATATTTGTGAAACGGAAATTGAAGTATTTTCGTCCTTTCACGATTGCTGCTTGACACCGTGTAGATCAGGTCTCTTAGAGACCATTTCGTGCTGAATTTTTGGGAGATATGATGTCTCACTTGTATTAGAGTTGATATGGAATTGAAGAAGTGATACACTTGGAATGAATTCAGAATTTTTGAAAGATTTTGATCTGAAGAAATTCACTAAAAGAGTTATTTTTATCAACAGCTCACAAGATTCCTGATCCCATTGCTACAAAAAAAATGTGTATTTTAAAAATTGGTTTTGTAATGCAGTAGTTCTTGAAGATAATGAAGAACAATTTCTGTATTGGGTTGAAAAATTACCTTCTTTGGGAAAAATGAAAATACATGGATAAATCTACATGCTACAAGAAAAAACTTGCATATACCTCTGTTATTTTTCTCAAAACTTAATCATCGCAAGGTGTTAATCTACAATTGGTTCAGGTTGGAAATAGAGTACCACCAATGAAAGATATAGCAATTCCCAACTTGAGTTATTGTGAGCCACCATTGGTGTCAGATTGTTGAATTCTGTTTTGGATTCTATAGTTGATAAAATGAACTTAGATATATTCTGTTGGACAGACCCAACTACTATTCTTGCTTGTTTTCGTCGAGAGGATATCTGGAAGCTATCCGTCTGGAATAGAATTCAAGATATCCGGAAATCTACATCAAAATAATTCTGGTATCATATCACATGAATCCGGCTGATCTTCCATCGAAAGGTTGTTTGTTGAATCGAATATTATTGGAGAAGTGGTGGGAGGGTCCGGACTGGTTGTGAAAAAGAAATGATTGGTCAGAACATAATTTTGAATCATACAAAGAGAAGATTGTCCTGGAAAGAAAGGAATCAGCAGATATGTTGTTGAATATAGCAACAGATTTTTCTATATTCTATAGGTATTTTTCCAAATAAAAACAAAATCTGAATATGATATGTTGAATTTTCAGGTTTGTTTATAATAGTCCAAATCCAACTCGGAAAAGATTAGGACATCTTTCTACCGAGGAATTGAATAACGCTGAGCTGCATTTGATGAAAATAATTCGGAGTGATTTTTTTAATGGAGTTGAAAAGGAACGGATTCAAAGTCTATACCCTTTTTGGGATGAAGAAGGTGTTATCAGAATAGAAACTAAAATCACTGAACGTGATGATTCATATGATTTTCTGTATCCTATTCCAAATTGAGAAAATTATTCTTCATTTCCATCAGCAGACCTGTCATGCTGGAGTACCAGTTGTACTTTGTGAAATCAGAGAATATTTCTGGATTCTAAGCGGAAGAAGAGTTGAAAAAAAAGTATTGAATACATGTATGAGATTAAGGAGATTTAATCTACATTCTTTGAATGTTTCGAATACAGCACTACCTATAGATCGAGTGAGAGATGATGCTATTTGTAAAGTTGTCGGGATAGATTGAACTGGTCATATTTTCTTGCAATCTAAAGAGGAAGTTTAGATTTGTCTTTTCTTCGGCCTGTCGGTAGCTGGACGGTTCAAGGTGGGTGCTTTGTTTACTCAGTCAATCGGCCGTTGTGTGAGTCGATGGTTCGAGTTGAAGGCTGAACGCTTGATTTTCACTTGCTATCGTCCAACCCGTGTTATAAATCACACGTTAAGAGGTGAGACCCTCAGAAGTCGCACAAGTTTCGACTTCTGAGGGTTGTCGTTCGTAGAGGGGCGATAGCTGGTTAATGGAAAAAACATATTTTAAACAACATGCGCAATCTACAAGGCAGTACATTTAGATACTTGTTACATCGTTTCCAACTGAAATTTTCATATTCGCTCTGAGACGATTTATAGCACGAAGGGTGCAATCATCTACAATTTATCCTGATAATGGCAGAAAATTTATAGGCTCTGTAAATTATTTGGAAAAATTGGATTGGAATAAAATGTTAGCAATTAGTGACATACAGAGAATCAAATGGAAATTCAAACCACTAGCGACAGCATGGTGAGGCGGTTGGTGTTATTAAGAAAACAATTGGGAAAAGCTGATGTGACTTATGGAGAACGTTTTTTAGTGGTATGCAAGTGTGAAGCAGTGATAAACGCAAGACCTTTGACTTATCTTGCAGAGAATAATAGTGATATGGTGCCAATAACACCATCGATATTCATGCAGGTTTTAAAAGAAACTGGAACTCCTTATTTAGGCAACAAAAATGCTGATTCTACTAGAAGTCACTGGAAATGTTTGCAGAAGCTGAGAGAAATCTTGAGAAGGAGTTTTAGAAAAAAACATCTAAGCCAGCTAATAATAATAAGTTTAATAATAAGAAGTTTAATAATAATAATAACTATTCTCAGTACAAGACATACTAACCTATCCTAACAAATGGCAGAATTCAACATCTATACACACACAAAGCATTCGTTTATAACAATTTTTCGAAGAATATCAGATAAAAATTTCAAAAAATCATTTTCATGTAGCTTCTACCCATAAAAAACCGATCTCAAGTTTTTCATTGAATTCTCAAGTTTACTAACATAGGGCAGTTCTATATTATTTTTTTTTAATGACTCACTGAATTAGACTCACGCTAGGCTATTATAGCCTGTTTTGTGATGTTTAAATCAGAATGTCAGTCGTACAATTGTATGTCTTATGTAATTGTATTCAGATGGCATATGCAGTTCACTTACATTATTTATCATTTTAAAATTCCAAAATTAGCATTCGAAAGAGACTGGACAATTTGAACATTTCGATTGGGGTATAACCTAACCTCAAACTTGGTGTGGTATTAATGTAAGTTTCCGGTAGTGTATGCGAAGAGCCTAGAAACACAATATATAGGAACAATTAAAGGTAAGTATTATTACATTATAAAATTGCAAATTTTTCTGGATGATTATATACATACTTTTTTGCTTCTTTTTTGAATCGTTTGAAGGATGTAATATCTTTTATATTTTTTGGTAAGATGTTAAATATTTTTGGAACATGAAAGAAGAAAGAATTTTGGGTGACTGTTTTGTTGAAGAATTCAATTTTTACGTCCTGGTTCATTTTTGAACGAGTTTCTCTTGAATGTGTCTGCGCAAAATCTGCTCGTTTATAGAACATTCTTATTAGGCAGTGATAAGCGTATAGCGAATGAATATTTAACATGTTGTTTTCTCGATATAACTCTCTTGTTGAAAATAGTTTATTTTTTTCAAAGATGATTTTTAATAGAATGTTTTGGGCAGTTTGTAACGGGCTAATAGCATTTTTGAATATTGCACCCCAAGCAGGAATACAATATTTTATTATAGATTCGACGAGAGAGTTATAGAGTATTATAAGATTTTTTTTTGATAGTATGTCACGTAGTTCATGAAATGTGTGCATTAATACTCTGAGCCTTTTTGTAACAAAGTTGATATGTTCTGTCCATTTTAGGTGCTGATATAGTATAACTACGAGGTATTTTATAGATGTGGTATGTTCTATGGTCTGACAGTTACAACTACCTTGATTATCACAGAGCGGTATATGCATTTTCATTTCGTAGTTTTTGGGTTGATCACGAAGTGTAGGGGAGAAGGTTAGATACTTTGTCTTATTTACATTCAGTGATAGTTGAGAATTATTCAACCACATGTATATTTTTTGTGAATTTGTTTCTACTGTCTCCCTTATTTCATTCCAAGATGTTCCCGTAAAAATTAGAGCAGTATCGTCGGCATAGCATATTATATCACCTTCGAAAATGTTAATTTCTGTTATACTGTTAATGTAAATGAGAAAAAGTATTGGCCTCAAAACTGTCCCCTGTGGTATACCAATTTGTACAATCAGTTCGTCACTTATTTTATTTCCAATTTTCACTCGTTGGATTCGATTTGATAGGTAGTTATTCAATAATTGAAAACAAGAAAAGAAGTGAAAGCAGGTGATTTAGTATTCATCGAAAACGAAAAATGGCAAGAATAGACTTGTGAGATTCAACGATTGTATCCTTTGGAGCTGGATAGTCAAGGAGATGAACTCTTGAAACTTGAATCCACAAGTGACAGAAAAAAAGGAGAGAACATAAAGTTCTGAGGCAAGTTGAACATACAGAAACCCAAATGAAATATCTGTTTGAAAAAATCTGTTTTTTCCGTCAACCAGCTGTCGCACCCCTACGAACGACATGCCTTCCCTAGGTCTACGGAAATAAAGATTTTTTGATTTTGAATTTGAACCCTCAGAAGTCGAAACTTGTGCGAGCTAAGGATTAACGAGGTCTTACCTTTTAAAGTGTGATTCCTAACACGGGTTGGACGATAGCAAGTGAAGATCGATCGTTCAGACTAGGGCTTGAACTACCGACCAACACGGCAGTCAATTCCAGTGAGTGAACAAAGCACCCACGCTGAACCGCTTGGCTACCGACCGACTATAAGAAAATAGTTCATCCACCCAATAGACTGACCTATTGAAATTTTCAAATTCGAGTTTTGAGTCTTGTTCCATATTGACTCGAAAAGTAGGAGTGTATTGAAAATCGTCAAAACTCTACGATCTTTGATAGTTGGAGCACCCAGTATTGGCTGTTTAGTGTTCGATCAATAAGAAATGAATGACTTGTCAAATTTTGGTACAAAAATTATCATTTCCGAAAAGTTATTAGAGTCTTTAGAAACAGTTCATTTCATTTGTATCCTTTTCGAAACGAATTCTTCAGCAGGTAAGTGCTGTTTTACTAATTTCATAGCACCTTTTCATCTCTGTTTCTCCGTTTTGCTATATTTTTGAAGGCTGAAATTTTGTATGTAGGTTCGTTATCTATTCCAAATATTCCAAGCCAGGCGCGGGGAGAAAGGCGCGTCCATAAAACAAAATAATTTTTTTATCACTGTTTTTCCCTGCCCTAAAATTTCCGGTGAGTACATTTATATTTAATATCAGCAACCGTGCGGAGCCCGAGCGGGTCGCAAGATAATATATAAGACAATCAACAACTAAGTTCTCCGTTTCAGAGTAGCGGCTCAAATTTTTTTAGCAACTCATTCAATTTCTATACTACATCATGAGTAAAAATCGCAATTCAAGTGATATCAGATGAAGCATGAAAAACGTATTTTTTTCAACATGTTTGCAACCAAGATTCTATCTCGAATACTTGAAATAGATTTTTATGATAACAGTCCTATCATTTCTATATGATATGATTGTGTATAAATTTCGAATTCGTGATAAAAATGACATTAGAATTCTGGGAATAGCAACCCAATCGATCACAAACCATTTTCATTAAAATGTACTTTAAACTAGGTTGTATTGTTTTGATTTTCTTTGTTTCAGCTAACAGTAAGAACCTTTTTCAATTTTTCATTTCAAACACACCACCTGTGTGAAACCTGTGTGAAATCAAGGTGCTGCACTAAAATTGTTTTTTTTTTTTCAGGTGCTTCCAATCTAAAAATCATAGGAGGCGATCCGGCAGATATCAAAGACTATCCATACATAGTAAGTAATTTTATTTTGATCAACTTTTTTGTCTTTCCAAATGGAGTTTGAATTAGTTTCATCATTAACGAGGTATATGTTTAAAATAATAGCTTATAATGATAACCAAGTTGATCAATAGCACACTTTGAATGACTGTGATTTAGAACAATGACCACTAAAACATTCTCGTCAATGAGCAAGGGCGTCGCCAGCTTATGACTAAAGGGGGGGCAATGGGGTAATATTATGGAGGATAAAAAATATGAACGCCTGGTACAGTCGAAAGCATGAAGCGTTACATTTTGGAAGTCTTTGCCTCGATGGCGATTGTAATAGGAACGGTTCTGATATCAATGTATAAAACTTCACAAGCCCTCGACAGCACAATAACTAAATCAAACTTTTAAACACGGTAATAATTATTCAATTTAACAAAAATAATATTTAATTGAAATATAATCAGCGGGGATTTTCTGCAAAACTTTCAACCACTTTATCATTCAAATTATTTAGGTTTTTATTTATTATAGCTCTGTGTACACTCATTATGGCCAGACCATTAAGGCAATCTTCTGCCATTGTGCTTCTTAGACATGTTTTCAATCTTCTGAGGCTGCTAAAGCATTGCTCTACTGTACAGGTAGGTAAAGCGATCAAAATTTTCAATGCTTTTTTCGTTCCGTGAAAGAAGGAATTTGTTTCTTTCAGGACATGAACAACTGTAAGATTTGTTACATTAAGCCTATCATACCACAATTGCTGCCAAAGTTCGATTTCATTCTTTATGTTTGGTAAATCATGAAACTGGGCAATATATTCACAAGTATGTTTCAGACTCTCAGTTGTCATCTTTTGCAAGCAATGATCGCGTGTTTTCTTCAGCAAAACGTACTTTAAGGGAGATGATAATTGAATCCAAGTATGGTATTACTAAAGACATCTTCCAGTATTCTGGAGGGCTTCATGCTGGATCATTTCTTCTATGACGTTATTTCTCCGTAATACATGGCATGTAATGTCCTCCTCCAATCCGCAACAGCAGTACCTTCCTTTATAATCTCGTCTGTAACTTCTTCCGAATTTTCACGGTGGTTTTTAATTAAAAGTGAAATCCTTTTAACGTGTTCCGAGGCTTTGACCACGTCCAAGACTACCAACATAATCCCGATAATGAATGAAATTCTGGAAGTAGCCGCATGCAGTTGGAAGGCACTTTTCCGAGTTGCACTATTTCCTTCCTGAGATGATGTTTGTGAAGCTTCCAGAATTATTGGAATATTTTTTGTAAAAACTCTGATGTTTTTGTGTTTCTCACTCCATCTTGTCTCGCAAAGTCTGGAAATATTAGGTTTCAACTCACTTCTCAAAACTGATTCACGAAAAAAATGTATAGTATATTTGGTGGTTCCATGGCATTTCTAATTTCAGGAAGTGAATTTAGATCATTGATAACGAGATTCAGTTTGTGGGACGAGCAATGAAAGTAGAGGGCTTTGGTGTACTATTTGCGGAAAATCGCTTGTACCCCTCCGTCTTTTCCTGACATCGTTGAACAACCATCAAAACCAACGAATTTATTTATATTCAGATCTTCTTTTGTCAAAAACTCATCTATGCTATGTGCAATCGATTTCGCATTCAAATCTTTTAGCTCAATGAATCCGACAAACATTTCTTGGACTTCCTGTGTTTCTTCATCAAAATATTGCATCCCAATCGATAGTTGTTCAGTGCCAGAAATATCAACTGTTTCGTCTGCTAGCCTAATATGTGCTGTCTTGTTGTGTGTCTTGATAAAGAAACAGAAGTTAATATCGGACATAGCACTCATGAAAGTGGCAAATCATAGACACGTGTTTCGGGCTTTTGATCCATCATCAGTATGGTGCAGCCAAGTGTAAGAATGGGCAACACTTGGTTACCAAAAGATAGAAATACAAATGCACGGAGCCACCAACAGGAGCCAACCGCACATTTGTGGTTTCAGTTGATAGATCTTGTGTTTACAAGAAAACTATCAAAAGCACCACGGAGGCAGCTATAGCTACCTATCAAGACACTCAATAACTTTCATATTTGTATAATTTCCTGGACCCGGATGTCACGCAGGTAGCTTTAGCTGCCTCCGTGGTGATTTTGATAGTTTTCTTGTAAACACAAGATCTATCAACTGAAACCACAAATGTGCGGTTGGCTCCTGTTGGTGGCTCCGTGCATTTGTATTTCTATCTTTTGGTAACCAAGTGTTGCCCATCCTTACACTTGGCTGCACCATACTGATGATGGGCCAAAATCCCGAAACACGTGTCTATGGTTTGCCACTTTCATGAGTGCTATGTCCGATATTAACTTCTGTTTCAATATCAAGACACTCAATATCTTTCATATTTGTATATATACATACATATATATATATATATATATATATATATATATATATATATATATATATATATATATATATATATATATATATATATATATATATATATTTTGATACATACATTTTATGGTATATATATATATATATATATATATATATATATATATATATATATATAGTCCGCATCAAATGGGATTTTTTTTTGTTCATCTCTTCAAGCAACTTTTGATATCTCCATCAGGTTGTGCTTTAAAAATGATGGCAAATAACATGCATATGACCGATCAAGTGATTTTTCTTCCCTGTCAAATTTGACATTTTTTCCAAAAAATGTTCAGAAAAGCAGTTATTGCTCGAAATTTCGAAAATCGGTGAAAAGAAAAGATGATTGTTTTTTCATTTTTTACTCATATACCAATTTTTAGCTCTCTAGTACAAATTTAGTTTTTTTACAGATTTTCGAAAATTTTACATTTGCCGATTTCTCAAATTTAGCCAAACCTCAACAAAGTTAGTGCTTTATGCCTAACTTATCTTTCCAACGCATTTTTATTACCAATTGCAATTCTAAATACAACTTATTTCGCAAAAATTACAGTTTTTAAAAACAGATAAATATTTCACTTTATTTCTACTTTTTCCGAAATAGCTTGATACATGAGCATAATTAAAAAACAATATCAATGAAAAGTCAATAATTTATTCTTTACTGCACTTTTCAAACAGTTAAACTTTGATTTACTAATTACGAAAAATTACAACGCAATTAAACTAAGGGAAGGAATTATACGAAAGTAATTTCACATTTACTAAATATCTTTTATGAGGTATGAATGAACAAAATTACTTCAGAAATCAATTTAGATTTTGTTGCCTAGAAAACTAGACCGTAAAAAATTCTAACAAACATCTGTTAAAATAAAGTTATAATTTGAATTAAGAACACTAAATCAAATCGGAACATATGCCTAAACCATGTGAATATCAATAGAAATACAAAATAAAAAGTCACATTTCGGTGTGCCTTCCACCACGTTCAATGCAATCAATTGTCCTTTTTAAAACATCTCTAACTGCATTCTTTATACTACGGGGTTTCGTGCTTACAACACATTCTCGAATAACTGCCTCTAAATTGTTTATATCTCGAAAAGGTCTTTGCTTATACACCTTTTGTTTTAAGTAACCCCACAAGAAGAAATCTAGTGGGGTTATCAGGAGATCTAGGCGGCCAAAAGTGTTCCATATTGCGACTGATTACTTTGCCCCTAAATATTTCCAAAAGACGCTCTTTAACCACCCTTGTAGTATGAATAGGTGCACCATCACACTGACATCACACAACATTTCTTACTTGAAGGGGCATATTATCCAAAACTTCAGATAGTTCGGTATTCACAAAGTGTAGGTAGTCCGCAGACTTTAAATTATGTCTTAAAAAGTATGGTCCTATAATGTGATCGTTCAATATGCCACACCATACATTCGTCTTAAACGAATATTGATGTCGACATTCGATTACGAAATGTAGGTTTTCTTTTGCCCACCACCTGCAGTTTTGCGAGCTCACAACGCCATTTGAAGAGAAGGTCGCTTCATCTGTCCATAAAATTTGATGAGGAAAATGATAATTTTCTTCATTTTCCCCTTGAAAGCAAAAAGAAAAATACAAGCGCATATCGAAGTCCTTTTCTTTTAATGTATTGATAAATTTCGGTTTATAAAGCGTAAATTTATTTTTGTGTAAAATACGTCGTACACTCTCTCAGTTAACATCTGTTCTATCTGCAATATCTTGAATACTTGTTTTTTTATATTCTACGACATCCAAACATATTTTAAATTCCACTTCTTCAGTATGTCTAGAAGGCTGATGTGCTTTTCTAAAATTACTCTTAACCGAGCCAGTATATTTAAACTTAGCTATTATCCTACTAACTGTTGACTGATGAATATTTCTTGCAGGATGTCTGACATTGAAAATATCAGCTACTTGCCGGTGACCGCTATTCTCGCCGCATATTAAAACGATTTCAATTTTCTCTTGAAGATTCAGCATTTTTAACAACACACTAGACAACGAATAAACTATTTTAAATCTAAGACTGATAAACACTATTTTGAGTTATTCAACAAATGTCATATGACAATAAAATATTTTGCTTATTCAGTTCAATTGTTTCCGCAGTACCCTTAGTTTAATTTTGTTGTAATTTTTCGTAATTAGTAAATCAAAGTTTAACAGTTTGAAAAGTGCAGTAAAGAATAAATTATTGACTTTTCATTGATATTATTTTTTAATTATGCTTATGTATCAAGCTATTTCGCAAAATGTAGAAATAAAGTGAAATATTTATCTGTTTTTAAAAACTGTATCAATTTTGCATCATTTTTGTCAGAATTTTTTCTGGTGTTTTAAATGGCAATTGGTAATAAAAATGCGTTGGAAAGATAAGTTAGGCATAAAGCACTAACTTTGTTGAGGTTTGGCTGAATTTGAGAAATCGGCAAATGTAAAATTTTCGAAAAACTGTAAAAAAACTAAATTTGTACTAGAGAGCTAAAAATTGATATATGGGTAAAAAATGAAAAAACAATCATCTTTTCTCCTTACCGATTTTCGAAATTTCGAGCAATAACTGCTTTTCTGAACATTTTTTGGAAAAAATGTCAAATTTGGCAGGGAAGAAAAATCACTTGATCGGTCATATGCATGTCATTTGGCATCATTTTTAAAGCACAACCTAATGGAGATATCAAAAGTTGCTTGAAGAGATGAACAAAAAAAAACCCAATAGATGCAGACTTTATGTGTGACACTGTATATATCCTTGAAAAAAGTATCCACGTTTTTCACGGGGACCGGGGAAAAAAGTAATTTCATGAAAAGTTACATTTTGTTACCTGTCATCAGAGATAATATGTCAAACTTTTTTCCCGTCACAGGTAAAATAGTTTTTTGATCTCCTTAAGACATCAACTTGGTTGGTAATACGTGCGTTGAGGAGAGTATTGCATTTCTGGTGATTCGAAATATCCCCGAAAATAAAGGAACATATCACAATAATTTTACTTCCAGCATGATGATGACTTCGAATTTACCACGTAAGATTTTATTCTACCTCTATTGCAATAGTGGTAATGAATCAAAATGTTCTTGATGAAATTCCGTGAATCAATTGAATTATTATTAAATGACAGATTTCATTTTCGTTTCAATATTAACTTATTTTGACGATTACCTAGACTGGTTGAGACTAATATATTTTACATCTCTTCCAGGTGAACTTGCATTATAATGATAACTTTTGGTGTGACGGCTCTATTTTGGATGAATACACCATTCTTACTGCAGCACATTGTGTTTTTGAATCGTAAGTAATATACAAACCTGTTGGCATATCTATCTGTAGCATCTGTAAAATTCCACTTAAATGGAACACTGTCATCCTCACTGTCCAATGTTTCGCTGTATGACACTTGCCTAATCAGTTCTTCAGTAGCATATACGGATAACAATTTAAGAAAAAAATACTCAATTCGTTCATAATTACGACATTTTTATCACGGAATGGGTTGAATCCACCCATGTCATCGATGACAGTACGTAAATAACATTCATTTGCTTATTTGATGTAATCTCAGCCAGAGGAATCTTGTTTGAATTGAAATGGTATATTTTTTAGGAGAGATGAACTTTTGGAAAAGAAAGAAAAATTAAAAAATTAATTTGAATAAGTGATTGTAATATAAGTAAAAAGATTATTTCGTCTATAACCATTCATATGAATATCTTCGATTCAACTAGTAAACTGTACTTGATATTCCCATCAGTCATGTACCCATTGGTCCCTCTCAAGGCCAATGATCAGCCAAAAGGGTAGGGGAGCTGGTCTCCAAACCTGAACGAAATGAAGATGGATTTCGGCTGTACTTGATATTCGAACTAAATTTTCACTTCATATCTTCTACCGATCCCAGTTTCCAAAATAATTTGGAACCTCTGCCGTAGAACTGTTTTAGTTGTTTGAAGGTGACGGTGGTTGACAATGTTAAGTGGTGCATTTCATTGGTTCGGACTTCCATTGTCTAATATAATATAAATTTATTTGAAATCTCTGAAAAATTCTATGAAAAATTGAACGATTGTGGATATTAACAATCGAATCATCGTGAAGTAACTTGGCTTGGAATCTTTCAATTTTTAATTTTCATTTCTTGTTAATAATTTTTAATTTTCATCCTGTGTTGATAGTTCAATTTTTTGATTTCTTGATTGTTGCTTGTATTTTTTTTGTCATTGTAATTCCAGTTTTTTTGTTCAATATAATAGTTTTTTTCAGCTAATCTTTTCGATTTTTTATAGATCCTTCCAGGGATTTTGAATCAATTTATATCATACTAGACAATGGAAGTCCGAACCAATAAAATGTCTTAGTTGTAGTCATCTCCTGATGATGCTTACATGATTAGCGAAACGTACGTCGAGACACAATTTTTGTTTTTTGTTTTGGTCAGCAAAAGTGTTTTCGATAGATGTCTGAAAACATAAATCATCGTAACAAATTTCAGAATAGCATTCAATATTTATTAGTTACGCTCGTTTCTTGTTATTATAAATTATTGCACCAGACACATCTACAAATGTTACGGTGACTCGTCGGAAAAGGTATACAAATAAATTATTTATTACACATGAACGAAGTGATCAAATCATTGTCAGAATTCAACCAAATGTATCCTGAATTAACACCAATGAACTAGATGAAGTTTGTTAGGTTACAAAATGATTTTCTTAATTATGACCTAAAAATTCTAGGAAACAACTTTATGAAAAAATCAGGCATTTCTTGGTGGAAAGTGAGATATTCTGGGCTATAACATGTGAAAGTACAGAAAATAACAGAATAAGGATGAATAAAAATAACAAAATTGTGAAAAAAATATCACATTTTCACAATAAATGTTGGAATTGTTGTCCGTTACATTCTAAACATTTTGAAATGTTTATTTGTACGCGACTTGTAGTTGCTTTTTCAATTTCATGGGGATCCAGATCTTCATTACACCGCACTAATTGCCGTCGCAAATCTTCTTTGGTAGGCATTGTACACCCTTTCTTTCGAAACATCCCATGAAAAAATTCAAGTGACATGATATCGGGTGATCTCGGTGGTCAATCCCACGGCCCTAAACGCCTAAACCAACGATCGTCAAACATTTCGTAAAGATTCCTGGAAACTTCCTGGGTAAAATGAGCTGCGCTACATCCAGTTGAGATCACGAATTCCTTTATTCCTCTGAAGGCAAATTTTCGAGGAAATCACTACCAGTCGTCCTTAATATTTGGAGATAACTCTTTGCATTAAGGTATTTTGAACTCCCGAAATCTTTTGTCTCCCAGTACCTATCCTAACAACTACTCACGCTCACTCAATTTCTTACCGGAATCCCCATAGTGGCAGATCTGAATCAAAACGTCACTGATTTCGAGATCAGCTTTCTAAATCGATACCAGTTGGTTCAATGGATGTGTCAGCAATGTATGGGGTATCAGCGCAATCGATGGAAGCAGAACCGAGAAAAACTATCGAAAGGAGCATGGGAGCATTAGTTTTCATAAACAACGATCTTGAATTTCATTAGTTTCGACTTCTATCCTCTAATATGATTCTACTATGATTCGAAATCAGTAAAAGAACGAATAAAATTAGAATAAATAGCTGAAATATCAATTTTATTAAGCAATAAAACCTGAAATGAAAATACAATAAAACGAATCAAACAATCAAGATACACAATGAAAATGACTATCGAGTAAAAATAAATGAAGACGAATGAAAATGAAAATAAGCAAAAAATTAAAAATGAATTGAAAAAAATTTCAAACCAAGTTACTTCACGACGTTACAATTGTTAGTATCCATAATCGTCTTAGGATGGTGACTAGACTATTCCTCCAAGAGATGACTATTCACAGGTCATTCGAGCGCTTTCACCTATCCCCTCTTCTCTCTCTCATTCGGCTTCAGTGGTTTAGCGGGAGTTGAACGTTTGACCGATTTCCGTTTGATAACAGGTTTCCATATGTTACGTATCCTTACGCTTGTTTGGCTGAATGCTTCGTTGGACAACATACATGCACTTTCTTCGAACTTCCTCTCAAACCAATGTTCATGTGGATGATCTCAGCTTGTGACCACTTGATGTTATGTTGATGTTTCTCCTTGCTGTGTGTTTTTTTGTACTCGACAATACGGATTCTAAAGGGCCTCTTAGTTTCACCGATATAGGATTTGCCGCACTCACAAGGTATCCAATGAATACAATTCTTGGAATCGCCCCCGTGAAGCTGCTACGGATGGTGTTTCCGGATATGAAGCAGATTCTGATGTTGCACTTGAACCCAATTCTTCCTTCCCTTTCCGATAATCCTCTGTCGTAGGAAAGAACAAGCAATGGTTGTGAGAGTTTCCCTTCTTCGCGATGTTCTTACTGTCTTCTAGCCAAAGTCTGTTTCAACATTACTTTAAGTAACCATTCCGCTAAAGATATTTGTTGATGATGTCTATTTTCTTCTCGAGAACTTCCTTCGAATGCATGATCCACCAAATTCTTGATGATTCCTCTTTCTATAGATTGACGGTGGTTGGATTCGTGATTCAGATACTATCCTGTGAGAGTGAGTTTTCGGTATACAGATGTTTCCCACTTAGTGAGTGGTTTTTCAAGAAAGAGAAGCCGTCACAACCAGTACTTGTAACTCCCTACATCAGAGGATTGTCAAAAAGCATAAGAAGAATTGAGTTCAATTTGTAACCCCCCAAATTATGAAAATGCAACTTGGATATTTTAAAATGTTGGGCTGCCAACACTTGTAGCTGATAGGCTACACAGTTTGATAGAGAAAGGTATAACAAAGAGAAAGGTATAACTTGTACCTAGCTTGGATAGGAGGGCAAAATGAATATAGAAAACAATCAACAATTCTATTTCCTTGGTTGACAATATAGCTGAAAGCCGGAAATATATATATATATATATATATATATATATATATATATATATATATATATATATATATATATGTATATAAGATAAATAGATTAGTACTTTCTGATCATTCCCATATTGATTTCAATTTAAGAGCCACCGGTATACAGATGTTTCAGCCTATTGGGCATCGTCAGTACCGGGCAGGCGGTCCTCGATTGAAGACAAAATGAGAAAAACCAAGAAAGTACTTGATGAAAATAGCTGCGTAAACGCAAGCGAAACATAAGTAGAACCACCTATTGGTGTGACACCCAAGTCAAATTGAAATCAATATGGGATGATCAAAGAGTACTTATCTATTTTATTTTTAATTTTTATGGAATTATTTTCCAGCAGCTTGACTGCAATAACCTTTCTAGATTTCATATATATATATATATATATATATATATATATATATATATATATATATATATATATATATATATATATATATATATATATATATATATATATAGATGTTGATATATATTCACATATATACAAATATAACAAATAACTGAGTATACTAGAATGATAATGAAATTCAGAATATTCACAGTTGTTACTGATTTAATTTCGCTGTGCTTGTAGGGAATACCTGGGGTGGCTGATGTCTCGTAGTTGATCCTTAAGAGGATTGCAGAGACTTGTAACCATCTGAACTGGCTGAAGATGGATTTAGACCTCACGTTGGAGTGCCTCTTATTATCAGTTCTTCACCGAGTACCCAGTTTCTCGATATCCGGCGAAGCAATGAAATGAATCAGATACAGTCATACAATGATGGGGGAACAAAAGATATCTTAGAATCTGAATACTATATTCTGAATTTTAATAAACAAAATTCCAATAAAAATTCAGTTACATCAAAATGTAATGAATATTTTAAACTACAAAAATAATAGTTTAATACTAATCAAATATTTCAACGTCAGACTGAAAATTATTAAAAACAAATTGACAACTAATCCAAGGAAATATCAAAAGTGAGGTACTAAATACAAATAGGCAATGATCTTTGATAAATTGTCAATATACCTCAAGGGTAATGAGAAAATAAATATATTGATATTAATCAATGAAGGGTGGCAAATCCTTCTGATAAAAAAGGCCAGATAAATAACGAAAGCCAAAGTGCATATACAGGGTGATTAAAAAGTACTTTGACAAACTTCAGAAGGTGATTCCTCACAATATTCTAATATGAATTGTCCAAATAAATAAAAATCCGGAAACGCTTCGTTTCCAAGATACAGGATGTTGAAGTTTTATTTTTATTTTCGTTTTTTTCAAATAACTCTTGAAATACTGAACTCAATCAAACGAAACTTGGTAATAGGAGGTTTTTGAGGTGTCGAATTCGAACCTGTTGTTCTTATTGCTCTTACTCGTAGGGGGCGCCACCTACACGTCTTTTTCTTTTTTAAAGATTCATAACTTTTTTAGGCGTACTTCTAGCACATTTTTCAGTAAAAAAATCGATTCCTCTACATTTCTATGTAAATAAGCTACCCTTGTTAATAGTCGCTGTTTTCTAAATATTTGGACTTGAAACTTTCAAGTCGATTATTTGAAAATCGATGCATGTTGAAGTTATCACGAATATTTTGCATTTTTCACAAGAATGCTTTGGAAATAAATTTGACGTTTGTGAGTAGTTTTGGTAATTACATATTTTGTGACAGTTAGACGTTTTGTTGAAGTTTCCGTAAGTAGAAGTAGAAAACACTTATTTTGAAAAAATGGATTATTTAAACAATAATGCTCATTTAGCCGATATGCATTTCGTTTATGGCCTTGCAGATGGCAATGCGCGCGAAGCAAGACGTATTCACCAGGAGCGATTTCCTAATTGAATACTGCCTTCAGCTCCAACATTTGCTAGTCTCCACCATCGTTTGGCAGAAACAGGTAGCTTTAAGAGGGCAGTTGATATAATTGGAAGACCACGAGCAGTCCGAACCCCAGAATTGGAAGAAGCTGTTTTGCGTAACGCTCTCGAGAAGAATCCAGAAACAAGCACAAGAGTAATTGCTGAAGCTGTCAATTCTACTCAGTCCACAGTTTGGAGAATTATCCACGATCAACAGTTTTATCCATACCATATTCGAAGGGTACAAGCTCTTTTGCCACGAGACTTTCCCCAACGCATTACTATGTGTCAATAGTTTTTGAGAAAATTGGCTGGAAATCCTCAATATTTAAGATATGTACTCTTCACGGACGAGGCAAACTTCTCCCGAAATGCTACCACAAACTTTCATAACAACCATGTTTGGGCTCTCAAAAATCCGCACGCAGTTAGTGAAAGGCATTATCAGTATCAATTTTCTGTAAATGTATGGGCGACAATAATTGATAATTACTTGATAGGTCCTTTCTTTCTTCCGCTACGACTGAATGGCGCAACTTACAGACACTTTTTAGAAAAGGAATTGCCGGGACTACTTCAGAATGTACCATTGGAAATTCGTATCCGCATGTGGTTTTTGTGTGATGGGGCTCCGGCCCATTTTAGCGTTGTAGCCAGGGAATTCCTCAACACAGTCTATCCAAATCGATGGATCGGTAGGAGTGTGGAAGAACCTAACCAGGCGTGGGCACCAAGGTCCCCAGATCTGAACCCGATAGATTTTTATTTTTGGGGACATTTGAAGTCACTAGTTTATAAGACTCCAGTAGTGAACGAGGAAGATCTAAGAAACCGAATAGTAGACGCCTGTGAAACAATAAGAAACACACCAATAATTTTTGAGCGGGTACGAGATTCAATGACGACTGACTGTCTGTATCTTCGGTGAATGTGTACACTTCCAAAAATTTATTTGAATACAATTTAGTTTCGTTTATTTTAGTTCATTCTACATATTCAAAATTTCCTGAAATGAAATGTTGACATTTCTTGCAAATTTTATTAAAACAAATACTGATTATGCACCCTTGACACAAAAATAACGATTTCGCTTAAGGATGTCATAGATAGATAGATAGATAGATAGATATTTATTCATGCCATTACACAAAGTGTTTTTACATACGTCAAATCAATAATTTGATAAACTCAAAAGAACACACACATACATGTACACCAGACACACATAACTTATGTAGGTATATACACATTTACATGTACATAAATAGAATTACACTATTAATTATTAAATTATTAGATACACCATAGGGTAACAGTAACATTACATCCATCAGACTTCGTGAGATGTACATACTTATCTTTTTGAATATAAAAAGAAATCAAAGTATTCTTCGAATGAGTAAAAACTTTCTGCAATAAAAATTTTTTTGATTTTAATTTTGAATTGACTCATATTCAGGGCTACGTCTTTTAGATCAGTGGGAAGAGCATTGTAAAATTTTATTGCCAGCTATCTGAAAGAGTGCTTAGTTTTGGTTATTCTTGGTTTAGGCAATCTAAAATCCATTCTCGTTCTAGTGGGGTATTTATGTATTTCTTCATTTCTAATCATATTGCCTTTGGAGATTTCCTTCCTCATGTAGATTAAGCATTCATATATAAAACAGGAAGGAAGTGTTAAAATTCCAAGTTGTTTAAAAATTGGTTTACAATGTTCATTGAAACTTTTCCCAGCCATTATCCTGAGTACTTTTTTTGTAGGGTAAATATTTTAGCTGAGTGACTCGAAGATCCCCATATTATCAAAGCGTACGTCATTGTTGAATGGAATAATGAAAAATATGATATCCTCAAATATTCTTCCGTTAGTTTGCTTTTCAGCTATCTTATAATATATGTGGCAGTTGAGAGACGTTTTGAAAGATACTTGATATGATATGAAAAATTCAAGCTGTTGTCAAGGTGTACACCGAGTAATTTTTCTGGATCTTCTTCTCTTTGTTCAACCAGCGTAAAGTTGAGATTCAGAGTTTTGTCAGAGTTGAGGGAAAGGTAGTTACTCTTATTCCACATCCGGATGAGTTCATCAGAATCTATTATAAGGTCTCCTAATGACCGACTGTTTGTGTCACAATGTATTATTGATACATCGTCAGCATAACCAAAAGGGTGAATAGAGGTGCTCAGGCTCTGTATATTGAACATCATATCATTGACATAAATAATAAAAAGAATGGGACCTAGTACAGATCCTTGTGGTACTCCGTGCTCCATGGCTACAAAATCGGATACTTCATTTCCCAGTGCACTCTGGCTTTCCTATTTACAAGGTATGACTTGAATAAATTCAGTTGTCCACCTCTAATCCCGTAGTATTCAAGTTTTCCAGCCATAATCTTATGATTTACCGTATCGAAGGCACGTGAAAGGTCATAGAACTTCGCGTTACAGTATTCTTGTGTTTCGAAAGACTCCAATACTTTATCACAAACATCACCTAGGGCAGTAATTGTGGATTTTCCAGATCGATAACCGTACTGAAAGTTGGTAAGTAACTCATTTTTTCAAAGAATTCCACTAGTCTAATTTTTAATACTATCTCAAAAATTTTTGCTAGGATGGGTATTATAGAGATGGGACGATAGCTATTAGCATCATCATGGTTACCTTTTTTAAATATTGGAGATATCTGGGAGAGTTTGAAAACTTCCGGAAAGGTGTTATGCTCAATACAAAAATTAATTAGATGTGTTAAGGGCTCAATGATAAAATCACTGATCAGTTTTATAATTATACTGTTCAATTCAAACACATCTTTGGCAGACGAGGTTTTTAGAAGGAACGTACCCAACAGTAATGACCTCTTCAAACGAGTAAAACGTCAAATTCATTTCCAAAGCATTCTTGTGAAAAAAGCAAAATATTCGTAATAACTTCAACATGTATCAATTATCAAACAATCGACTTGAAGTTTTCAAGTCCAAATATTTAAAAAACGGTTGCTTACAGCGACTAGTAACAAGGATAGCTTATTTACGTAGATATGATAGAGGAATCGATTTTTTTACTGAAAAATGTGCTAGAAGTACGCCCAAAAAATTTATGAATCTTTAATAAAGAAAAAGACGTGTAGGTGGCGCCCCCTACGAGTAAGAGCAATAAGAACATCAGGTTCGAATTCGACACCTCAGAAACCTCCTGTTACCAAGATTCGTTTAATTAAGTTCAGTATTCAAAAAGTTATTTGAAAAAAACGAAAATAAAAATAAAACTTTAACATCCTGTATCTTGGAAACGAAGCGTTTCTGGACATTTATTTATTTGGACAATTCATATTAGAATATTGTGAGGAATCACCTCCTGAAGTTTGTCAAAGTACTTTTGAATCACACTGTAGAAAGAAAAAATGATATCTGGTTGACCTTGTAAGATGAAGTTAATTCAGATACAGTTGACTGATTGAGTATTCTTAATGAGATTATTCTCAAAACAAATTTGAACCTAAGGATATAATTTAATAAGTCAAATACTAGGTAACAAGTCAGGCCAGAGAAACAAATTCTCTCAAGTTCGCATTTATTTCTCAGAAAGAAATTAATTTGACCAAAAATAGATCAGACAGAAAATAAATGCTTACCTGAGGAATTGTAATCAACTCCAATTCTCCTGTCCACTTCCAAACGTCCTAGGAATGATGATAATCTCACTACAGCAACAGGTAGCTCGAGAATTGTATTTCACAGGAATAAATTACCAATTATCTGGTATCTGAAATTGAACTAAGGGTAGATACTGATTTTTACAATTTAAAGGTGAACGAGGTATGCAAAGCAGATACTTCACTAACTGCAGGTATTTAGTGCAAAATTCAATTTTGTGAAAAAAACATCACCACTGTAATTTCATGTGATCTAGAGGAAACTCTGTGATCTCACTGTATATAGACGATGACTTGAAATTACGATAATAAAAGAGAAATTAATCGTCTAACTTAAAAAAATGTATGATGCAAATTTCTTCCTAGAACAATTCTAGCCGAAAATACATTAAGGAATAGTTGATTTAGTGAACTAACAATGTTCACACGACTCTAAATTTCATCGATGACTGAATGAAAGCCAGCATAAGACGAATTGAAAGTTATAACCTCCAATCACATGCAGCTTAATTATCACAAATTAATCAATTAAACGGATTTCTATTACTAAATAGCAAAATCCAGGAAAAGGTAAAAGATATACTCAAACAGATCTCATCAAATTTACTATGAAAAAAGATAATATGGAACAAAAGGTCAAAACGTACCAGATATCAACCGTTCTCGCCAAACGCTAGAAAGAAAGAGGTTTTTCTCTGGCGGAGACTATTATACCGTTTACGGAATATAAAGGTGATCGAAATTGTGGTGATTAAACTATTGGTATTACAAATAACATTAGGAATATATGAATGTAACAAAATATTCGTTACAAATTACAATATCAAAACCTGCTTCAGGTCCGGACTTGAATATTTTGCTTGATTTCATTTCCATCTCTTTTCATTTATTTTTACTTTCTAGTTATTCTCGTTTTGTATCTTGATTATTTCATCCGTTTTATTGTATTCAGGTTTTATTGCTGGATATAACTGATATTTCAGCTTTTCATTTTAACTTTGCTTTTTCTTTAATTTATTTTAATCAAAGTAGAATCATATCAGACAATGGAAGTCCGAAATAATGAAATTCAGCATGAAACATTGTCAACCAATTCCAAACAAACAACGATCTTATCAAATCAACACAATGACAGGTGGGTCGAGTATTGGCATTGAATCCCAGCTCCAATGGAATTACCAGGGTTGTTTTCATTGATTTTATTGAAACATTACCCGGCTTCAAGAAGTGGGATTTTCTGAAAAAATGCCTACCATCTATCATCGGTCAAAAGAAAGACTCTTCAAGGCAGAGAGTATGTTCTGCTCCCTCAGTATATTGTAGCATCCGTCTCATGTCTGTTCGTTCACTAAGTGTTATCGGAATGATCTTCTTTATGCATCCATCAAAGTTTGTGTTTTCAAACATGAAGTTTGGAAACATCTACTTCCCTTTCCTAATATCACATCAGTAGATGAACAAGGCGGATTCTGGCCCACTTGGGAGTGGGGGGAAACGTCATCGAAATCGCTACGATACTCGTTCCATGCAGCGGCCCCCTTGGTACTCCACCTAACCTATCGGCCCCCTTGGTACTCCACCTAACCTATCAGCTTCCTTCAATCCCGATAATATTGAATGTTTGGTGGTCATACAATCGGGATAATAATGAAAATATGGATAACGGGTGTTGGTCATAGAGCATCAAATACGTCTACAAAGCGTTAAAACGTTGTTTTTTTCTATTTCCAGGCCCCTTGTATTCAACGGATTCGAAATGATAAACAATAAATATTGTCATCTATGGTGTATCGCAACAAACATCCTCCAGAGGGCGCAACTAGTGAATTTAATGGAATCCTTCGTTACACACTAGCGACACACACTTAACTTCAGTAGATAGAAGCGTTCCGCAGCTGAGTTTTGTCTTTCTGTTACAGATATTTGGAAAATTTGAAGAAATTCAAACATTTTTCTGCAGAAAAATGCCGCTCTCCACTGACTTGGTATACTATATCTTCTATTTTTTGGGGTTCCACCTTCTGCTTCAATAAGTTTTTTGAGGTTCAAATGGATACTAATATGTCTTGGAATAATCATGTCGCTGGAATTAACGAAATTGCACGCATCATTCGATACCTAACAAAGCATACCAGAACTTATAGTCACCGTAAGATCTCCTTTGGTATCTTCTAAACATTCCAGTTTTGAGTGAATGAGTCATGTCAAATGCGACGATCCAACTATTATTAACGGAAATATGGTTCAGTGCCCTTTTGCTTGCCTCTTTTGTTTTTTCTTTGATATGCTGCACGTGACGATGCGACTTTTATTAATGAAGGAGCAGGTTAGTGCACTTCTGCCATGTTTCGCCATCTTTGTTTTTTCTCTGTCGATGAATTCTGCATTCGTTTCCATTTCATTTGATGTGCTGTACGTTGAGAACAAATCATTATTAACGAAAATACGGCTCATTGCCCTTCTGACATATTACGTTGTCTTTGTTTTTTTCTCTGTCGATGAATTCTGCGTTTTTTTCTTTTTCAGTCAATGTACTGCACGTTGAGATTCAATTGTCATTAACGGAGGTGTGGCTTCGTTCCTTTCTGACATGTTGCGTCATCTTTGTTGTTTTTTCTTTGTCGATAACATTCTGCATTCGTTTCTCTTTCATTTGACGTGCTGTAAGCGAAGATTTGATTATTATCAGCGAATATACAACTTAGTGCCCTTCTGACAGTTGCTCCATTTTTTTTTCTAATAACTCATTCATTTCCACAAATCCTCACACATTTTCTACCACGCCACCACCTCCTACGCTGACTACGTCACTTTCAAAATTTTAATATTTTATCATTATTATTATCATTTATCGACCCACATTCCCCAGTTCAATATCATCTTACACAATTGTTAGACCGATATTTGATTCCTCCATTCTGATTGGCTGACCGACACCACTCTGTAACACAAGTTGAGTTTTAATGTTTTATCACTATTATTATTATTATTCGACCCACATTCTTTAGTTCAATTCCATCTAGAGCCATCATTCTACTGATATTTGATTTTTTCAGTCTGATTGGCTTACGACACCACTCTGTACCAGAAGTTAGGCTGATTGTTCCTCAAGGTTCGGTTCAGGAGTCTGAAAATTCGCAAAACGAACCTTCATACGACAAAGCGTGGACTTTAGTCATCTCCTGATGATGCTTACTTGGTAAGCGAAACGGGTTAAGTGTTTAATGACTGTCATATTGAAATAGGAAAAAAAATGACAATAACGACGAAACGATAACGAATAAAGGCACGTAAACTGTTCGAAAACGCACGCAAAACCGTCGAACGCAAAACTTTTGAATACTTCACTTTCCCCAATTTCGAACATTAATTCTACAATACGACTCAGCATTATTTCTGCCGAAATTCGATAGAGAAGGGTTATGGGGGGTTCCAAACGACGTATTTCAAATATTGATTCACTCTGTATGTATGCGTTTATATTTCGTAGAATTTTCAATACGAGTTTCACCACACTATGGCAAAATTTCCAACATGTGTGGGCTATTATTTCTGCAAACTGTAACTCACTTTTCAAATGTAACTGAAAAAATGAATCGCAAACGTGTTATAATTTCTATATATTTTGAGGTAATAATATTTAATATCGAACGAATAGTCATAAAGAAAATTATTTGCATTGTATTCCGAAAGCTTTGGACACCGAATGAATTTCTTAATACCTGTTGATGATCTTGACCTTCCCTAATATTTACAAACGTTCATGCTTCATGCTGAAGTTGTAACTTTGCCCCGGTCACCGTACTACGACAAAATGTTTGATGTGCATTCATGCAACTGTATTTGAAGATAGTTTTATATTCCTATATATATATATATATATATATATATATATATATATATATATATATATATATATATATATATATATATATATATATATATATATATATATATATATATATATATATTATAATCGTATCAATTTTGATGACTATGAACTTGGAATAACGAAAGATGGAATTGTGAATACTGTGTGTTTTTGTTTCAGAATATCGAAGTTGAGGTTGAAATATCTTTCAATTCATGTATTCACTTGAATGGATTTGAATTATTTCATGACGATTTTTCATATTTGTCTGTATCGTTACTTTGTTATGTTTATATGTACATGAACTCAGAACTCCGAACAATTGAAACTCAGGTTATCTACACATAATAGACTCGCCCGGTATCTATATCAAAGGATGCTATTTTGAATGGGAATTTCGAAAAAACTACAATACGAAATGAATTTTCAAATATCACACTTGAAATTTTATGTCAAATGTCAATCATCTATAATAATGTCCTGAATAAAATTCAAGATATAAAATGCCACTTTTTGTTATATAGACCCAACAAATCAGAATTTAAAATGACAGACAAACTTATTTGCTTCATTTCTTTCTAAAATGTCCTGTTTTTGTCAACCTAGTATCTTTCAATATGATGTTTCTTCATCTCTATAAAATCTGGTATATAATTTTTTGTTATTGCATATTTTTGACAACTTTCCCTGTATAAGATAAGTTTTCATTTTCAAAAAAAGATGTGTGTGATATGTATTTTATTTATTTTGGTAGTATATTATAAAGCCATTTATATAAAATATCAACGTTATTGATACTGCAGCTGAACAAATTTTCTTTGGAATGACCCACACAGAACGGCGTGTTTTTCTTGAATTTTGGAACACACCACGATTAATCTTCAAAGTCTTCCAAATTCACTACGGTTGTGTATATATTGAATAGGTGCAGTTTGTCCAACAAATCACTGAATATCGACAAATTCTAGCCTCATAATGTGCAACTATAGACTGAAAAAAAATGGAAACTGCTGAGATTTGAAACTCGTTCTGGAAAGGTTGCTATGACGGTTTTGAATGTTGTTGTTGAGATGACTCTGACTGATACTGCACACGTTGATGATGTATCATTCTGAAATAAATTCGATTTTCAGAACAAACATACACTAAAAAAAACTTTCGTCAACAGAGAGGATAATGTCTTTCATGAAGTGATTGCTACCCTTAAATGAAAATAAAAAAAATCAAGTTCCATTCAAAATAATGAATTTGAAACACATATTATACACGTACTAAATGAACAAAAAATATTGAAAACACTACTTTATGCAGATCATATCTATGAATGAGAATTTTAAAGCCGAAAGAAAAATACTGTATACAACCACAAACTCTCTGCATATTGAATGGAGAAAAAATTGGAAACAGTACTAACCTTAATTTCGTACAATTTCAAATGAAACAACACGATTCGGTTTTCCAATGTCCATCAACCCTTTGAACACAATAGCGTATTTTCCTGATGAAAATTCTTCTAAGTGAGGACGATACGCCTCCGTCACTCGGTGGGGCAGAAATGATACTTTATCTCCCAAATCTAACAGGACCGCCTCACCAAATTTTCCTTTCACGATTTTGGCAGTGAACATCCTCTGCGGCATCTCCACAGGCAAATCTGCTACTTTGATACTTGGCTTTCTCTTCACGACCGAACTTGCATTCAACTTTTGTAAATCCATCTGTGAAAAATAAAAAATGTTTATGTTTTGATTCACAATATATGCGAATACTATTTCAAACAAACCACGACATGTAAAACATTTGACTGAAATCATCCAATATATATATATATATATATATATATATATATATATATATATATATATATATATCGAAAAAAATTTTGGAAATCAAATGATTCAACAATTCTCACCAATTTTCAATTAAATTACATTTGAATAAATTCATCTGAGGAAAGAGTCAAACCTAAAACACTTACTTTCAAATAGAATCGGTGCACTTGTCACTGGTATCACTTTCAACGGATGAAACTAACTCATTTCGCCATGCATAACATATTTATAGTAAAATGAGTGATGACATATTTTAAAATGAAACAAAGAGCCTTTGTTTCGTCACTTTGAGAACTGCGTATCTCCGGATGCAGATTCGACATTGGCAGTGATCAATGTCACCTTGGGTATGAATATAAAAATTAGTGATGACATATTCTGAAATGAAACAAAAGAAAATTAAAGAGTCTTTGTTAGATGCCTATTCAGCATTGACATTGATCCATGTCACCTTGGATTTGAATAGCGCAACGAACACACGAATTCTGCTTTTTTTCCCCATTTCATTTGAAATACTACATGTGATGATGCGACTATTATTAGTGAAGATACAACTTTTTGCCTTTTGGCATCGTCTCCGTTTTTTTCTGTTGATGAATTCTGCATTTGTTTCCCTTTCATTTGATGTGCTGCACGTTGAGATCCAACTATCATTAACAAATATGTTGCTTAGTGTCACTCTGACATACTGCGCCATATTTTTTTTCTCTGTCGATGAATTTTGCATTTCTTTTCCTTTCATTTGACGTGCTGTACGTGACGATTCGACAATTATTAACGAAAATGTGGCTTTGTGCCCTTCTGACATGTTGCGTCAGATTTGCTTTTTGTCTGTCGATGAATTCTGCATTCGTTTCCCTTTCATTTGATGTGTTATCATCAATGAAGATGTGGGTTAGTGGCCTTCTGACATGTTGCACCATATTTGTTTTTTCGTTGTTGATGAATTCTGCAATTCTTTCTTTTTGATTTGACATGATGTACGTGACGATCCAAAGTTTTTTCAATGATTCTCTTTGCAATTCTTCCTATGCTGTTTCACATTAGGCGCTCGATATTATATTTTTCATAGTCTACACATTAAATCAATTGAAATGAGTACCCACATCGACCTGTTGCGACTAGTATAGCGAAAATAGGTTACGAGGTCTTTTTGGCTTCGTAAAATGATTAACTATTTTTTTTGACATCTAAACGAATCCATTCATGTTGAAATCATCGAAATCGGAGGATCGGAAGTGGAAACCGAAAGTGGTCGTTTTTGGATGGATTCGAAATCTTTTCACCCTAAGGAATCCAAATATATCATATGTTTCAGTATACAATGATTTTTTCATTTTTTTTGTCAATAAATTCTGCGTTTTGCATCAAGCTTCTGCAATTGGAATAAACTTATGATTGTTCATAACCCAACATTTTTTAATTACAAGTTTGTTGAATTTGCAATTCTTCCTATGTTAATTCACATTAGGAGTTGGATATTATATTCATTACGCCATATTAATTTTTTCTCTGTCGATGAATTCTGCATTTCTTATCCTTTCATTTGACGTGCTGTATGCGACGATCCGATCATTATTAGTGAATATACAATTTAGTGCCCTTCTGACAGTAGCGCTATTATTTTTTGTAATAACTCATTCATTTCCACAAATCCTCACACACGCCACCAGCTTCCACGCTGACTACGTCACTTTCAAGCTTTTAATGTTTTATCACTATTATTATTCGACCCTCATTCTCCAGTTCAATTTCATCTAGCACAATCAATCGAGCGATATTTGATTTCTAACTAACTTGGTCTAAAGCGCACGAAGAACGGTCAAAAACGCACGAAAAACGATGGAAAACGCACGAAAAACGAATGTATTTTGACGCACCCTCTACACTTCGACGCCATGTTTGTTTTCAATTATGTATTTTGAGATACCTTGTAACATTGAGGGATCACACTTTGAAACGATACAGCCTCATTGATCTGTAATGTTTTTTCTTAAATCTGATTCATTATTATTAATATATCACTTTCGCGCTTTCAATTTTCATCGAGTCGTTCACGATTAATTCCTAAACCGGCAACACTACATTGCCCCATAAACAATGATTTATTGTACAACTAGCAACGCCGAACCTGCCATACTGGCATGTATTGACATTTGACAGATGCAGCCTTATGAGTCTAGTGTTTACAGTGTCCTTCTTCAACCAATAGATAGTTCAGCTAGTGACTCATAGATGACTCTGTGTGTTCTATAACTTTTGTTGTGTTCCTATACTTTCGTATCGATGAATCGAGCGCTTATCTTTGTGTGGTTCTGATAACAGGACATGAAACAATTCTGTACGATAAATTATCCAAATGAATCTCTCAATATCCTATACGCAAAGCCACGTAAATTTGTGCTGACAGCTTGTGCTGACAGCTGTACTGACAGCATGTACTCTTATTACTTTTCAATAAACCAAAACTAGATATACTTCTTGCCAGTAGAATATTTCAGTCATTTCCTAATGATTACTGAAATTTCAATTTCACTAATTTCATATACGCAAAGAGTGTAGTTTAACAGCAGTTGGTACTTGTGACAAACCAATTCAAAGTAAATTTGTCGTGGTCTGCTGGTTGATATGACTGAATTCCGTCCATGATTGTGGTTGGCATTATCAATGGTGATGAGGCAATGAAAGGAGTGATCTTGCTGTTATGATAGCAGATAATGCTTAATCCCCTTTGAAAATCTCTACCGTAGTTGAATATGGAACGTCAAACAATGGCCAACAAACCGAAAAAATTGCATATATCATTATTAGCATGCACTCATCAACGTAATTGTCATTTTAGCTGAAAGACGGATGAAAATAAATAAAACATTTTAAATTATAGGCAAGCACCTGAGGATTATTTTATCGCATATGGAAACACAAATGTTAGCTCAGGTAATAAAATGCAGATCGCCAGAGTAACATATCATGCAAACTTCATCTACCTACCACCCTATACATACGACATAGCAATAATCAAGGTAAGAAATATTCTACCAGTTGATTGATATTAGTAATCATTCTTCAAGAAGTCAAAATAACAATAGAATTTGATGGGTTTAGGAAAGTTTGGGCTACACTGTATGTCTATATAAAATGATGGAGATATTTTAAATTTGCTCTGATGCCACAGATTTTGAACATGTTAGCCATGTTTACTTCTCTTCTGTTTACTTGATATATCGAATTATCCTCTGTAACTTGAGTGTCTACGCTCGAATTTTCACAAAATTTCAATTAATTTGAAAAGTAAATTGTAAAATAATATAATATTGTTTAAAAACCTAGGTTTTCAAAAGTATAAGGAGATTGCATAAGAAATATCAACTAAATTAGGTAATATCTATGTATTCACAGCTCACTGAACCAATTTCATTCGGAGAGACTGCTCAGCCCGTGAAGCTACCCAAACCACACGAGAGCACACCAGCCAACAAAACAGCTTCATTAGCAGGTTGGGGTACTATAACAGTGAGTATTTCGTTATTAGTTCACAATCTGTTTACATTACACATATACTAAAATTGGAACGATACAGAAAAGATTAGCATGGCCCCCGCGCGCAAGGATGACACGCAACATCGTGAAGCGCTACACTTTTTTTCAATTACATCACAGACAATAAGGGGTAACACATGGACCAGGTATTTCAACCAGAGGTCTATCATAAGGGTCTCCAATTAGCCCAATACTATTTAACATTTATTTGACATCTCTTTTTGATAGAATACCAACACATAGTGAAATTATAACATATGCGAATCATAGTAAAAGGGGATAATACAGAAAATATAATTTGGAAAATGAATCAAACAGTGGACATAATAAATGAATGGATGATTGAAAATGAATTAGAAATGCATATAAACAAAAGCAAAACAATGTGGTTTAATTCAGGGAGACGATAACAGAACACAACAAATGTTACAATAGGGAATGAATATTTGAAAAATGTATCAGAAATTGAATATTTCATCAGTTCGGACTTCCATTGTCTGATATAATATAAATTGATTCGAAAACCCTGAAAAACCAATTAAAAAATTAGTAAGATTAACCGACAACAACAATTTTATTAAACGAAAAACTGAAATTACAAAGAATAACATACAAGCAACAATCAAATAAATAAAAATTGGAATAATAATGAAAGCTGAAAAAATAAATATTCAAAATTATTATTAACAAAAAATGAAAATAAAAAGTAGTTAGTTAGTTAGTATTAGTTATTAGTTAGTTAGTAGCCACAACAGTAGAACAAAACGCATGCTGTGAACCACAACGCAAGTTCAAAGTCATAGGTCATACGAAGATAATTCTATGCTCAGTTTTTCAAAAAAGAATATTGATTTTCAACACAAATAAATTTTTACCGATTCGCGACATTTCTGTCTAACGAAAGAAGTCCATTTTCAAATCAATACCAATTGAAAAATACGTTTATTTAAATAACATATAAATAAAGATACAAGTGACTAAAAAGATGAGAAGTAAACGTAACACGTCACGAAAGCATCGCTTGTGTGACAGGCATAGCTATAATAAATAATTTGAGAAATACAATAATACAATTCAGTTTCAATAATTTCATAACGAATAAGAATAAGTATAGTAGTAACTACATATACATATATACACATACATACATACATGAACACATATACACACACATATATATGTGCACATATCCAATGCATGTATAATAGGTAGATGCACAATCTATTTTTTACGTATTTTCATAAAAGGGAAAGAGTGCAAGTGCATTTATGTATGAAACAAAGTATGTATCTCAGTACGGGGTATAGAGATATTATATCTTTTCATTTGTTTTTTTGACTGCATATATGTTTTTGATGTTTTTCATTATATCCGGTAGATTGCTGTATAGTTTCAAGCTCTGATATCTGTAACTTTTCTACCCAATATTCATATCAATAAATGGTATTCGTATTTTGTGGTCTCTACTTCTTGTATGAGGTATGATCTATTTTATGTAATATATGCTTATTTTTTGAAACCTTACGTTGCTATAATGAAAGAAAAATTGTATTGTGTTCAATATTTCTGTTCGTTGGTGAAGATCATTCGATGGATGGGTTCTCTTTTTGTTGTATATGATTTCTTAAAGACGCTTTTGAGTTATTAGTATTTTGTTCATGTTTGTTCTACCTCTTGACCCCCATGCCATAATTTCATTAGATATATGTGACTAGATAAGAGCAAAATATATCGTCCTCAAAGTTTATTCGTCAAGTAGAATTCTCAGTGTTATAAATCTATATATCAGAGATTGGAGATTTTGACTACGTAATCAATATGAAATTTCAATTCCAAATTGGAGTCTAAGAAAATTCTCAAGTACTTTATATAAGGAACCGGTTTTATTTCAAAAAGGTTTGCAATATTCAAATTTTCTGATGGGGCAGAGTTTATATTATTTGTATATATGTGTGTATATTTGTAAGTGATGAGTTTTTTAATGCTCGAAAGATCTTGTTCTTGTGCTAATAGAAGATGGCAGTGTCATCGACATATGTAAAAAAGTTTCCCGTGGTTCGTTTTCGGAACAAATCATTCAGATAGATGTTGAATAATATTGGTCTCAAAATAGTGCTTTGCGGTACACCATTTCAATATAAGAATATAGGCTTTCACGGCCGAATTGATTGAATAGAACGAATTCAGGGATACTAGGCCGTGGTCGAATGGAACCTAAATTACCAAACATTTTTATTGCTACTACGGCAGACCTCATCAGTGGTATGTGCGTTTACTGCGCGGGCGAAAGTTATATTTCAAGGTATCAGTAACGATTGGTTGGCGGTTGGCTAGCTATGTGTTCACTGGTATATATACTTCCGTAGGGTGATGGTGGCCCCACGGTCGACCATTTCTTCGACTTTTTGAAATAAACTTGAGCCATACGTTTGTGCCCTAACTGAACTTGATTTGTTTCCGCTATGTTGACTTGTTCAAATATTGGGTTTTCAAAAATCATTTCGTTACAAAGGTTTGATAGTTTTACACCTGAGGAAGCCAGAGTTTCTACATAAAGAAAAACTTATTTATTTCATTGTCAAACATCACCCTGAAGTTTATCATGTCAGTGCTTCCACTGAAAATGAATCCTTGTCAACTTTGGGAACATATCGAATTTCAAGTTAACGCAATTTTTGACGTACTTCTCAACTGCATAAACTTCAATAGAATCCACGCTTTATCAATACAACCGAGTCATCACCAATTTGGATGGAGTTTGAATGAGGTAGATATTGAAGATCGATGAACCATTCAGGATGAAAAGTCATATGTTTGGAAGCTGCGTTATCTGCAAGCCAAACATCTTCATATCCCTCTATGCATATACTCCTTTCTTCTGCACTGAACGCTTGGAATTTCTGCTCTTGTTTATTTTTCTCCGTTCTTATTTTTGACGATAACCTTTCCCGACATTCTGCCTTCATATGACCTATTTTCGATAATGACAACAAAATGGTATGAATTTCTTTCTATATTTGAGACTATTCTTCAGAATCAATTCTTGTTTAAGAACTAGAACCAGGCTCATTTATGTGGACGGCAGCTAAGGCAGAAGACATTTCATCAGTTTGGGCAAATGTAATTCTTCTTTCAGTAATCTTGATGCATGATTATCGGATGTCTGCTTGTTCTCCTCAAATGAATCCCAAATTGTGATAAATAGTCCGTATTTAGGAAATAAGCCACTGGTAACTTCAGTCGTTCTACCATCTTCTTCATTGTCGTTGCCGAATTAAATATTTCAGAGCAGCAGAAAATTACTTCAATGACAGTATCACTGATCTATGATATTTTCAGTTAACCATCAGTTAACCAGTTAGGTGATCTAATAATTTTTCTGAAGAAAAGTTGGTTGGGTAACAGAATCAATTTTTTCTTAAAAAAAACAACTTGTTTTCTTTCCAACGTTTCGAGTCTATTTGAATTCTTCTTCAGGGCTCGAAAGGTAGTTTCTTCACGTTTATTTCATCTAACGATTTTTAAAATAGTAACATTAACACGTAGAAACTTCTTTTCTAGTCCTGAAGAAGCATTTGAATAAATTCGAAACGTTGGCAAGCAAACAATTATTTTTTTAAGAAAAAAATTATTCTGTTACTCAACCGACCTTTCTTCAGATATTTTCAATATTTAGGAAAATTTTTATACAATTTGTTGTAATTTGTAGAAAATCGAACTGTAAATTATACTGAACCAAGTTATAGTTATCAACTTCGAAATGATACATTATCAACACCATAACACACTCAATCAAAGATCATTTCCAAGCAATCATTAAAAATAAAATATATTACATGAAATGAACATGGATTTCTTCAATAGTACTTATCACAAGAAATGTGATAAGTACTAATATGAATGGGGGTGGATCGAAAATGAACAACTTCGTTTTGATAGAATGGAAAATTCAATATCATCGTCGGTCATTTCATTTTATTTAGATCCTTAAAAACTTCTCACTCTCGATGCAAGTCCATATGGGTTAGGTCCTAAGATAAGTCAAAAAAATTAACCAACAGAATTTGCGTCTGTTTCTTCAACTGACGCCCAAGATAGGTACTGAATGTTCATCAATAGAGATAGAGATAGATAGAGCTTTATTCAACCACGTTACGTATAAATACATTCATGGCAGGTCACAGTACATAAAGAGAAACATTGCGATAAAAATAAAATGTTAAACACATAAAAGGAATACATATAAATAACACAATAAAATTATTGTTTGAAAATAATTATTGGCTGACCAATATTGATGACGGCTTCGAATTTGTTGAATTCCAATGATTTCACTGATTCATCGAGAGTGTTGTACAAATTTAGGTTCAGAGAATTTTTATTGTTAATAGCTAGTCTATGTCGTTGGGGATTCAACATCTCTGAAGATCTTGTGTTATACTGATGTATATCGGAGTGTTTTTTGAATTTATTTTTAAATTTTAATGTATCTCTAACAAAACGATGTATATGTATAATGAAGGCACTGGCATGATACCAAGCTGAACAAAGTGTTGATGACAGTGATCTTTGTATCCTATATTTGCTAAAATACGAATGGCTTTTTTCTTATATCGAAATACCATTATGGCATTACTTGAGTTGCCCCAAAGTAGAATACCGTATGAGAGTATAGAATGAAATAAAGAGAAGTAAGATATTTTCAATACGTTTAGATTGGTAACTGGTTTGAGTTGTCTTAAAACAAATAAAACTTTAGAGAACTTTCGAAGTACATAATCTACGTGGCTGGACCAGTTTAACCGACCGTCGATAGAGTTTTACTTCCATTTAATTTGAGTTTATACTTTGTGAACCAGCTTTTGACTAAGTTTTTGTTCTCGTCAACAGTACGAATCAAATCGATGTGTGACTTATCCGATTCCACAAGTGTGGTGTCATCGGCAAATAAAATACATTTTGTTGGTGTAATACTTTGACATAAGTCGTTTATGTACACAATAAATAAAAAATGTCCAAGTAATGAACCCTGAGGTACTCCATGTTGTATCGGTTTGATGTCGGATTTGATATTATTGAGATCAATACACTGAAATCTGTTTTCAAGATAGGAGCTGAGGAGACTCAAAATAGTACCTCTTGAACCATAATGCAAACGCTTTGGTCAAGTCGCATAAAGTCAAGGAAGTGTGCTTGCACTGATCAAGACCCTCCACTATGTCATTCACCATCTTGTAAATAGCCTGAGTTGTGGATTTGTTTTTCCGAAATCCATATTGAGATTCACTAAAATACAACCTCGTTTCAAAGTAGGAGTATAATTGCTCTTTTCGATGATTTTTCCAATTATGGAGACAATACTAATTGGACGATAGTTGTCTAAAAATGATTTATTACATTTTTCAAACAAAGGAAAAACTCTGGATATTTTGAGTATGTCTGGAAAAACGCCTTCCTTGAAGATTTGAATAATGAGGTTCGTTATTGGCATGAATATTTGTTCAGCAATAGCTTTCATTAAATACCCATTCAGATCATGTATGTCACGTGAACTAGAATTTCCCAAGTTATTGATAATACTCAGTATTTCCTGTGGGCATACTGGTTCTAAAAATGATGAATCTACAGGAGAATGAAAATTCCTGAAGTCACAGTCTTTTACAGAAACTACTTGTGGAAAAGATTTTATCGTATCTACAGCTACAGTACAAAAGTGATCAATGAAATCATTTCCAGAAAATTCTGTTTTAGTTTGACCTTCACTGTATATTTTATTTCTTTCTGAGTTAATTATATCCCAGCAAGCTTTTGAAGTATTTGAAGAGTTTTTAATATATTCGTCGTAGGCGTGTTTTTTAAGATTTATTATTTCATTATGACATTTCTTTTTGAAGTGTTTATGAACTTCAATATCTTGCGGGCTGCCTGACATTTCGGAAATAATTTTAACAGCTTCGAGACAGCTTCTCATCAATTTAAGTTCTTCATTGTACCAACTGATTTTAAAACGGCCATTTTCACGGTGTTTTGATTTTTTCAACATGGGAAATGATTCTCGCATAACATTTTGTAGATTATTAATAAAATTTTCACAGTTTGTAGCTGTATCGTGATTAGCACACTGAATCACGTTCCAATTTACTACTGATAGTGATGCTTTCAAATTACTCAAGCCTTGTTGTGTGAAGCACATTCTGGATATTTCACATTGTTCTGTATCCATTGATGTTTCTATGGTCAGAGATAAAAATTGACCTTTATGGTCAGACATATACGGCTCCAGAACACCTAGATTAGAAATGTGGCCGGTAAGATTTGTTACGATGTTGTCAATACAAGTTTTTGATAATCTAGTAATTCTGGTATAGTCTGAAATTATTATATCCAATCCAAATGATTGAAGCATACATTTCAAATTAAATAGTGACGTTGAATTCACAAGAAAATCTATATTTGAGTCTCCAATCAAGACAACTTTTTTGTTTTGTTTCAATAAACTGGTCAATAAACCTTCTAGATTATTCATAAATATATTCAACTCACCTAAGCATGACCTGTAAAGAGTAATTATGTGAAAATTTGAGTGATTCAAATACACTCCACAAAATTCTGAGTGTAGTTCATCATTGAAATTTTCCAAATTCGAAACGGTAACATTTAAATTATCTCTACAATATATCGCAACACCTCTATGTTGATGCGAGTCCCTACAAAAACTAGACGTCAAATTATAATTTGGTATATTAATCGTAGTTAAATTGTCTAATTTTTGCCAATGCTCCGATAAACAGACTACATCAAAGTTGGAATAAACCAAAAAAGCGCATAAATCATGCACCTTATTTGAAACACATTGAATATTTATATGGAATATCTGTAAATTATTTTCAACAATAGTATCAACATCTTCAGTTTTCATGGTTGTGGATCCGCCTCCTCTTGTACCTTTGGCGACATCCTCCTTTTCCTAAAAAACCTGGATACTAAGGCTCCACTAGGCCATATTTCTTGTCTCCATGCTTTTGAAAATTTCTCTTGTTTTATGATTATCTTCATAGAAGCATATAGTTCAGGATATTTAGATGCATGATTTTCACAAATCATTTGTGGAAAATTTTTCACAAGAATTTTCTTTAGGTCCTCAGGCATTGTGGATGGATCCAGCCTCGTTACATGCAGTGAAGTATATTTGGCGACTGTGCTAATTCCAGTATCTTCATAATTTCGCCCCACAACAAATCGTCTATTTTTTCGAGGGTTCTGTCTTGGTAAAACTCTTATCTACTCACCTTCTTCCTTGTTTGTAAGATCCTGAATCTCCTTCATTTTATTTGTTGACAGAGCATCTAAAATTGCTGTTTCAACTTCGCTAGAGCTAAAAGTCCTTTGTTGTGGAATATTTCCTGACTGTATGAAAGACTTTGCACTTACGCTAGTTGAGGGATAAATTTGTAATGTTTCTGTGTTTATGGTGTCCTGTAATATAACAGATTTTTGTTCTCCCATCATAGATATGCCTGCCCTCTGTGGCTCGGTAAAAGGAGGTTGATTGAACGTTTTCGTTATTTTATTTTTATTCTGTGATATATTGTTTAATTTTCTGCCATCCATAGATTGACTAGTTTTGGTTTCACTTCCTTGTTGCCAAATTTTTTCCAGGTTTTTAACTTTTTCTAGCAATAATTCGTTGTTTTGCTTCAACACATTGTTTTTGTCACTAACTTCATTCAAACGTTTTTTAAATACAAAATTTCCATTTCACCTCTCTGTTTATCTAGGTAATGAAGTGCAGGTGAATCATTTCCTACAGTAACCTCACTTTCACAGCAAACTATTATATTATTATCAAATAACACAACCATTTTCTTTTTTTCAGCACAGCTTTTGTGATATACTGATACACAATTTTTGCATTCCAATACTGCACATGATTTACCACAACACTTCATTTTTGATTTTTCTAAATTTTCATTTCCTTTATCTCTATCATCGATAACGACCGAATCACCCGCCATTTGATAATATCTTTGTATACGAAAATTGTGCAAAATATCTTGATAAATTATAGTCAACAATTGTTCAAACATTGGCGTTATTATTTACAAAAAATCAGAAACAAATCGAATTGCTACAAATACCAAAGATCAAAAGCGTTGCATTCATGATCTGTCAGCAGACCTATTTCGACCTGCCATAAATCTCATCAGTGGCACTATAGTTCGGGTTGCATTCACAACTCAAAAACTCACTCTGTACTGAGTAGGACACTGCTGAGTAGGAAGTAGTGGGACTACAACTCCACTAACGAACTCTCCTTTTATGTAAGCGGTAGAAGACAGTAGATTACAATAATTGTATGTGATAAAAAAACACAACGAAGGTTGCCAAAATTATCGAAGCTTCCATGTAAATACGAGTTTGATTCATAAACCAGTACTATTGTGAATTAGGGTTTGATCGTTGCGCTGGCACACAACCACATGACACACACTAAACTAATGTGGGATGTTCATCTGACCCTTGCTAAATTTCCGTATTATAGAATACACGTGTTGGCTAACGGTACGGCACATTATTGGCAACCCACCTGTAATACTATAGGACTACTTGATCAATTATTAACACTACAAGTGGGTAGGTAATGGGTAGGTAGGTAGATAGGTAATTATATTTAACATATCGAATGTAACACGATGTAACATAATGTATACAGAACACATAAAATATGGAACCAATAAAGCAATTCGATGATATGAAAAATAAAAATTAAAAAATTCAGAAAATTCATTCATATATATCTTCAACTGAGCCTTGAATGAATATAAAGTAACAGAATATTTAATGTGGCATGGTAATTGAAAAACACGATTTCATAGATTGCTTTGTTCTTGTCCTGGAAATGTGGAATTGATTGGTGGTTCTTGTGTTGTAGTCATGAATTTGATTATTGTACGTAATAAAGGAATCGAAATATTTTGGTAATGAATTTCTGGTTATTTTATAAATAAATATCAAACTTGAGGAATACCAGTCTATCTACCACATCATAGCACTTGAGGGCACTCAGCTTGCATTGAATGCGTGTGTATCTATTACATTTAAGATGATTCTTAAATCTCGATTTTGCAGTTTCTGTAACCTCTGTATATTGTTTTCATCTGAAAGATAAAGCAGAGTGAAACAATAATCAAAATAGGGCTGTATAATAGTTCTGTATATTATTATTTTCGAAAACATGGAAACTTTCGATGAAATCCTGGGAAAAAAAATTGCTTTTCTAATATCTTCTTAAAAATGTTGTCACAGTGTGCATTGAGTGTTTCGTTTGAATATATTTCAATTTCTTTCAACAATCGATTCATGCGCTCCACTTTTTCCACAGCGTCATGTCCATAGCATGCAAGTAACGTGTCATCTCCAAATGAATTTAAAAAATCATAACCTTATATATATAATTCACATCATTCAGGTAAATTATAAACAGCAGTGGTCCCAGGACACTCCCTTGGGGTACACCTATATTGTTTGAAATTTCATTTGAGAAACATTTTCCCACTCTAGTTATTTGTGACCTACCATTGAGATCATTTTTGAACCAACTTAAAGCTGTTCCATCGATTTCATAATATCTCAGTTCACGAAGTAATATTTGCCTATCGATATTTTCAAATGCCCTCTTGAAATCAAAGAACACTGCTACTATAAATTTATCGCTATCGATTTCATTCTTCCATTTTGAAATTGTTAATTGAAGGGCAGTCTCACACGAGTGGTGTTCTCTAAATCCGAATTGATTTCCTATAAACAGGTTATTTTCAGTAAAGTACCCAGTAATTTGTTCATGTTCAACAATTTCCAATACTTTCTCAATAATCGGCAAAATATTTATTGCTCTGAAATCTGACATTTCAACTGCATTATTTATTTTTGGGATGGAAATAACTGTACTTTTTTTCCAACATATTTGGAAAGTTACCGGACGACATTGATGTTTGTATTAAGTTTAGGAGATGAAATCCAAGTGTAAAAAATGTTGATTTCAAAAATGTAGCAGACATTACTCCTTTAGCATTGCCTTTATTTTTGAGAGAAAAATTAATTGACTTCAGCTTACTTATATCAATCTTCTCGAATTCAACAAATCTCGTTTCTATATTATTTATATTTTGAGGAGACCATTGTGTTACACTAACAACAGTATTGGAGAGTATAAATATGACTACAATCATAAATATATCATAACTTTTTTTGCAGGCATTTAGTTCTACACAAAATCTGCGTTCGGTGAACCTCACCATTTTCACTGATGAAGAGTGCGTGGACAGTTACCATGATATCGAAGAAGGTGGAGTTAATCCTGAGACTGAACTATGTGCTGGAGTTCCAGAAGGTGGAAAGGGGCCATGCCATGTTAGTATCCAGTGAAAATACTATCAAAAATATAAGCAAGTTTGATCGTCTAGGATTTCATTAATTCAGGCATATATTGAATGGGGCAAGGTATAAATGTCGGACAAAATTTATATGAAAAGGTATCATTTGAGTTACTTTCACAACCCAACGGTGTGTTATCACTTGCAGCAAAGAGGCTGCTTTCGACTCTTTGTCCAAATGAAAGTATTTTAATTCTTTATACAAAGATTTTCATTACATAGAATTTGAATAACTGGTTGCGGAGTTATTGGTGTATGAATTGAAGACTAGCAAAAATCGACTTGGTAATCATAGGTTACACAAAGTGTTCGATATGTGAAAGAAAGAAACTGAAAATGACAAAAAAAACTTACTTATCTCTGTTTTTATCTCGATACAGGATTTTTTTGTGATCGATTATAGAGATAAGAATTCACACCGTGTAACTCTAGTAATATAGAGTATTGCGTTAGCTTGACTGACATCTGTCACTATTCACCCTATCGACTGAACAATCACCGTCAAGCCTCTTTTCGTCATTTACAACCTCATGCGGAATAATTGTTACTTTCCAAATATATGGAAGCTGTCGAAGGTATGCCTTATCTTTGCAACTGGCAAGAATTCGGAAATAGTAAATTATAGATCGATTTTCATGATATTAGTGTACTCAAAATTAGTTGAAATGATTTTATCGGACTTCATTTATAAGCAAGTAAGAAACACAATTTCCGAATTCCAACATGGTTTTGTGAAGTGTCGTGGCACTGCATCAAATCTTTGTTTTTTTACACAATATGTTTCTACAAACTGGACCAACGTAAACAAGTTGATGTGGTGTTTACAGACTTTAGCCAAGCATTTGATCACATCAGTGATTTCACAACAGTTGCTCAAGAAATTATCCAGCTTTGGCATTTCGAAGAGCCTTCAATATCTGCTGAAATCATATCTTAGTGATAGAAAATTATTTGTGGAATACGAAGAAATTGAATCGTTTATATTTAATGCAACTTCCAGGGTTCCTCAAGATTCAAACTTGGGTCCACTATTATTCATTCTGTTTGTTAATGACATTTCTGATAGTATCAAATCTGAAAAACTTCTTTTTGCCGATGATATGAAGATACTCTGATAGTGTATCATTACAAAACGATATCACTGAGTTACATGAAACACGTGTTGTGGTGTTAAAATGATGATTTAGTGTTGGGAAAAAGTTCCAGTAACATTTATTTCTTTGTGGAGGAATTGGAATCCGCGGCTTCCAGTTACGACTTTTTTATAGCAACATTGTTAGATCCTAGAGATCCTACTTCAGTTTCTCTATACAAAAATGCAATTCTCATTATAACGACGGAATGACAGTAATCAGAGCTGAAACAATAATAAACGGTACAGCGGTGTCAGCAGCAAACAACCAATGTGAAAAGTTCTGCTAACTCTGCTGACTCGAAATCGTCGAAGTCGTTATCTCCAAAGTTCTGTTTCTGGTGAGAACATCTACTCACCATATGATATAGATATTGAGAGTTAGGGAGCAATAAATATAATGAGTTTGTTCAACACTTACTGATATGACCATAACCATATATTTTTCAATAGGACATTTGGATGTCTCGTGCTATTCATATATGTACTCATTTCAGGGTGATTCAGGAGGGCCTCTTGTTATTGACGGTGTTCAATATGGAATTGTGTCGTATTCCAAAGGATGTGCTGTAGAAGGGTATCCCGGAGTATTTACCAAGGTTTCAGGATACCTCGACTGGATCGAAAAACATAGATGAAGAGAATGAAATGGCAGAGATATACTCTAGACTTGCATATATGATTATAATGGTTCTATATGATTGTTGAATTTAAAATAAATGAAAAAATATCTTGAATGTAAAAATAATGGAATAAAAAGCATTTGGCCATTCACTTCTCCATTTTCATAAAAATGTGGAAAACATCTGAAAAGAATAATGAAATTGAGTTCAAAATGATATCTTTACAAATAACTGTAGATCATGGGCAAAATTTTCAGAAAAAACTGAAAGTCTTTTTGAAACAATTACTTTCTCATGAACATTGAATTACAAAGGAATCACTTTTTCACATTCAATATGTTTTTACTTCAGACATTCATTGTGGAATTCAAATAGGTTTCATTCACAAGAACGCTGCACAACATGATATAATAAAAGAACATTCATATACATTTCCACTCATATGAAAATGTATTGAACGTAAAATTGACTGAAGTTTTGATTCCTGAAAAATATTTTTGTTTCGCTTTCCAGATTGAGTAATATTTATTCCAATTTTTATTTTTTCATTTGAAAATAAAGTGAGTGTGTGGAGAGACTGTCTTTATTGAACTTTTAAATACCAATACACCCAGAATAACGGATTTTTTTTTATTTTCGAAATGGGAAGTCTAAAATATCATGGTTTGCAATTCTGAAAATATAACTTTGTTTTGTTCAATAATTTTAACATCTCTGATTTGTTCTTTGTACATCCATTCGATTTTGCTCTGCTTGGTAGTTGAACTTGAACGTTTAGCCTGAACTTGGTAACTTGGGCATAACGTTACCTGTATAAATATGTAAATACTACGACCAAAGATTTCTTTATTTTTCATTCGATTAACATCATATATTGCTGAGGAGAGTGGGGTGATGACTACTACCTAGGACCTTCCGAATCATTTTTTGGTTTTGAGGACATTATCTACATTATTCTTTTTTTTAACATTCAACATAAATCATTTCTTTAACTATTTCATATTCAACTTTTCAGTTTCTGATTCAAGCCCTGTCATTTGATACCCATACTGAGGTAGTGGTAGAAAAATATGTAATCCACCATTTTGTAGCTGAGACCAACTTGAATTTGCATCTTTTTCAAAGTAGTTTCTTGAGAAGGTTGTGGAAAAGTGTGATTCCGAATTCATCAAATTCTATTGTCATCAAATCTAAATGTGTGTTTCAAATATCAGATGAATCTGTCAGCAGGACAGATTACTAAATTTGACCGAAACAATCAAACAAACGGGGCAAGCTGAATGAAACAGTTCAATAAAAAGTATTACTTTTTTGTCCGATGAAACCACTTGAATGGATTCACCATATCGTATAGAAGTCATAGACATTTTTTCAATGTAATAACTTTTTTCCATAACCAATGACGTTATACGTCTCAGCTCTAAAACTTCACTTTGTTGAATCAGTTGAATCAGTTGGCAAAATCAATCTTTTCAATGTCGATCCAAATTAACCATTTCCAGAAAATTGTGTAATAACGATTTGAGAATATGAAATATGCGCATCTCTATGACAATGACAACGACTACGTTTACTCTTGTATTGGTAGATACTTGTTGCTGTCATTTTCGAACTCAAGAAATACTCATCACCTATCCAAATACTTCAGGTTATCTAAACTGAATGTGAAAGCAAGAAACTCCGATCGTTATTGAAAATTATCAGGAAAGAAGTGAATGTCGTTTAGGGTCATTATTGGTCATATGACGTGCATATCGCTCAAGGTTATGTGTCGTCTAGTGGTAGGGGGGCGGCCAGGGGCGTCATTATCAGTCTACTCCTATTCAAAAGTCAATTTCGAAATGTCATACATATTTTCCGACATATCCATATCAGCATGAAATAACAGCATTCGATTGTGAGTAATTTTCAAAAATAAAACTGAGTTTAATTAATTAAATTGCCGTCAACTTGCCTTTTACCATAATTTGGTGAATCCAATAATATTGCTCGTTGTTTGAGAAAGAAATACTTGGACATGACATCTAGAACAAATGATGATTCGAGCAAATTAAATGAAAAGACAAAATTTCAAAGTCGGATGGATCAAGGGTATATGAGTTGATTTGTGGTTCTTACCCAAAACTTCATAATTACCAAACAGAATCTTTTCGCAGAGAATAAAATACCATAATTTACCTAAACTAATGTGACATCATCAGTCATTGAGTAGCTGGAATATTGAAGATTTGAATCTTTTTATTGATCAGAACACTAGTCACTTGAAATTCAGTTAGTATGAATTTACCTGAGAAAGCTATTGTATAGCAAAACACGTGATTTGGATTCTGTCTTCATGTGTCTAAGTGAGTATAGGTATAATAAAACTGCAGCAATACTAGCAGAAATAAAAATACAGTTTTTGGAGTGAATACAGGTCTAGTGACAATACTTCAGTTACTCTTATTATCAAATCAGTTGGTGCAGTAAAACTTGCAGTAATTCCATTTTTTCACAATGAGTGCTAGAAATAGAAAGGGTGAAGACGAACTGCAGACAACTATCAAAAACCTGGTAACTAAGCTTTGCAGCTCCGAAGAATTTATCAATAGTATTACGACAACAATATCTGAAGAAATTACTACAAGATCAAGACGAATTTCTGAAAAATATTAACTATAAATTGAAGAGACATGAGCAGGCATACAGAGGCAAAAATGTTGGGATTCATGGTGTGAAAGAGGTGTGACTGTACTGCGAATATCATGGAAATAATAAAAATAATGAAACTGGATATTACTAAAACTGATATTGATCAGTGCTATAGAATTGTAACACCAACAGCAAATAAAAATCGTGTAGTATTCGTGAGGTTCAGAAAATCCTGCATCAAAATCCTCATATATAAAAATAAAAGAACGTTGAAGAGAACTGGCATCACTGTGAAAGAAGACCTTACTAATGAACAGATGAAAATTTCCAATACGGCTCTCACCAAGGTAGGAAAAAATGGACGAGTATGGACAAACTATGGAAGAATATTCATCAAGCTCCATAATAAAGGAGAAATTTGTAAGATCAATACTGAGGAAGATTTAAACGATATATAATACGTATCATTTGTGAATTTGCTTTTTTTTCTATTTATGACAATCATATATTTTTCCCAAGCGAGATCATGTTCCTTATTTATATCATTAAAGTGTTTCAATATCATCTGTGATATCATCATTCTGCAAACACCCTAACTGATATGTCACACTTGTGCAAGTGAGTTTCACCCAAGCTCCCTATTCAATCTTGAGATTTTTTTTCATTTTTTTTTATTTGTTTATTTATCAATGGGAAATTTCTCCTACTTTTTTGTGAATATAAAATATCCACGTTAATTATAATTCACATATATTTTTATCACCTGTTTCTGGTTAAACACTATGAATATGAAAACAATGGAAATAGCTAGTCTGAATTTCAGATCTTTGGTACCCTCAAACTGTTAATATATGATCAATCTTTTGATCTAGTATTGATTTGCGAATCCTGGCTTAGCAATCAAATAACTGATACTGTTGTCAATATGCAGGAATATACATTATATAGGGCCGATAGAGGGGAGGTGTCTGTATCTATTGCAAAAATGAATTGAAAAATCAGCTGATCAGCACGCCCACAGGCCAGTCTAGCTATGAACAACTGTTATTAAAGATAGATAGAAAAAAAACATTGCTGTTGGAGTAGTATACAGGCCTCCCCGTCAAGATATTAATGAACTCATGGAGGAATTTGAAAATACCTTCGGCTTAATTTCCCCAATTACTCATAAATTAATATGCATAGGAAATTTGAATATCAATATGTTAGATGTGAATTATTCGAATGTGGAGAGGTTCTCATCTATTCTGGAATCATTCAATATGTATCAAGTTGTGGATAGTCCAACTAGAATAACCGAAACAACATCTCTTCTAGATGTAATAATCACTAGTACCAAAGAGGCATCAGAGTGGGGGGTAAATGACACCAGTGGAATTTCTGACCACATGCTTGTCTATTGCGAGATAAAAATACACAGCGGGAAACGGGGAGTTAAATTTCATACATACAGAAGTTTCAAACACTTTGATGAACAACTCTTTCAAAATGACCTTATTAATATACCATTCTTTAGAATATATGACAGTTCACACTTAGTGAAGACAGTTTAAGGTCAAGTGGTAGAACACGTCATCAATTATATCCTCGCTGAATGAATTGAACTTCGCCTTTTATTTCCAATATTTTATTTATGGGTGAAAATTATGAGAAATATGTACTTTTTTTTCGAAATAATAAAGAACATTATTATTATTATTATTAAACTGTGCAGTGAAAATGTCATAATAAAGTGTCATTCGAATATGACATTGAATTGAATTGATGAATGAACAGTTTTTGTCAATTCAGAAAATAGTGTCCGTGTATCATGAGAACAAAGCCACAAAATTGAACGAGTCCAAAAAAGAGTAAAATTATTGAACTATTTTTTATTCGATTACACATACTACTAACTTCTCTTAAATTACATCATCACAATATGCTAATGATGATGACGACTGAAACATAATTGTTACAATTGTATAAGTTGAAACTATTTGAAGTTGCAAAATTGAATTACGTAATTTTGCCGTGATAGTTCTTTCACATATACTTGATATATCCTATTCTTCGACCCAGAAAATATTTTGTGAGATCCTCTGGGGCAAGAAGCTTAAACTGTATGTCATATTTCAATGAATACAATCGAATCAGTGCTGAAAATAAAATTGTTTGTTACATATCATATATTCATTCATTATTACCGAAAAAAAAGAGAGTTAAGCTAAAAACATCAGCAGAAGCTGAGAGTAAATCTGAAAACATAAAGAGATAAACGTGGAGTAGAGTTATTCATTTGACTTTTGCAGAGTTCACGACAGAGTAGAATATGATGTGATTCAACTTTGAAATTTCAGCGTCTGTGACCAGGAGCAAGTTTTCTTGAGAATTCGCAAACTTGAACATCAAGAACATCACAACAATGATTATTTTTCAGAATTTTCGAAGACTATTTCTGGAAAAATTCAAAATTGAGTTTTACTAAATTGGAAGTCAATGCTTTCTATCGATTAATGTCTACATGCCAGCATATTGACCTAATAAATCAAAATAATCATTTATACTTGCAAGTCATATGAAAATTGCCTTTTCGGGGTGAACTTTCCAGTTTGTCTTTCATTGAAGTTTAGCAGATTCTCTATAGATTCAGCTTCGTTTATTTTTCAGATCTTGAAAGGTTGTAAACCCAAAAGAAGTAGGAAGTACTGAGTCCTCCACAAAATAATGTCTTTCACGGTATGGGCCACAATGTGTCAGGGACCATGTAGATTGGTGAGCGCGGCCCATTGGAATGATCTGCGCGTTAACTATAGATTTCACTACTTCCGAAACTTTTCTTCGAGGCTATATCAAATCGAGAGTTAATGTTACGCAACCTGGGTGCTATAATTACTCCTGAAACATTCCGAAATGTTAGAATTCCAGAATGTTGGAGATGAGTTCAAAAGTAGACTGTTTTACTATTAAGTGGTTCGAAGCGTTCGTTTATTTCATGCCTTCGGAATGAACACTTATCGATTGCAGAAAATGTAACTAATTTATTTCTCTTCTCGAAGGACATATACTTCAAAAAAACCTCAGAAATCAAAACTTGTGACAGGTAAGGACTAACGAGGTCTTACCTCTTAACATGTGATTTCTAACACGGGTTGGATGATAGAAAGTGAAAATCGAGTGTTCAGCGTGAGGCTTGAACCATCGACTCACACATCGGCCGATTGACTGAGTGAACAAAGCACCCACGTTGAAACGCCTGGCTACCGACCGAAATACACAATGGCAATGTGAAAATCATATAGATAACTTTCTTTGACATCAATGATATAGCGGACATTTTTATTGACAGAAAATTACTTCGATATACTTCCATATTTATATTCATGAGGAATGAAATATTTTACTGCTGAGTCAATGTTTATATAATATTGAACTTTAGTTCGATATCAGGTTTGACAGTTTCATTTCTTGAATCTTTCAAGGAATATATGGTACTCCATCTGTTTAGCGTTTCCTCTTAATAAATTATGTAGACTCTCAATCGATGAAATATCGATCTACTAACTCAAAAAGATGAAAAATATTATTATAATTCGAATCAAAGAACTAGTAAAAATAATTGTTTTCACCTGGTATCGATCCTGTTGCAGCTCCTTCATTCGAATTCACTCCTATTATTGTAGGAACATGATTGAAATAACCTTCAGATAAACCTCTTTCACTATAGTTGTAAAAGAAAGCACCATTGTGATATGGTTCTATGACAGGACCAAATTGTATTCCTGCTAGTGGATTCTTTAAGGCTATCTGAAATAAACAAATGAGTTGTTCAATGGAGCTTAATTTGATAAGGGTTCAATATATTTTTGGATTCATTCATATATATGTTCGCTCGATGTGCCAAGTTAAAAAAACAGGTAAAAATTTGGAGCAGATATTGTAGTCGTTAACAAACATAAAATGAGTAACGTTCAAGCTTTCGAAAAGAGATTATTCCTAATGAAAAGTGAGGTTAAATACGATAAGCCGTAAGAACTTTTGAATTATAAAACATATCATTGATGTATTATGAGAAGAACAACTCACAAACTTGTTCAATATATGCTACAATTCGCATACGTTTTTCATTTGAAACTTCTTATAGTTTGTGAGTAAAAATATCAAGTAATAAGGAACAACTCGTCAGGAGTAAGATGAGATTCAGCATACGGACTTGCCGTGATGGAATAAAGGTAGACTAGAAGAATTAACGAATTGGGAGTAGGACACACCTGAAGAGAGGATAAAATGAGAGAGTATTATTTTCAGAATCAGGAATAACTAAAACTGGTGGCGGAGTTTTCATAATGATATTTTTCTCTCCAGATATTAAGTGGCTCAATAGGTGATATTACTGATCAAAAAGGATTAATACACTCACGAGGATAGATGTTAGTGCATTTCAGCGATAATCGGAGCTCCATAGAAAAATTGAGGCATCTTCTATCCAACATTTTTTTTTCTGAGATGACACTGAGATGACGCGTACATAAGAGAATGGATACAAATATAAGAAGTGTTTTGGTCACACCATAACAAGAGTTCAGCACCTGTTACCCCCTGTGAAGTAGAACAAAGTCGAGCTTATTTTGAGTTTCAATTAGGTTAGGTTAGGTCCACCGCAACCAGCAAGGGTTTATTGTGGTTCACACCTCTTCACACCTGGTCTTTCAAGTCAGATGGTGAGAGTACGGCTAAATCTAAAAACCTGATCTGGTCCCCAACGGGGGAGGCACAAAGTATATGCTCTGCTGTTTCATCGTTAATGAGGTAGTCGAATAGTCAAGGTGCGACAACCTTCCCATATGACGGTTTTTACATGTCAGCTCTACACCTGACGATGTCTTAGATTCAACCGTGCAGGGCTTTTTGGCCTCTGGTTTTGGTGAATCATCACTTGAGCGCAAACGTGTGCTAACCTGCTCATGGGGGGTTTGTTCCTCCACCTGAGATAGCTTCTGCGTACGCTGCTCAAGAATTTGGTGCAAGGTGGTTTCATTAGGTACCCCGCTCTTGAGGAGACGACTCAGTTGTTTCCTAGCTGCACCACCAAATATTTTTTTAAGTTTCAGTTTTTGGATCAGGAATAGGAGGGTTGAGAAGCTCTCGCTCCTGAAATAAATTTATAAGGAGGTCAGTTGGAGTCGTAAACTCAACTATCCATTTCCTCTGTAGACTGGCTCCTGGTCTATATTTTCAGGAAACTCAGTTGAAAGCGTAAGCTCAACATCCATCTCCTCTACAGACTCAGTGTCAGAAAAAAAAGTTCCACGCGTAGCCAGGACATGAAGGTCAATCACGGCAGAGCCCCACATCACCGTAACAAGACGATGCTACGACGAGAGGGCACCCGGTATCTTGAAGGTTCCGTAGAGACAGCTGATAGGCTCAGTGACATTCATCCTCTCGGCACGGATACACACACCTCAGGATCAAGCTATCGTTGGGATGTCATTCAGTTGGGAAATAACAGAACCAAAAGTTATTTTGTCATTCCCGTATCCAGCAGGGCTGCGTGAAAGCAGGCATCCGGTGGCCGGTTAGCTCAACCCCCACATCCCAAGCCAATGCACTCGCCACAAACAGCATACACAGTGGTTCAGGTAGGAAAAGATGAACAAGGACAGCCAACTCGTCTGAGTTTCAATTACTGGACATTGAAAAGATCACACTGTGCAGTTTTTCTTAACCCACCGACCAACACGGCAGTCAATTTGAGTGAGTGAACAGACCATCCACGTCGAACCGCCTCGCTACCGACCGTATAAGAATTGAATGAAGATAAAATGAAGATTAACGATGAAATTGTGAAAAAGACGCGTACAACATGGCGGACAAACCAGACAAAGTTATTTTCAGTGAGTTGAATAAATTGACAAAAAGTGAATTACTCAATTTGTTTGTGTACAAAATAGTGCCTACAAGTAATATCGATAGTGTTACAGTTGAAAATTATATAAAAGATTATTGCGAGCCGAAACACTCGGAGGAATCAGAAATTTTCCATGACTCAAGCAGTAACCTAAACTCAAAGTTAGAGTGTAGTCATATTTGCTGTGTTGGTGTGAACGTAGAATGGAAAGCAGTAAGTCGTGAAAAAGACATTTCACGTAGTCTTGTAGGACATTTAGAGAAACAAATACATGATCACAAAATAATTATCAACTTATCATCAGCAGATCATAACTCCTCATCTCAGCAGAAGACATCTAGCGACAAAAATACAAACGACAAATTGATTAGTGGTATTTCAGCACAGGAAACATTAACACAACATAATGACAGAAATGGTGCGCCATCTGGCAGTAGATTATTCGCTGATACTTTAAAAACAGTCAGCACCGGGCAAAACAACCATCAGAGCAGAAAAGACTTGACAAAAAACCAAATTGAATTGTGCAGACGAACGCAAAACATCGCCTGGGCAAGGGAATCAAACGTATAAAAGCAGACGTAAACATAATATTATCATTGGAAGAAACAGAACGAACGACATCAAGACCGTACCAAAACTGGGATATCTTCACGTATTCAGACTCTCTGCAAACGAAACGGAAAGTACTCTTTCAACATTTCTAAAAAAATCAACACCACAGATCAACTTCACTTGTGAGAAATTGGAGCGAAAAGATAACACGTCTGCTTCATTTAAAGTAAGCTTTTCTCTCTCAAATGTGAACGAAGTATATAACCCTGACATTTGGCCTGAGAAGTGTGCCGTTCAACGGTTTACTTTCTTGAAAAATTTCACAAAACCGGCCTTGCCGAATCAACGCATGTGAATAACACTGATGGTCTTAGTGAGAGTGAAACACTCAGTGCATTGAATATCAACATACAATGTCTGTCCAACAAAATTGATTTCGTTGAACACTTCATAGCGAATTATAATTTCACATTTCTGTTGATTTGCGAGCACTGGTATAAGGACACTGACTCAGACAATATATTCATTGCAGATTACAAACCTCTAACCCACTTCTCTCGTACGGGGCACAATAATGTTGGTGTTTTCATCTTTGTTAAAAATACAATATTTTCTGAATGTATACTTATTGAAGTCATCAAATCTTCAAGCATCGAAATGATAATCGAATGCTGCGCATTGTCAAATATGAAAGAATATTACGGTGTAAACATCTATAGTAAACCTTCTAATGGTCCGAATGATACAGAGCTGTTTTTTACACAGTTTTCCAAGCTTCTGAACTAAGCATTGAAAAAATTCAAATTTGTAATTATTGGTGGCGATTTGAATATTGACCAATTCAGTAACACACTCAGTGCAAAAATGTTGTCTGATGTATTGACTTCGTTTGGAATTACATCATTGATCACAGAATTCACAAGAGTTTATACTACCATCGCGTATACCAGTTAAACCACAATAAATTATAGAATTGCCAACATACCACATATTTTACAAATATCCAACTTCGATCCAGGGCTGTCAAATCATTATTGCCAGTACTCCGTTAAGACTTCATCATCTTTCGACGAAGTGAGTGTGTTCAACAATGTATGAAAATTTTCATGTTTCCTTACAATTGACATCCAAATGATCCTACGTACAAATAAAACACTAATACAAATGATTACTACTAATGCTTTCAACAGAAAAACACACGCACACAATTGCTAACAGCTGTAGATATGGCACTGAATAACTCACTCACGAACAATTTCTAACTGATGCAGCTTCTTCTAATGATTCCATATGAATGAATGAATGAAAATCGTATATTACAAATTTTACAGGTATCTACAATTTTTGTGTGTGTGTGTGTTTGTGTAGGACCCTGCTATAGGCTTATGTCTCTTCAAGGTGAGTGAGTTGTGTGTGTGTTGTGTTTTGTGTTGGTGTTTGTGTTGTGTTGTTTTTGTGTTCCAGTTTTCTTCATTGTTTTCAAGTTAATCCATGTGGTAGTCCGGGTTCGTTGCGGTGGTCAATGGCCCAGATGTTGGGACTCGGTACTGGTTTTTTGGGCCGGGGTTGTGTTTGTTTCGGTTCTTTCCGGGACGCTGCTACAGGTATCCGCTATCTGTTTCCCAGTGGAAAATCCTCTAGGATGTCCTGGATCGGCTCCGGTGGGTCTTCCATTGCTCCTAGGAGTCTGGCTGGGGGAAAGGGGAGCTTTTTCCTGGGTTTCCTTCGGGATCCTCCACGGGGGGTCCATGGCGATGTGAGCGTGTCGATGGCATCGGTGTTGTTGCTGCTCATCGTCCTGGTCACATATCGTCCTTGGAGTTCCTGAAATCTTTGGTTGATTGGTGTAGTATTTATGAGGTTGTATAAGTGTAGGGAAGGGTATCGGTAGTGCAGTTTGTTTATGTTGCGTAGAATTCTTCTTTCTGTCGTAAGGATGCGGTGGGACAGTCTCGGAGAAAGCGTACAGTATATTATTGCTTTGTAGTCAAGGACTGGTCTTATATAGGTTTTATAGGTATGAAGCAGAGTTCTACAGTCGCATCCCCCAAGCTTTCCTCTCAGAGCCTTTAGTAGGTTAGCTCTCTTCCGGACTTTGTCCAGTGTCTCTCTCAGGTCGATTTCCCAGTTGAGGGTCCTCGTGAAGGTGACACCCAAGTAGGAAACCGAGTCTTGGAGTATGAGGTTTTCCCCCAAAAGTCTGAGATTTATGTTGTCCGGGTTTAGTTTGGGACGGGTAGAAGTGTTAGAATGTCGGAAGAGAATTGTTTGGGTTTTTGTGGGGTTTTGTGGTCATATGGAACGTGACCTTAGCCTCCATCTTGTGTACACGCCGTTCAATCTTCCGAACCGCAAGGCCGGGATTTAGTCCTTCCAATTCGGAAAGCGATTAGACGACGTTATACACGGCGGAGTTGATTTGCTAGATGACAGTCTCTTCTGTTAGAACACTATGAACCTCCTCATCCAAACAAGCCAGTTCTTGTGGCTTCAGGGGCCTAGTTCTGTGGAGCGCCCTGCGTGTTCTGATTGTCGTCTCCATTAGTTGTATGGTGCGAGTCTCCTCTCCAGCCGTGCCAACGGGTGGTAAAATTGCAACTTCTACCATTTCGTTAGCAGGCTGGGGAGGAGTTATATAGCCCTGCCGCCAAAGATATGATACGTAATTCCTAAGATTTTGGGCGGAAAAGGCGGCATGAACCGGATGTGTTTCACACCACATTATTATTATTATTATATAAATATTTGAAGTTGGTAATAGGATGATAAATAGTCACCACAACTGTTCTGAACGAAAAATTCATTTGGGTTAACCAGCGATACAAAATGATGATATCATAGCTATCGTATGTGGATATATGTTCACAGTTTCAGTTGTTTAGCATGTTTGGTTTTCTGGTGAGAGGCATGAAAGTTAGAAGTGTTTTGCCTGTTCGGAGATTTTGTGCTATCGAAAAAAAAGATGAAGAATTTGTATCAACTTTTATTTGAAGGTGGTTGACAATGTTTTGTGGTGCATTTTATCATCAGAGGAACACGATCGACATCAGCCAAACGGTCAGCTCCCTCTAAGACCGATGAAGAGGAGAGAGGGAAGAGGGGATAGGTGAAATTTGTCGATTGACCTATAAATAGTCAGATCTTGGTCCAGTCATCGCCCTCCATTAGTCAGGGAAGCTAAGGATTATACTGTAGACGACCCCTCCCGATATAGAAGGCTCCGACACTCTGTCGAATGAGGCCCCTACGTCTTCCGTTCAAAGATGAACAATGTTTTCATCCAACTCACCCCAGTCAGGTAGGGGTACACCGTGAAGGACGGTACTGATGTCTGAGGACATTCATGCCGCCATACCATCAACACTCACCATCAGTTATGACACGTTTGTCCTTCTGGAAAACATCAGTCTGAAGGGTAAGGGAGCCAGGCTCCAACCTGTTCGAAATCGAAACAATCGAAACGTCGTGAAATAACTTGGCTTGGAATCGTTCAGTTTTTAATTTTCTTTTCTGTTTAATAATTTTTCTTTTTCATTTCTTGTTAATAGATCAGTTTTCATTTGTTGCTTGCATTCTATTTTATGGTAAAATCAGTTTTGTTGCTTACTATAATTGTTATTTTTTAGCTAATCTTTTAAGTTTTTATAGATTCTTTCAGAGATTTCAAATCAATTTATATATCATATTAGACAATAACTAATCAAATGCAATTTGTATCAATATACTAATGTGATTGAGTATTCAAAAATACATGAAATGTGTACAGTGGTGTATGGTGATTGTACTCTGAGTCAAAAGAAACTCACGAGTGGTACAAGCTTTTACGAAATGTCGAGAAGATGTGAATGACGACGCTCGTCCTGGACGCTCCAGCACATCAACAACCGATGAAAATGTTCAGGAAGTGAAAAAAAAAGTTATGTAGAATCGTTGAATCACTATTAGAGTAGTTGAATCATGCCATGCAATTTTTCCGGAAGTTTTGGACATAAAACGTGTGGCAGCAAAATTCGCTTCAAAATTGTGGAATTCCTACCGAAAAAACCGTCGCATCAGCATCGCTCAAGAATTGAATGACGTCAACGGCAATCCAAATTTGCTCAAGAGTGTCATAAATGATGACGAATTATGAGTATATGGTTACGACATCGAACCCTAAGGCTGATCGTCCCAATGAAAGAGCCCAGGAGAGCCAACACCAAAAAGAAGCACGCAAAGTTAGATGAAATATCAAGGTTTTGCTCACTGTTATTTCATTCATGGCCATACTGTATTCACCAGATTTGGCCACCTGTGACTTTTTTCTGTAACTGAAATTGAAGAGACCCATGACAGGACGGCGTTTTGCGAAGATTGAGGAGATAAAATCCGAAACGATGAGAGATCTCAAGGACATACTAAAAAGTGCATATCTGCTTCGAGGATTGGAGAAAACGCTGACACAAATTTATTATATCTGAGAGAAACTACTATGGAGGGGACAAATTAAAAAGTATTGAATAATTATTTAATTATTAAATATCCAGTGAGAATATTACAATGAAGTGAGTGTTACCTGAATATGGATAAGAAGAACCGTGTTACCAAAAATTGTTCATTGGAAATTGCTTTTTTGAAGTGACGAAATGATTCTTTCAATAGAAAATTCTTTGCTGCGGAAATGAATACTATCAGCAATGATAACAATTTATGACGATTCCAATATGGCGAAAATAGGAAATAGTGTAACACACAGAAGCTCATTTGTGTAGTGAATTCTAACGAAATTAATCATATTTCTAACACATTAGGGAACTCAGATAATAATAGTATGTCAAGATTGATTAGGATGAAATTTGGGGAAATTGTTCCTTGAATCAAAAAACTTAATTTCCAAAACATTGAGAGTTGCTATTGGAAAGTATAAAAAAATCGACTCCAGCTTTTCTAATTCCGAAAACATAAAATGGAAAATATCAAGAATTGAATATAGGCTTTCTTTTGGTCAACTATGAATCAATAAACAAGAACCTGTATTTCTGGTGACAATTTTTTATTTTCAATATCCATTTCATATTCAAAAATTCAATTTCCTTGGATGATATGGTATAAGTTATCATTTTTGTCCATTTCTGGCCTAATATGAGTCATTCGAAGCATGCATATACCTATTGCATATTGAAAAATTATTCACTTTGTAAAATATACCATTTTTCTGAATGGAAAAAGAAATGGCTGATGGTGAGGTTGACTGATTCTGAATGTAGAGAGAAGGAAAAGTATTCAGCACAATGGACTTTTGAGAAATAGTGAAAAATTAAAAATTGAACTTTCTATGTTTTACCACTTTTATTCTTAAGTATCGCTACTGCAGTTTCATCCAATATGGACATTTTCAAACTGAATTGTTTCATTCAATTTTCATGATGACTTTCTACCGCGTACTAATGGCTACATCAATCAATTTATTTTCGAGAAACGATTTGAGTTCTGAACCAGGTTCACCATCTGGATTGTTTTCATTTTTTTACATTTCTGCCTATATCGTGAGTTGATATCAATTCCCTCAATTCGAATAAAATCACTCATCAATTTTCAATATCTCACTATTCAAAAAAAAGTGTGGTTGCTTCAACGTCCTGGACATGAAATGCATTGTTTGAAGGTGTTTGACGATGTTTCATGATGAATTTCATTGGTTCGAACTAACATTATCTAATAAGATATAATATGATTTGAAATCCCCGAAAGAACAAATGAAATTGACACTTCAAATTGATTGCTGAAAATAACAATTATTTCAAGCAGAAATGAAATTAAATTACAATTAAATTAAACAATTAAAATGTAATAAAAATCAAAAGTTTTCAAGCTAAGTTACTTCATGACGCTTCGATTAGTATCCACAATCTCGTTTTTGGGTAATGACTGGACTATTTCTCCGAGAGATAACTATTTATAGGTCATCCGATTGCTTTCACCTATCCCGTCTTTCCTCTCTACGCTTCACCAGCTTAGCGAAAGATGACCTTTTGGAGGGAGATGATCGTTTTTCGTTTGATTATGAGTTTCCATATTTTGCATGTCTTCATCATAGCTTGGCTGAATGCGTCGTTGGACAACATATATACAACTTCTTCGAACTTACTCTTGAACTAACGTTCCTCCCTGTGGTTGATCTCGGCTTGAGACCACTTGATGTTATGTTGATGAGTCCAAACATGCTCTGTTATTACCAATATGCTGGTTTTCCCTCACTTTGTGTGTTTCTTATGCTCGGCAAATATCGGAATTGCAGTCCGTCCGTGTTTGGTGACCTGGTTTTCGTGAGGATGCTATGGATGGTGTTTCCGAATCTGAAGCAGGTTCTAAAGTTGTACTTGGACCCAATCATTTTTATCCTCTCCGACAATCCTTTGATGTTAGGAAGTGCAAGCACTGGTTGTGATGGCTTCTCTTTATTGCAAGGCTCTTGCTGTTTTCTAGCCAGAGTCTGTTCCACCATCACTTTGGAGTAACCATTTCGTTGAAGATTTTCTTGATGATGCCTAGTTCCTTTTCGAGACCTTCCTTCGTATAACAGAGACCGAAAGCACGGTCTACTAGAGTCTTGATAATTTTTTTGGTGGTAGATTGATGATAGTTGGATTCATGATTCGGATACTGTTCTCATACTGATGATGTGCTTCAGAAAGGTGTCTAGTTCTGTATTTCCTTGGTTACTGATCATGAATCTGCCGTCAACGAATCTCATCCAGGCTTCTTCATTGGCCAGATTTCAAACCACTCGATGTGTATGTTGGCTGTAACTGGCTATAAGAAGAATTCGTCCATCAGTTGAAAATAGCAGTAAGTTTCAGGTCCTCGTCTTCAGGTAGCTTCCTCTGTATGATTTTAAGTGCTTCTTCGACAGTAACGTTGATGTGAAGGCTTTCCACGTCGAAACAGATTGATCGATTCTGTTCTGTGACTTCGATTGCATCTAATAATTCGACAAAATGCCTTGATGTTTTTGCAAAACATGAAGTTTTTCCTTGTAATGGTTGTATTATCGAAAGTGAAAATCTGAATAAGTTTTGAGTAGCTGAATCTCTGAAGCTAATCATCGGTCTGAGCGGAACAGCCTCCTTGTGGATTTTGGGTAGTCCATACAAGTGAGGTAGGTACAACACGTACAACTTTCTTTCAATTGATTCGGTAGGGTCCCGTACAATCTTCGTGTGTTGTCCCTTATGAAGAATGTCTTCGATCTTCTGTTCGTAGAAATCAGTAGCTTTTCATGTATATTTATGGTGTTATCTCTAGGTAGGCCGTTCAGAGCTCTTCGTTTTGTATTGCTGATGTTAGATGTTGGAACTGGATCGAGACCCATTCCAACGTTGTGAAGTAACTGGGCTTGAAATCTTTTGATTTTTATTTCATTTCAATTGTTAAATTTTCAATTTTTTGCTTTATTTTTATTTTATTGTTATGTTCTTTCAGGAATTTCAAATCATATTAGACAATGGAATTCCGAACAGATGAAATTCATGAAATGCATTATTTCATTCTTTGATTTTATTCGAGACTGGTGACCATAATTATTATCTCATTATTACCTTCTTTGGTTTATGGAATCACTTCTCTTGTGGAAATCGCAAACAAATAAAATGGGATGATTTGAAAAACAATTTTTTCATATCCAAAGTAGTAGTTAAAATTACTACTTTTCATCTACCTCAGAGAGATCTATGAAAAATGTTGAAATGTATACAATTTTTTTCTAAACCCGAATTGATCATTCTTTGGGATGAATATTACTGGAGTTTTTTCCCGACACCAAACCGTTATTTTTAACACTTCGACACGTGTTTCAATTACCAAGTGATCATCTTTGAGACCTAAATTTCCAGGTGCTACTTCGTCGAGAGTACTGATGAATCCGAAAATTCCCACGCAATAGTTGAACGATACGTAAACCACGTCGGCTTCGAGTAACCAATCGGGTGGGTATTGAGAATGAGATGAATTTCCAAGGGTGAATGATCCACCGTAAATAAATAACATAATTGATTTTTTTTAGTTAACTGTAATGAATGATAATATTTGACATTCAATGTAGAACTGAAAATAGAGTTTCTGTAATTCAGAATGGAATTAGTGACTCACTCAATATTGAATCGATTTATTTTGCGATAAATCTCATGATGATATTGAACTTTTTTACGCTTTTGATCAAAATTATTAGCGAAAGTTGTGTGACCGAACAAAATCTCTATGATGAATAATTTCAGAATCAAAATACTGAATTGAATATATAGGGAAGTGTTTTATAAAAATACTGTCCAAAGAGATCATTTTTTGATCCGTTTCGTGAGAAATATTCTTATTTTTCAATGTTTCAACTTTTGAACTATGGGAATTGAAGTTCAGAAAAAAAATAATTTCAATAATGACGTTGATGTGAAAATCATAACGTATCTCCGTGTTATATATCAATTCATCAATTTTGAGGTTTTATGGTTAAATTATTCAGTATGCCACTTTGACTTTATGAGTTGACATCATATACTATTCCATTTGGAATATTTTGTGACGAAAATTTGACCGATGGTATTCTTGATGAAGAGATGATAGAGAGATCCAATTAATTCCAGCATTCCTGATCACTCGTTAAGTGACATAACACGATTACATTTCATTGTTTACATTCAAAAGTAAATTTATGTAGTGAAATATATCCACATAACGGCTCATAAATTGAAGATCTAAATGAGTATTTTCAAATTTGGGGTTGACGTATGTAGTACATGAATAGTTATTCCAAACTGCACTAACTCAAATATTAATTCCTTTAATCATTTTGTGTTTTACGATTATCACAATCACGATTTTCTATTCGAAAATACGAGGCAAATGAATATACAGGGTGTAACGAAAATGTAGGTCATAAATTAAACCACATATTATTGGATCAAAAATGACTCGATTGGATATAACCTAACTCAATGCAAATGTGAACACAAAAAAACTCACAGTCCATGGAAAGTACAAAATGAAAATCGATTTTTTCTAATACACCATGAACTGCTTGATATGTTGTAATGGCTTTCTTATCGTTGAAGCATATTTTTTATATAGCACCAAAAATTTTTTTGAGCCCATAAAAATTTTAGGAGGGTATTGAATCCCTAAAATGCCCAAACTTCCATGAGCGTCAGAATTATATTAATAGTGTGACACCATCAGTTTAATACATTATTTTTGAATCTTTTGAGTATGTAGCAATTTTCGAAAAGCCAGTTTTTATCGAAAGGCAGGGTCTTTTCATCATCCTTTAAAAATTATTGCGCATTTAATGACTGTTGAGAAAAATGAAACTTTTTGTTGCAATGGTTCATAATTTTGCAAAAATGGCCGATATGCAATTCTGAGTAAGTTTGGTCAGGTCAAAACAAGGTTTCATATAATTATCTGTTATTCTGGCAATAAAAGCTGAATGCCAAGGAAATAGATCAGTAGCTGCCAGGTGTTGTATGGAAATATATCCCAATCGGAATACACCAAAAACACGATTATTTATTTTCCTTAATCGTTGTTTACTGGAGACGGGTACTTTGCTGGTACCCAAAAATAGATACAATCGATGAAAATATTTTGAAATTTCTGAAAAAAAAAAATAAAAGCAATTCAAGGGACATAGCTGCTTAAGAATTAACGGAATATTTTTTCGGTCTGTACCCTGGACGTTGGATTGAAAGTGGTCCTGATGCACCTGTTTCTAGGACATGAAAGACGACGTGTATTCTATTGGAATGACTGGCAAACTAGAACTCAGACATCGAATCGATCAAAAAATTTTGTCTTCATTTTCAAAACGGTGCCAAATGTGTTTCAGGAAAATGGTGGCCATTCCAAAATATCTTTTTTGGAAATACCACTCATTTGTACAATATATCTTTTTTTAATTTCTCAACATTTTTCCGCATCTCGATAAGAACTGGCTTTTCGAAAAAGTGCTAGGTTGCAAAAAATTCAATAATGATGTTGATTCAAAAAACTTCATGTAATTATCAAAACAAGAAAGACATTGGCAGTATCCACCGGCTTTCACTACGGAGTCTGGTAGTTGAAAATTGCTGAATCCAGTCGCTGAGTAGAAATAAAACGATTCAAGGAGCGTTTCAATGCTGCAAAATTGCAGAATCGAATCATTGCACCATCTACCAAAATATGTACAAAGGAAGATTGGTTTTTCATTGCATCGAAAGTTTTTGACAAAACAAAAACAATAAAACAATAAAATGAAAGAAAATATTTTTAACAATGACACGAGTTCACGTCTGCTGGTTCAGATGAAATGAAATTCTATCATTCAATATACAAACAGTATATTGAATGATAGATTACGAATAAACTATAACTGTGGACCCTCTAACAGCATTTGGAATAATATATTACAGGTAAGCTCAAACATTGGTTTTTCGAAAGTTCAAACTGAGTAGCATTATGGAGAAAGACATACTCGTACAGCAAACCAAATCAAATAATTTTTGGTTCAGCGAAATAATCCTGGAGAGAAAATTCAAAAGAAACTGAACCACTGTAGAATACAATTCACGGAAAGTGGAAGTGACAGAAATCAACAACAAAAATCGAGTAAACAATTACAGTGACCAAGTCAAATATAGCTAAACGTAGAAACAGCGTTGCATCAAGAAATAGAAGAGTTGAAATAGAACTACTATGCAATAAAAAACAAACTGGAACAGGAGATGTTGAACCTCCAGCTAGCTCTAACTAGCACAACAAAAATCGAAGAAACAATTACAGTGAACAAGTGAAATACGGCTAAACGTAGAAACAGCGTTGCATCACAAAATAGAAGAGTTGAAATAGAACCACTATGTTATAAAAAACAAACTGGAACAGGAGATGTTGAACCTCCAGCTAGCTTTGAATTTAGCAAATTCAGAGAACAGTTAGCAGCGAATCCGATATTGAATATGAGCCAAGGCATGAAATAATGTACAGAGAAAAAACAATTTCAACAAAAAACAAAGATAATTACAACAACGCATGTTCTGAAAGTGCTGGAACACGGCAAGGTAAGAGATGTCGAATTCGTCGAATGCTCCTCCTCGTATATGAAACATTTCGACTAGACAATCCTTACCAAAGGACTTACCGAGTATTTTTCGAGAATCCATCAAATTGGTCAAGTTTTAATTACCAATACAGAAATTCAACAATGGCATGCAACTTTACTGACGAGGAAAATAATTGTCATCAAAAATATTCGAAAGGAAAGATGTAAAAATATTAAGTATTTCCCTACTTATACTAGCTCAAGATGTGAATGAAATTATAAACTAACCTAAAACCAGATTTGGACGATCCGAGTATGTAATTTCAATGCTATTGGACAACATTGAAAAATTCAGGCAAATTCAATAAAAAAAATTAATTGAATTATCATTTGGAAGATAATCATTTTATCACTGAAATTACGAATAAGTTTCCAATTATTTATGAACTTTCATAACCTTAAATCAAATCCTAATTAAAACCCTTCCCGCTTTCACATCACAATGGTTGAACAGCAAATGAAATTGTTCAAATTCGAATTAATCTAGAGTTAGTTGGAATGTTACTTTGACAACGACAAATAGGAAACGTTTTTGCTGCAACAGGAAGTTTCAAGATATTCGAAGACATTTCAATAGATGACAGGTGGTCTCTCATAACAAAAAAAATGTTTTTTTGTTCAACACATCAGTGTAATATTGTTTTTCGGCCATTTCTTGGAGAAAGTAGAACTTTTCCGGCCAAGTCCGGGAAGTACGGGCCATTGTTGTCATTGTAAATATGAAAATCTTCATAGGTATGGTTTTGATAAAAGCAGTTGATCATAACAATAACAGAAAAATATCGACTGTCATGTAATTGATCTAATAAACCACATAGAAGACATGTTGCTGTTGAAAATATGAGATTTAAAAACACTTATTGAGATAACTTCTGTTCTGATTAGGCAAGAAACGCTACTGTCATATAGGCAATTCCAAACTCCACATGAAAGATCGAAATTAATTAATTAAAGGAAAATTTTCGATTGAGCCTCTTGGTTTCCACAAATTTGGGAATCTCGGAATGGAAATCGCAGAGTTTTTAAATTTACCCGATCTTCAAAATCATGCAGGCTATGGCATTTGTTACCTTTCAGCGAAGTTATTTGCTGAAAATGGTGGACACATAAGAATTTTTAAGGGACACCTTGGCTGTGAATCTACCAATGTTGCTGAAAAATAAATAGAAAATTCACTTACAAACATAATCAAAATTCTCAAGACCATTCAAAAATTATCAGTTGAAAATAATCAGTGTGGGACGAAAACGAAAACTAAACAAAATTCAATACAAATAAGAACTGAAAAACTGAAACGTTCGAAATGTTGTTCTACTGAGGAATATAATGAAGAAATGTGTCTCATTGATTCGTTATACTACATGTTTGATGAAAACATTTTTTCGGACGCAATTATAAAATATGTGAAAATGATGAATGTATGCAAGGTTTTTCACATCATGCCTTTCACCGACCTTTTTTTGAGTATTTTGACCTTCGAATGTTCAGCCACGCTTTGACTACTGTTCGTGTATTATATATCTATTCAATCAAAATAAATTGTCTCGACTCCAAAAACTTCAGATTCGTGGTATGAGGATCATTTTGAAGTGCCGTGGAGATACCCCTATTATTATGCCTGATGTTTCAAATTGGCAATCCGTTATCCAAAGACTGTTATATTTCACAACAATTTTCGTATACAAAATATTGAACAATGTATGACCATCGTATTTTGAACGGTAAATTGTCTTTCATCATGGTATTCACCACCACTTCACTCGAAATAATAATAATTTATATATAAACAAAACAAAAAAATAAAAACACCATGAGTTCTTTGTTTTGATCGGTTCATGAAATTACCAAATGTAATTAAAAATAGCCCATCTCTAAACAGGTTTAAAAACGAACTGAAGAAATTTGTTTTCAATGTACAAATATGATATGTAGTATGTGTTTGTTACCTGTGTAACTACAATTTTCTTTCTTGAGATATTATCATGCCTATCTTATTGATCGACGACTTCAGAATGTATTCATTTAATGTTGGTCATATATTATAAATCATTCCAATTTGTAACAAAAATGTAACAAACATATTAGAAATGTATGTAAATAAGGGTTTTCCTATCTAAAATGAAGATTATCATTTTTTTTTAACCGTAGTTTGCGCTGGTCAGGCCCGATACATTCGGGATGACGCACCAGCATTATCAATCAATAGCCACTCCTCACACCGTGGGGTAAGTAATCATTAAATCCGAAAATCATGTGCCCTGAGTAAGCGCAGTGAGTCAATAATGACAGCCTTCTGCATCGGTCCGGCTAAGACTTCTACCTCAGTGCGTCAAACCGGTACTTATTATTTTAAGATTCCAGAGTAGTGATATGGCATCATGCCACCAAGGACATTAATCAGAACAACCATCTTAACAGAGTAGTCTGGATAGAGTCTGCGGAGTTCGAAGAGAAAATCTCTTTATTTTATCCGTTGTTCCTCCTCTTTTCGGATGATATTCGTTTCGCCAGGAGCTGAAAACTCCACGACAAATATTGTCTTGCTCTGGTGGTCGAGAAGGAGTACATCAGGCGTATCAGCTTGTATAAGCCTGAGGATGGAAAACGAATAGTTCCCATAAATTCAGCACATCTCGTTCCCCACAGCGGATTCTATATCCCCCGGAGCGTAGGGCAACACGTAGGGCAATGGTTCAGTTATTAATCCAGAAAAGTTACTACATGAAATGTTCTATTTCTCATAACTTGTATGAAGTTCTACATTACAATTTTCATGTATTTTCAAATTTCGGGGGATAAAAATACCCAGAAAAAGTGGACACAAAATCTTATTCTTTCTAGGAAAATATGACTTCCGGTCAACCTCCTCTGTAAATCAAATGAACGCAATGACAATGTAATTCCTGAAAAATAATGACTCAACTGATACAAATAATTGACACATTGCAAATGTGTCAATAATAATTTTCACATTATTTCATGTTATAATGGTAAAGAAACTGAAATCTGTGTTTTGTTGGATGCTGTTTCAACTATCATTCCGATGAGGATTTATTCAACATTTAGAATCTGAATCTAGAGTGGATAGTTTTACTACCAAAGAGAAAAATGAATCATGCTCTCAGTTACATCATGTAGGAACAACAAAAATTGTATTGAATGAAAGTAATTTTTTGTGGAGGAAAATCAGTATTTTATTGACCTTTTTCGTTTTTTTCACCTTCCACAATCTGAAAAATATGAAAATTATAATGGAAATCTTCTTACAGGTGTAGAAACTTTACCCCGATATGTCACTGCGTGAAATCAAAGTATTTTTAACAAAGAAAAATGTTCTATTTATCAGTAAGTTGTCATCAGTGTTACTATCTTCATTCGTGTTTGAAGACCGTCGTAGTTTGGAACTGCATCTTAACGTCGCCAGCACGAGTGGATGGCTTCATTACTGATTAGTCTATTCAACCTAATTTACATTTTCTCCGATGTTCATACAGCTTCGTACCCATGAATATTGTGGTGGTACCGATATAAACTTTTCTGCAAGTGCAAGGTATACGACAGCTGATAGTGGATCTTTTTTTTCTTCCGCAGATCAAAGGCTTTGTTTCATTTTCCTGGTGGGCTTGAACACTGTTTTCATTTCATGCTTCCCTAAGGTTTTTTCGATTCTGTCTGTAACCCTAGGGATGTACGGTAGAAATGCACGTGCAACCATTTGAGTTTCCTCCCTATTTTGACTTCTGGAAGCCTTCAGTTTCATGGCCTTGTTGATGTCGGTTACACTGCATCCATTCAATCTTGAAGCCACTTGAAGCTGCTACAAATCTTCTTGTAGGTGTTCCGGTTCACATATTGTATGGGTACGTTTCGTTAGGGTGTTGATAAATTCCCGCTTCTGACTTGAATGGTGGTTCAAAAATGCATGCACGGCAGGTATCGAAAAATCCTAAGAAAGCATAAAATAAAAACAGTGTTCAAGCCCAACAGGAAAATACACGGAAGACTAAAATCTCAAAAGTTTATATCGGTAGTACCAAAAGATCCATGGGCACAAGGCTGAATAAATGTTGGAGAAACTGTAGATTAGGTCGATTAGACAAATCAACAGTAGCGGAACACGCGCAAAGTGAAGAAGATCACACGATTCTGTTTTGGAATGTGACTTATGTTAATGTTGTTGATTGACTTCTGAAACATTGGATGTAGTACAAGGTGTTCCTCGATATCAGTCTGTTGTTATTTTGCCATTATCCATATTTTCCTTCAAGACGGGTAGCCAAGTACGATCTATTTCTAAGGAACCGTTCGAAACAGAGGAAACAGAGAGTATGTGTGAACGATTATTTTTCATTATATATAACTAATCACACAGGACTGTCACAAGGTAGTGTGCTTGGTTCCCTATTATTCATTCTGTATCTGAATGATATTCAATTATTTACAGACTGTGAGTTCATCAACTTATTTGCAGATGATACTTTGGCCTGTACTGGAGTAAATTTAGAAAAAACTGTTGGCAGAATGAATAAAGTTCTAGAGAAAGTAGAAAAATATTTGAAAACCAATAAAATGAAACTTAACATTAGAAAAACAAAAGCAATGATAATTATTACTAAATTCAAATATAATCAAATATAAATAAATATAAAAATTGAAGATGAACGTATAGAAATAGTAAAATCAGTGAAGTATTTGGGATTTCAACTTGATAATTGCTTATCATCTGACGACCACTTCAAATATATTGAAGAAAAGATTGCAAAAAATAATATTTTTTCTCAAGAATCGCCAATAACTTATCAACAGATACAAAAATTATGGTATATAAATCGATAATCCAACCCCATTTTGACTACTGCGCATCTATTTTATTCTCTTTCAATTTGAACAAAGTGCAACAAATACAATAACTAAAAAATCGAGGAATGAAAATAATTTCAAAATGTAAAAGGTATACATAGGTATACATCTGCTCTACAATGGCTCTCAGTATCCAAAAGATGATTCTGTTGTTCCATGGTTTTCATTTATAATAAATGATCCCACCATACTTGCTATCATTAATAATTCTCAATAAGGACATTCATCACCATTCTACTAAGCACAACAGCCACATTCATATAAATAGAACAAATGCAAGAAATAGTATGAGCAATTCATTTCAGATAAATCATTTCAATGATTTACCTGATTCAATTGAATCTACTCTATCATTAAAGATTTTCAAGAGCGAACTGTTAAAATATATTTATGATGGAAATTGAAAAATTTCTTTTTGTTCAGTTGAAATTATGTACGTATATAATTTTCATGCAGTCATTGTTCACTATGGTTCTGGCGTTGAATTTGGTCATTATTATGCCTTGGTCAAAGAAGAAACGGACTGTTTTAAGTTTGAGGATAGTCGTGTCACGAAGTGTTCTGGCGATGCATTGAATTTATTGGAGCCTCTGGAGACACCCTACATTTTGTTTTATGAGAGAGGACATTGTTAGAACAAGATCTTCAGATGATGTGGTGCTGCAGGTTTTTCCGGGTTTTTCTGCAGCTGAAAAAGCAAATGCGCCACTGGAATCAATGAAGTCGCCCCGGAGCGCCAATTAATTTTTATTGTCGTATTTATTTTATTTTTATCGTTGTTTTAACACATTGTAATAATATATCAGATTACTATTAAATAAAATTGTATTATTTATATAAATTTTGTTGATTATATTATATTTTAAGTTAGCTAACCTGTATATTAGAGAATCCTAATTCAATAAATGAATTAAAAAAAATACACTCTTCTCAAGATATGAGAATATACGTTGATTTTTTCAGTTTACGTCTCTCAGAATGAGGTTCATCAACAATCTGTCTTGTCTTGTTGCAAAAATTATCTTATTTCATCAAACACTGGGCGTCAAAAAATTGCGCACAATCAAGTTGTTTCAATAAAAAATGCCCTGCTACAAATCATTATCGGACAGGACAATTAACATCTGCTGGTTGGAAACAATTTGATTCATAGACCATGAAATGGACCAGCAGTAGGTGAATCAAATGGTGTACGATATCAAATTCAATTTGTCAAGTTCAAGCCTTTGATAGAAGAATGTTTCTTCCATGATACATTCAGAATATACATTTTTCATTTCATTATTTTTTTGTGCGAAATCCTGTCTTCCATAAAAACCATGATGGCAAATTCATAGGTGATGAACTTTGAGGTCTCGTAGCCCGTAGTTTTATGGGGAACATGCGAATATTTTATTTTTTATAGAAAAACTGAAATATCTCGTGAATGACTGATTTTTGATATAGGGAATGTTTCATGAGAATGAGTCAAAATCATCTCGGAATTTTCGAACAAATTCAACATACAGGGTGAGTTTCGGCCCATTTTCATATCTTGAGATTCAGTCATCGTCATTTGTTTAAATCTGTTCAAAATCTGTTTTTCCGTTAATCAGCTCTCGAGAAAAATATCTCGGGCGGGAATCGCCGTGCGCCGTGAGTCGGGCGCACTACCACCGCGGCCAATTACACAACTCCACCAACTCCTTGTATAATATTTTCAAACTGATACTCCTATAAGACGATGAATTGAATTTTTTTGATGAATTTGTAATAGGTGATTTATGTAATCTATCAAACTCAAATCTTATGAGAGAATCACTCAAAAGCCTAGGTTTTTAAGTAAACAAATTAATATGTTGGAAACGGTTCGAATTTAGTTTAGGGTATGACATAAACTCGAATTATGCCAGGTATTCAAAAAATACAGGATGTAATTAAAAAAGTTGGTACCAACATTTGACATAACCGGAAGTGTGAAAGACTTCATTATTTTCATTCGATGAAGCATATTGAAAAACCCACATTTTTCAATTTGCAGGATATGAATTTTATTTCCCAAAATACGGCCAACCGACGTTATATAGTTATAGCCTGCCTGAGGTTGGGAAAGAGGAAAGAGTTTGACGATATGATGGAGTAAATTTCTGTGTATTACGATTTCTATCTTGTACATTATGATGCATTAGGTGTCCCCTTATGAATTGACACTATTTTGTATCTATATGGAAGCTGGGTATTTTATAAAGTTTTCAAAATTACCTATGAACTGAAAAAAAATGAAATTTTTGATTTGAAGATGACAATTCACTTCTACTTCGATGGAATGTGAATTTTTCAATTTTGATAATATTTTTGCAAATCACATGAATATTATCTCTCATAATCCTTTAATTGAAACAACAATCAGTACTAAATATATCTTATCAAAAGTAAAAACTAATACGACATTTTTCAAAAAACAATGAAGGAAAACAGGGAATTGATAATAATCAATTGAACTACAAATAATCAGCTTTTCTGATGTATTAGTATGGACATGATACAATCAGAAATGAATGAAAGGTGGTGGAGCTTCATGATTGTAGTAACATTGGTTTTTATATAAGATAGCAATCTTATCAGTATATATTAGCATAGGATTCTGGGAAATATTATTTCTGAATATTTCACACCATACTCACTGGCTGTCAACTGGCTGTTCACTAGTTCACAGCCAATTCACGACTGTAATGCCAATGCAGGTCTTTGTTAATTTTCTGTCCCTAAATGCGAAAATGATAGTAAAAATTTCCTAACATGTGAGATTTTTGAGTTATGATATTTTTCACAAAAATTTTATAATCACGACAATCCAAATTTGCTTTTCCCCTAAATTGAGGAAACACAGCGGCTCTGCCCAGTATTCAAATCTGCTTCCGCTATATATATATGAGACTTGTGACGCCGCTTCTCGAACTTTCCACCGTCGATACTCGAAGTTTTCAGAAAATACCAGAAATACGGAACCGCTACAAAAGTAGCAGGCAAACGGTCTTCTTTGCCTTTTGCAGTTCCAATGATTTGACGAGAAACAACAAATCATCACAACGACTGTTACTTTTGCATGACAAATATATCTGGTTTTTCAAGAAATGTGTAAGAAAAAGAAGGTCCTTATTTTCCCGAGAGTAAAGGAAGAACACCCCATTTAATCGAACACCTGAATTGAAGGATCTAGTTCGGGACCTCCACTTGTCCAAAGAGAATGCTGAAGTATCAGGGTTTAGATTACAACAATGGAATTTGCTAGCCTCTAAAACCAAAGTTACAATATTTAGGAACCATAACCATAATCTATTCTCGTTTTCAACTATGCAGGATAAAATGAGTGTTTGTGTATATCCAAATGGTGTGACGAAAAAATTAGGATTTGCACATAACCCGGATGAATGGCGTTTATTTATAGATTCGTCTAAAACAAGTTCAAAAGCCGTTCTGCTCCATAATGGTAACAAAACACCCTCTATTCCTCTTGCAGAGGAAGACTGCAGTCGCAGTCAGGATGCTTTGAACTCTAATGTTTAGCTATTATAATATTAGTCGCAATTTTTTCTTATTTGTTAGCTACTTATCGCTGCTTACTCAAATATTTATGCTTCTTCCTCTTAGTTGGTGGAAGGTGAATGTTACAATGAAGATTTTCATTACTATACTCCTGATGTGAATTTAAAATTGAACTATGAAGAAGTTACCGTTGAAAGTTCACACAAGTATTTCATACTTTTTATACATTACATAACCAGGGTTGTGTTTGTAATTATCTGCTGTTTGCCATATTTGCTTACATGCAATAAAAGCCATGAAGACTTAGAGATAACTAACTGCGGCTCTTTGAACAGATAATGGTCACATACTTAGTAACAAGAGAGAAATTAAGGTCGATGACATCTCCCGTTACCAAGACGCCATCTATAGGATCGACAGAGATCTTAAACTCTGAATATAAAATATAAAAATAAGCGATGCTCCCCAAGGCAGTCAATGGCAAGGCCAAGCTTTGACATCGACCAACGTCGCATATCGATTAACTCATGCAATGCAATTTTGAGTATAAAGCGTGTGGCACCGAAGTTCGTAAATGGTTATAACATCGAAACGAACGTCCAATCGTCCCAATTAAAGCGTCTAGGAAAGTCAAGACCACCAAAAAAAAGCACGCCAAAATATATGTATCTTGAGCCCAATTCACCCAGAACGGACGTCTGGCAGATACGAGGCGCAAACCTTTGTCCCTTTCGTGTCTCTCCTATGGAAACAAGTGGTCCAATGTTCACAGAACTGACGCGGCTCGGGCGGTCGCCCACCCGCCCTCGCTCCGTCTCTTTGCCGCCTCTCGTTATTTCAACAACTCGACACGTGTTTCGATCACCAAGTGATCATCTTCAAGGGGAAAATCTTCCTCGATTATAGGGAGCAGAACCAGTAAAACCAATACATCGGTGAAAGGTGTTCCTAAGCCAGCGGTGCACATTTCCCAAGACTCGATCTAAGCAGCGTCTCACTTTTCGGAGGTCACCTATGAAACTCTGCAATCCAAACAACCAGAGAAATACTCTTCATATCGGGACGATGGATCCAACAATTTGGCCAGAAGATGCTCTCATACAACGTTTTCATTCCGGAGAAAATTCCACACGGCAGTCGGATTCCACAGAACAGTCGGATATGAATCCTTGGATCAGTCGCGGAAGTCTGTCCAACTGCTCACTGGGCATGGGAACTTCCCGGAATACCTGGCAAGATTTAACCTGGGCCCGGAGATTCCCTGCTCCTGTGAGTATGGGTAGCCTGAAACAGCAGAGCACGTAATTGATAGATGTATGAACGGGGACAGAATTGGATGGCGAGAATGGAAGGCGAGGACGGAAGGGATGAATGGCAAAATCATGTTGAGAGATACAAATTGAAAAAAGGATGAATGGAAAGGATGAAGGATGAATGTCTGATTAATGCTGGAGTAGCTATAATATTTTGAGTTTATTTTATCTTTGTTTTTGCTATTTAAGTATGATTAGTGTTTAAGTTCATGATTGATGTTATATGTAATTGTTTTTGGGAAATAAAAGAAAAAAAGGGTCTTCTACCCTGCTGATTCATCTCTCCGTATGGCAGTCGCCTTGCAACAGTGGTACGGGGAGGGTGTGAGTTCGGAGGAGTAGGGGTTCCCTTGGACCACTGTTATTCACCGTTTCTGTCAATGACATATTCCATCACTTGCTTGATGATACTTCGTTAATTAATTCGCGCTATAGTTGATTACTGCATCTTAAGCCGAACTGTAGTTAACGACAAATGAATTCGAAATGAACAAATAATAAGACACACCACATCATATTCCCCTCTAATGAAAACATTTACAATGGATCCACTGTTAAACTTCTGAATTAAAGTGAAATAGTCACATAAACCATCTTTTCAATAAAGTGTCTAGCCAACTATTTTTGCTGCGTAAACTGAAAAATATTGTGGACAAAGATGGGATATTGATTATAAACCACTCTCTTTTTCATTCGCGTATAAGCTATGGTACCATTTCATGGGGAAATTCTAGTCAGGCATCAGGAGTATTCGAATTGCAAAAGACGGCATTGAGAATAATCGAAGGTACGCGCTATGACCAACCTTGTAGGCCACTTTTCATCAAAAACCAAATAATGTCACTTCCTTGCATCTATATACATCAAACCCTTATTGAATTGCACAAAAATAGGGAAAATCTAAAGTTGAACTCAGAATTCCACAACTATCCCACCCGAAATAATAGACAGGTGAGGCCAAACAGGTTCACGCTGTAAATATCTACCTCCAACTCTCCCAAGTTAAATTCAATAGAAGAATATATGAACTCCACAATTCACTAGTTCTTTGCTATAATAATATAAAATTGCATATACAGGGTGTCCCTGGACTTCCTCTTTTCCTCTCGGGAATGTATAGAAGGGGTCAAAATATCACCAGTACTTCATATAACTTTTTTTTCTAAAAGTCTTCGTAACCAAGTTACGGGCCCTCGAAGTTACAAAATGAAAAATGTTTTTCTTTGATAACTTTTCAAGTGAATGTTCAAAATCATCCAAATTTTGGTAATTGACTAAACAAATGAATTCCGTCGATGAGCTTTTATGCAGGAGTCAGTTGTTTTGCTACAAAGTCAGGAACGGACTACCCCCGATGGTCCACACCCCAAAACTTTGAAATGACAGATATTTTTCAATATTTTTCAACAAAATAAGGTTACTTGGACAATTTTATGAATGAAAGTACTCGTGTGGAAAGTCGATCGGAGCAACGAGTCTTGATAAAAATGTAGTTCTACTCGACGACATCAAACCCGCTCGTCCACCATTATTTGAAATGAATAATTATCAAAGCAGAATAATTATCAAAGCAGATAACGTTAATTCAACAACATTTATAACAGGAATAATACAAAGTATGCTAAAATGAAGTCGTAAACAAAAAGTACAGTACCTATATGGAAGTTTAAGTCACAATTGTGATAGCAGATATTTTTTCAAAAGAAATATCGAGTTCTGTAGATTCGTGGTGTTTTCAAACTAACAAGCTACTCTACTATGAAATATCGAATTCATTCCATATTTTGTATGTACATAATACGTGTGGAATAATCACGTTTCGTGTTGATCAGTTATCTGAATCTCATGAAACTCAACATTCGAATGTTTCAAATTCTACTTCACAGCTAAACTGTTGAGGAGTTTCACTCATAATTATAATTTTATAGGAGAAATTCTTTAACACGAATCTAAATTTAGGTGAAAAAACGCACATCGGAAAAAATATTTACTAAACTAATAAAAAGCAAACGAATGAACTACAAAAACGGCTGCACATGATCAGGTGAAAAATATCCAGGGAATAATTATGTTCCATTTCTTTCACAGATGTTGACAAAAAAACCTTTTAGAAAGTTTTGATAAAAAATGAGAAACTGGAATGCGATTTTGTTTTGTTGAGTGGTGCGTTGTCATATGACTATCATTGTATTTTCAATATTCTATAGGATATTTTGAATTTTTTTGATATGGCCGAACAGTTTACATTCAAAGAATATGCAGATATGCATGTATTTTATGGACGAGCATTTTGTAATGCTGCAGAAGCTCGTCGTCTGTATTCCGAGCATTTTCCCAATCGAACGGTACCGTCAAGAGAAACATTCGAGCGTGTCGATCGCAGCTTGAGGGAGACAGGTATGTAATAATTGATAATTAATTTGAGCACGTTGTTTTATTTCGATATTATTGTAGGTACAGTTTTGCCAAAACGAGGTGGTGAGGGCGCTCCTAGGACTGTACGTACCGTTGTATTGGAGGAAAACATTTTGGAAGCCGTCGCTGATGATCCTTCAATGAGCATCAGAAATCTATCAGAACAGTTCCATACATCCAAGTCCACTATTCATAGAATAATTAGGGAACAACTGCTCTACCCATTTCACATCCAGAAAGTACATGCCATGACACCTCAAGATTTTCCAGCACGACTGGAATATGCCAATTGGTTCATGGATAGGCAAAGAGAGGATATGACTTTTATTAATCGAGTTTTATTCACTGATGAAGCAGGTTTCAGTAGAGATGGAGTTATCAACTCTCATAATCTCCATATATGGGCCGAAGAAAATCACCGTGGGATATTGCAAACCAAACACCAACGGAAATTCAACGTGAATGTTTGGGCTGGTATCATAGGAAACCATCTCATAGGACCATTCGTTCTACAGGACCGATTGAATGGAGAACGTTATTTGGAATTCATTCAGAACGATTTGAATAGACTTTTGGAACATGTTCCATTGCAAACCCGAAGAAATATGTGGTTTATGCATGATGGCACTCCTCCTCATTTTAGTTTGATTGTGCGTGACCATCTGAACCATATTTTCCACAATAGATGGATTGGTAGAGGTGGGCCATATTCATGGCCATCGCGGTCTCCGGATTTAAATCCATTGGATTTCTTTCTGTGGGGGCATCTAAAAAGCCTTGTTTATGCTACACCTATTCACACAAGAGATGCATTGTTGAATAGAATAACATTACATTGTGAAGCCATACGAAACGACCCTGGAATGCTATTTCAACTACAGAGAGGGTGTCTTCGCAGACTAAGAAAATGTATAGAGAGAGAAGGTGGTCATATCGAGCAGTTTCTGTAGCGGATTTTTCATTTCTGTTTGCTCTTGAGGCTCTTGAGTTTCGTTAGTTAAACGTGTTTGCATTATAAAAATTCGTTATGAACATTTTACCTATCATTTCCATTTTCCTTAAAAACTAATATTTTCGAATAATGGTAGACATCTCAGGATAAATGTTGTTGAATTAACGTTATCATTATTATTTCTGCTTTGATAATTATTCATTTCAAATAATGGTGGACGAGCGGGTTTGATGTCGTCGAGTGAAACTACATTTTTATCAAGACTCGTTGCTCCGATGGACTTTCCACACGAGTACTTTTATTCATAAAATTGTCCAAGTAACCTCAATTTGTTGAAAAATATCTGTCATTTCAAAGTTTTGGGGTGTGGACCATCGGGGGTAGTCCGTTCCTGACTTTGTAGCAAAACAACTGACTCCTGCATGAAAGCTCATCGAAGGAATTCATTTGTTTAGTCAATTACCAAAATTTGGATGATTTTGAATATTCACTTGAAAAGTTATCAACGAAAAACATTTTTCATTTTGTAACTTCGAGGGCCCGTTACTTGGTAACGAAGGATTTTAGGAAAAAAAATTATATGAAGTACTGGTGATATTTCCACCCCATCTATACATTCCCGAGAGGAAAAGAGAAAGTCCAGGGACACCCTGTATATATATATATATATATATATATATATATATATATATATATATATATATATATATATATATATATATATATATATATATACAAATAGATATTTTATCGAGGCCAATAGCCAGAAACACGTGTCCGCGGTTTGCCCCCCTGTTTGGAGTGTTGTTTCCATATTTCATTTTATATATATATATATATATATATATATATATATATATTATATATATATATATATATATATATATATATATATATATATATATATATATATATATATTCCCTCTACATTTATATGTGTATTGTTACTGTTTATCTTGTGATACCGCTCAAATTTGACCTGCTACTCGAGTAGTTTACCCATTTTGTAGTCAACAAAGTTTACTTCACTTTACTCTACTAATATTTCAGTCAAGAACAACTCCGTAATCATGCCTCAGCTACCGTATTCATCAGATTTGCCCCCCTGCAACTTTTTTCTGTTTTCAAGATTGAAGAGACCCATGAAAGAACCGCGTTTTGAGACAATTGAGAAGTTGAAAACCGAATCGCTGAAAGAGCCCAAAGACATATCAAAAAGTACATATCAGAACTGCTTCGAGGTGAAAACGCTGACACAAGTGAATTATAGATATCTGAGGAGGACTACTTTGACGGGAACGGAATAGAAATTGATAAATAAATAAATATTTTTTGAGAAAAATTGAAATCCATTTCATTTCTTAACGATATAGCGCTGATGGTCATAAACTTTCATTTGTGAAATTATAAAACAACGATAAAAATGAAATTGGCGCTCCGGGTCGACTTCATTGATTCCAGTGGCGCATTTGCTTTTTCAGCTGCAGGAAAACCCGGATAAACCTGCAGCACCACATCATCGGAAGATCTTGATCTGCCATTGTCCTCTCTCTAATGAAACAAAATGTAGGGTGTCTCCAGAGGGGTGTCTCGCCAGAACACTTCGTGACACGACTATCGTCGTATCACGAAGATTGAGTCTTGTTTGAAGATCATGATAGTCATATCAAATATTGTTTCGAAAAAATACAACAGTGTGGTTAACTAAGTCAGTTGATGAAAGATGAAGCAAAGGTTTCCAAAATAATGAAAGGTTTTCACTTTCTATTTCAACAATACTCAAATATTTTTATCAAGTATCGAATTATTTTCTGGAGTTGTTTACACGAAGGAAATGAACTCAATGAGTTTTATCATTCTATCAAGAATATATTATCTATTACGAGTACATATTGAAATAATTATGCATATCTTGACATTGTCTTTCATGTTTGATATGAGACAATTGTTCATGAGTTAGAGTAGAATAATCATTTATGATACCATTATCACTTTGTCATTCAACTTATCGTCCCAATAATCATTTTGTTATAACATTGAATTAACAAATATAATAATGGAAAAAAAAATTAATGTTTCTATCGTTAATCTATGAAGTATTGCAATAATTTCAATTAGATGTTGAATGTTATGACTTTCATTGTTTTGAAGAAGAAACATTAAATTTATTGCACAACAGATGAATCCTTTTACAGGAAAGATTGACTTATTAAGGATTTGACAAATTAGGAAATCAATTCACATATATGATCGAACTGAGAAAAGAGATAACATATTAAATTGTTATTATTTGTGGAAAACATGAAATGAAGGCAGTAAGCTGGATGATGGTTTGTTCAATTTTGGATAATATGGTCTTCAGTGAATCGAAATTAATATCGCATTGACTGCAGTGGGTATTATAATTTTCACACGTCAAATTTATAGGAGACACTTTTCCAAGGTTGGATCTAGTAAAAGCGATATAGAAAGTGATCTGTCCACGTGTAGTAGCTTGAAGTACGTTGAAGTGAATTTGTTCTAGTAAAGAGGGTGCATCAATGGAACAATGCAAAATTTTGTGTAACATAATAATACTTGATGAAATTCTACGTTATTTCAAGGAAGGCAGACCGAATCTTTGAAGTAATGTGAAGTCAGTTTCTCTAGAAGGTACACGCCATCAGTTCTAAATGCAAGAAACTTCAGAAAACGCCTTTGCACATTTTCCAAAGTTTCCTCATGTACATTATAGAGAGAACACCAAATCAAAGTAGCATACTCTAACTTGGAGCGAACGAGAAATATATAAAGTATGGTTAATGCAGTGATATTGGTGAATGATTAACAGTTCTGCAGAACAAAGCCAAGCATTTTTCTAGCCGATGCCGCAACAGTATTGGTGTGACCAACAAATGTCAACCTGCCGTCGAACTTCACGCCTACATCTTTGACAGCTTCTTCGCGAAGGAGTATTTCATCCTCGAAAGTATAAAAATACTCAATAATATTGGCATTACCTGTAAAAGAGCAATTTTTGCACTTTTTAACAGTCGATACCAATTTATTGATTTGACACCAGTTATCTATCCGGTCTAATTGTGACTGGAGGTGAAAGCAGCTCTCTAATCTTGTGATAGATGAAAAGATCTTCAATTCTTCTGCAAAAAGTAAGTTTCCACACGGAAGCTTGAAGATGGGATTATTTATGAAGATGAGGAAAAGCAGGGGTCCCAGATTGGAGGCTTGTGGCACACCAGATGGTGATAAGTATCGTGCAGACCCGAATCTATTATAAAAAATAACATTGGTTCTCTGATCCCAATAAGAGCGTAAATGTTTCACTAGTGAGTGATTTGAACCCATTTGAGCTATTTTCTCTAGTAAGATAGTGTGACTAATTCTGTCGAAGTCTTTTTCAAAAGCTGTGTATATAATGTCAACTTGCTTTTTTCTGTCCATTACGTTTATCAAAAACTGCTTGACACTGCAGAAATTCGAGACAGTGGATTTAGTTGCAAGCTGGTTTGCAGAGATCAGGGATTTGACTCGTGGCATTAACTGATCATACACATATATCTCAAAGGCCTTCGCGAAGTTACACAAAATAGATATTGGTCCGTAGTTCTCAATATTCTCTGGGTTTTCAGATTTGAGAATGGGGCAGATTTTTTATTGTTTCCATCGTTCAGGAAAATGAGATTTGCTTAGTATTGTGTTGAATATTTTTGACAATGAATAATCAAACCTTTGCAAAGTCCTTCACTAGGAAGCTGGTAATAAGGTCATATCCAGAAGTCATTTTATTGGATAATTTCCTGAGTGAATGTATTGATTATGCCTCTGTGAAAGGTGATATGAGAATTTTTTCTTTCGTTCATAATATCAGAGTTGGATTCAAGAATTGTACGGTGGTGCTGCTAAAGAACGCAGCAAAACTGTTTACTGTCATAAAAGGGGCATTTAGGATAGTGTCTGCCATAAATAATCTATTGGGTATACTGAAAGATTATGGGATAATTGTGAACATTGAATTCAACAGAATGTAGGAATCGAATCACTTTTGAAAAAGCTATTGTGTTGGCAAAACATGTGATATATTTTTCAAATAAAGTTTGTGGAGATCGAGTCGTGAGGTGTAGTTTATGAGAATGTTGGTAGTTATTTCAAGCTACTTTTATTTGGTTTTTTATGTAACTTCTGATACAAGAGAAATCTTGGAAAAATCTGCTGTTGCCAGTTTTTTATAGCGTGACAAATATACGATTTCTCCTTATGAAAATTCATAAGGAGAGAAGGGTGATATTGATCCTCATCGACTAAATTGAAAGTTTCGTTATTAATATATTAAAGTTATTAATTTCGAAAAGCATATCGCTGATCACTAAATCTAGATGTCTCTCGAAGGTGTTCAGGATACAGTTACATTGAGTTATATTTGTAAAGTCTAGAATATTAAAATAAATTTGAACTGTGTTATTATGTACATTACTAATAGATATGTTTAGAACATTGCTATATCAATGATAATATTTTGTTGGAGGGCCACTATTTGTTCGAGTTATTTCATGAAAAATAATAGATTCTTGTTTTTCACTTTGGGGGGATATAAAGAACATACACATGAATCAAGAAGTGATCAAACAGGCACTTGCACCCAACGACATCGATCAGTGGTATCAGACTTTCCAATTCTCTCAAGTCTAGGAAAATCGTGTTGAGCTTGGATTTGGCAGGACACCACCCCCAAGAGGAATTCAAGTATCTTCAAAAGTTTCTGTCACTCTGGAAGTTTTGTCTCCACCAAAGCAATAAAGTCTCATTCAGCAAGTGTCACATTCGGGTAAAACCTCTTAATCTTTGTGTTCAAACCTCTGATATTTTGTAAGTAGATATTTTTAGGTGATGTAGATCTGTTGGGCACACTTAGTTTGTCAAAATGATGTTTGGAACCCCTTTTATATACTTCATTGCTGGGTTATCAACAATCTTTCTATTTAGCTCATCCTTGAGAGCTTTATAATGCGAAATTTGGCATGGGGTGCGATCAAAAGATATATTGATTTCAGAGAATTCATTATTATTTCTGAGATTTCTTGCTTTGCGCATTAATCCTTGAACTAATCTTTCGTCCTCAAGTCTAATTTCAACTGGACACGAAGGTGACTTTATAGCTACGAATCTAACTAATCTCACAAGATTTATAATAGCAAAGTTTGTATCAGGCATTGAATTACTCAAAATAGACAGTACCTTAATTTTGTTCTGCTCCTGGCGTTCACTGAAGGAGCTTTCACTCTCAAGATTTTTAACTTTGAGAAGTATCAAATTTTTCCTCCTTACTTGCCTTTCTGACACTTCCTGAACTACCACTTCAAAGTTGGTGATATTATTTCCAAATTGCTTATTACCTAATGTCGATTTCAACTCAGCAACTTCCTTCTTCGAGGAAATGATGATAGATTTCAGTTCATTCAACATGCTATCCATATCTGTACAGCCTAAGCAAGCCCAAGAGAAACTCTGAGATGGTTAGATCAACGCACTGGTGGAAGAAATGTTTATTGCACAGAACACATTTGACAACCTTATGTTATTTCACCGATTTATCACAACATGACCAGGTAGGATTCGTCATATCCGAAAGCTGGTTTCGGCTGAGAAACTGTGCAACAGTACCATATATTTCGAAAGATTTGTTTACTAGTTCAACAGCTTAGGTTAGAATACATAGATTTAAAATTGGCTCGCCTGATATTAATGAGGCCTGATTTTGGTCGGAACAGTCGCAGAATGAGTCCCACTGATGATAGTTTACCAGAGGTTCTCAAACTTATTTTGTCTACCGCCCACTTCGAGAATTAATTATTTTTTAACACCCCCCAAATTTTTTCACTTCACTACATCTTGAGAATCACAATCGCGGTCATTATTTTAATAATTAAATTATGTGTGTTATGTGAAAATGAGAATTTCTGATAAGGGTAATGTAAAACATCATTTTGTAATATTAGGAAAACTTTTATTCACAGGCTCCAATTTACTCAAAAAAACAGCCGTAAGTCACCGCGTTCGGTAGTCTGCAACCGATTTCTCTTTTTAGTTAGCAATTTCGCCACAACACTAAATCCACGTTCACACAAATACGATGATGGGAATGCTATCGAAAATCGTTGAACGGTGGACCACAATCCAGGATATATTTGCGGGATTGGCTTTTGTAGACAAAATTCTTGGTATCCATTTTTCAATTTTATTTTCATTTCCTCGTTCGCTATCAGTTATATGAGTTCTTCTTTCACCTAGGGTGATACTAATGTTTTGACATTTGAAAAAAGACCCAACACCCAGTCCAGTATTTCCAATTTTAAAATATCCTGGAATCGTTCTGCGAAATCACTGTGAAGGAGGCATTAAACTAGCAAGTCGTCGTTGTTGAAGGATACTGCTGACAAACTAGAGAAATTGCGAAACTCACGTCTGCTGATATAATTCTTGTATAAGAGCAATTTGGCTACAAGAGCAGCAATGACATTTTTTGTTTTAATCAAATTCAATTCGTCACTTTGAAGTTGGAGATTGACATCATTAAATAATTCATACAGGTCTGTCAATTACGCAATATCATTCTTTGAAGTGATGAGGTTGTCATGCAATTTTTTGTCTTTATTTTCTAAGACCTCTATTACAGTGTCAAATAGATAGATTGATAGATAGAATAGATTGTGAAACCAAGTCAGCCAGTTACCTCTTGATAACCAACGCACTTCTATATGAAATAGCAATCGGTTGAAATATTCATCATTAGCAACATACAGCTGATTAAATAATCTGTCATTTCAAGAGCTCTTTCGGATATTATTGACTGCTTTAATGAAATAGTGCAGTGATTGACAGAGGGGCTTACTAAAATTTTTCGCAACCAAATGTTGTCTAAGAATGACGCAATGTACAGCGAACACATCTGGAATTTAATTTTTCAAGTACGCTATGAAGCCTTTGTGACGTCCTGTCATAGTCGGAGCGCCATCCGTAGTAGCTGATATAATATTCTTGAGTGGAATTTCTTTCTCATGACAAAATTTTTCCAGTGTATTATATATGGTTTCTCCTTTTATATCCGTCTCTAAATTTCTGGCAAACAGTAGTTCTTGATATATTTTCTCATTTTTAATAAACCTCACGGATAACAACACAATGCTTCACTGGTTGGTAAAGTGGAATCATCTAACTGAATTGAGAATTTAGAAGTCTTCAGAAGATTGCACAATGACTCTTCAATGTTTTCAGCCATCTAATCAATTCGTCTTTGTACGGAACTATTGCTCGAAGAAATTTTTCGGATATCTGCCGCTGGTTTATGAGGCACAGAAGTTTTGACACAATTGGCTGAGCTGAATGTTTCTTTTCCAGTTCTTGAAAAGAAGTCACACTTTTGTCTTTTTTGTCTGAATGCATTTTATTCAAATGATCTTGTAGTCTTGAAAGTTTCATCGCTTCATTCAGCAACAGTCCTTTCAAATTTCAATTATGCAGATGTGCTCTTTGGTCCATGTTTAACTAGTCAATATAAATCAAAACTTCAAAAAGTTCGAAATTCTTGCTTGAGGTTGAACTATGGCATAAGAAGACGTCAAAGACGTCAAACTCAAAACTGTTAACTGGTTGAATATAAGTAATAGAAGAGTTCTTCATTCTGCAGTACTCTTTCATAATGCCATACTGACCAAAACCCAAACATATCTGCATAGAAAAATTACTCAACAGAATTATGTTCACAACCTCAATGTAAGAAATAATAGTTTAACACCTCCTAGTTTTCGACTTGAACTTTTCAGACGCAGTTTCAAATATCAAGTTTGCGCAATCTATAATAGTATTCCCGAAATAATCAAAAAGACTGGGCTTCAGCGATTTCAAATTGGATTTAAGAAATATTTATTAGAAATTTAGTGATCTATTTTATTATTATTCAGTACAGATTACAGAGCAACAGATTATTTTATAATAATGCTCTAATAACACCGTAGCGACTTTTTGAGCAATTAAGGTTAAGGTTAATCAAGAGCAATTTATCGTTATCAAAATTGAACTTCGCCTTTTGTTTCCAACTTATTCATATTTTTGTTCATACTGTTCATTAAATGTTGAACCTTATCAGTTATAAACAATAAAGACATTTATTATTATTATTATAATAATATATTATTATAATATTATATAATATATAAATCATAATGAAGTTGGAAGTTAGGTATCTTTCAGATTTGTGTAAAAATAAAATATATGACGATTTGACGTTTGATTTCAAATTATGTGTGCATGAGATGTTATATAGATCTTCAATAAGAAGTTTTTGAGCTTCCAAACATTAAATAAAAGTGGTCCAAAAATGAAACCTTGTGGAACTCCCTAATTTGGAAGATTTCGACGTTTTTTGTATAAAGATGACAAAGTATACAGCCAAAATCTTTCAATGTTCCACATTCGGTGTTCAGAACTGTGGATTTGTTGTGATACACTGCTGATACACCGAGTTCGATATTCCGAAAAGTTTTTCATGAGATCTTTGACAAATTTATCCAAACCAAAGTGACGATGTTTACTACATAGAAAACTGCGGTCTGAGGTATTGAAAGCTTTGCTGAAATCTAATAAAAACTGGACATGTGATATAATTTTTATCGACTGATTCTTTATAGAGGGGAGAGCAGAAGTAGTAGTATGTCGGGAACGAAATCAAAATTGAACGTTAGTTATGATAATGTTAAAACTTATAAGCTCAATTATCTGATTTTTGAAAATTGATTCAAGCGTTTTAGACATGGAAAGTTACACTTGGACAAGGGAATCACAAGTGCACGTGCCCAAAGGAAAGGAAAGCTTGATGATGGAACACATGAATTCAGTATGAAAGTGATGTATTTCAACAAGTATGTTTCCACCAATCGAATATGCGTGAAATCATTCGAAGAAGAACGGCCATGGGAAACCTCTTGTCCCCCTTCCTGGCAGACCTGTTCATGAGCAGATTCGGAAAGAAAACCAAAAAAAAGTCAAAGTATTCTCCTAGGATTTGGCTAAGGTATGTGGAGATATTTTCGCGATATTCGATATCAAAAATTCGAATATTGAGGAATTTGTTCTCTTTCAAAATAATAGATGTCCATCGATTAAATTCACATATGAGTTAGAAAATAAGGGGCAACTACCATAAATAAATAATTTGAAGTTCTTCTCTAGTTCTCTCATATTTCTAGTGTGTTTCGTTCTTCTTTTGCATCTTTCCTATCCTCGTCACCCCAGATCGCTTTCTATTTGTCCAACCCTACATGCTTTGTCATATTTGTCATTATTGTCTCCCAATCTGTAAACGAAAATATTATCATTTTCTCTTTGAGGACAGATATGGAGTTTCTAAGTTCTTAAATTTCTTTTTCATGAACTATCTTCATGTTCAAAATTCCAGTTTTGTATTCATAATTTTGCATTTTTATTTCGGACTCGTGTAGTATATTCAAATCTGTTTAAAATCTGTTTTTCCGTTAACCAGCTGTCGCACTCCTATGACCGACAACCCTCGAAAGTCGAAACTTGTGTGAGCTAAGGATTAACGAGGTCTTACCTTCCAACGTGTCCTTTTATAACAGCAGTTTTTTGAAGTTTAGAATCATCAATAGCTGTTTCAATAATAAGAACATTCACATCATCTCTGTCCTGTTTTGTTGTGATATTAGCAGCTTGTAATTTTCCAATGAGCATATTAATTAGCTTTTTTATCATTTCGATTCGATAGAAATTTATATTGAGTGATAGGTACAACCATGGTTTCGCCAAAACGTACTTCCTATGTTTTCGAAAGGGCAGCAGTTTTTAATCAGGACTACATCCGGACCTTTTCTCTATTCCGAAAATGGTTCAATATATGAAAAAATGTATACACAAAAATTGTAGAGGATTTGATATATTTATAATGAAAACAAATAGCATCAAGCCCATAAGAAACGAGATATTTGCAATTGTGAAAGATCAATATTATGACTTTGACCTTGGAATATCTATAGTCGCGGACACCATAGGCTGAGGTTTGAGTTCCTAAAACACGCTGGCACAAAAGTATTATATCTGAGAGGAAAAATAGGAAGTGATGAATAAATAAATATTTAAAAAAAAAATCAAAATTCACCCTATTTTTTGAACAGTTAGTATCTTTCACAAGTATATGAAATCCAGTCATGGAACATATAAATGAAAGTATGTTTCTGAAAACTATTTTCCACTATTCATTCATCTATACTCGATTTAAGTTCTACTCACTTGATCATTTTCAATATTTGCAGGTGATTTTTGGAAAATACTCGTTAGAGACGCGAACAATAGAAATATTTTCGGATGCATTCCACTTTACTCATTTGTTATGAATAATGGCGTACCGTCGTTTCTATATGAGGAAGCAGTTTTATCAATACATATCAGCGTAACTTTCATGGAAAAGGTAGTTATTTATGAATAGTTACGACACTATACCGGCTATCTGGAAAAAAATTGAAAATTTTCAGAAACGTATTCATCTATTCAGGCAAATCACAACTCTGAGAGAACTCTGAGAGAAAAAGGCAAGACGAAAATGTAATAATAATCGACGGCGATTCTATGTAGTTTCGATCCAGTCTGGTATATATTTTTCTGCAAACATGAAAGAAGCGTTTGATTTCCGTTTCCAAAATAATGAATAACATCATAATGACATTTCCATAACACCTTGACGCAAAAAGATCCAATTTCCGACGTTGTATAAACACAAAACCTGCATGGTATCCACTTCTCAGACACTAGGTACAAAATTTTGAAAATTTTTAGTATGTTGTGAAGCACCATATTAATGTCAAAAAATATGCTCAAAAGTCTACACTCATGTGTAATAACTGCCATTGCGGTAGTTAACGAAAAATATAATTTTATTCATAATGATCGGGGTCAGTCACTTGGATTTTCGATATAGATATTTGTCCAACAGAGTAAGCGTTGAATTTGATTTATGATTGGTGATCTTTGGCGGCTTCATGAATGCTTTTGTTTCGTTCAAAGTAGACTAAACAAACGTATCCTCTTGATAAGTTATAATGCTGGGAACGCAAAAATGCAAGCTAAGTGTTTGCATTTCAGCTTCGTGGACAGGAAGTTCGGCCATATCTGAGTAGGTGGGTCCAAAAATTTATTTAAAATAAAAATTGACCAATATAGGCCTTTAGTAGGAAGGGTTATGGAAAAATTCGGGAATATTAAACATAGATGAGACCAATCAGGGGACAGTACAAGTGAGGATGTTACGGACAATTTTTCGGACTTGAAAATACTAATTAGTCGGTTAATTGGGACCGGGGCGATCGGACCGTTGAGAAAGTCGGTCGCGAAAGTAGATTGTTATAGAGAAGTGGCTGAAGTCAGTGAAAAGTCAGTTGCGAAAATATTCCTTTGCGATCGAGAGTTATTTGGGAGAGTCGCGAAAGGGAGTTGCGAAAGTCAGTTGCGGAAGAGGGTCGCGACAAAAACTTTCCGAAAAGGGATTTTGCGATAGTGGAATTACGGTAAACTGCGGGCAGTGAGTTGATTATGGTGTTGCTTCTGGTGGCACTTACAACAGATGTGTATTTCACACGGATACCGTACCAGAGAGGGAGAACAGAACTCAGTATAGTATCGTGAGTCGATTTCGATTTTTTACTAACACCCATGTCGGTTTAGAGACAGATGATGTCATTTTAATTTCGTAATAGTTGTCTTATTTTTGTTGCGTCTTGGGGACAATATAAGAAGGGCAATAAAATACTATACCCCTTTCATATGTGTAAAAGCAATTAGTACACACGGGCCAGGCAATTTCAAATAATCATTTCAGAATTTCCACAAAACTCGAGTAGAGTAATTCAGGTTTCCATGTAAGTTGGAATTCTACCTTATGAGAGAATATATATATATATATATATATATATATATATATATATATATATATATATATATACATATTTATATATATATATATACAGATAGAGATTTTATCGAGTGTGTATGATACAAATCAAGAACGAAATAATTCGTGGACACAACACTCAAAAAAAAAGGGGGGCAAACCGCGGACACGTGTTTCTGGCTATTGGCCTCATCAGCGCGGTGCAGCCAAGTGTAAAGATACGCACTCCGTGCGTATGTGTTGTTTCCTGCTTTCGGCAAACAAGTGTTGCCCATCTTTACACTTGGCTGCACCGCGCTGATGAGGCCAATAGCCAGAAACACGTGTCCGCGGTTTGCCCCCCTTTTTTTTTGAGTGTTGTGTCCACGAATTATTTCGTTCTTGATTTATATATATATATATATATATATATATATATATATATATATATATATATATATATATATATATATATATATAAATATATATGTATATGTATATATATATATATTTATATAACATTTCGCAAGTTGATAAAGATATATTTTCTTTTTTGACAATCAGCTATTTGAGACGTGCTTTCTTGTAAACTTTTGATCATACTTTTCGAACATTTTTGCTAATTTTTTTGTTAGACTTTCATGTTATATTTGCCTAATCTGAAGCTTGTTGTTTTTTCGAGCAAGTCCCGCACCATTTCAGGGTAGTTGAAAGGCCTTCAGCCTTAAGTATTAGTCTCCTGCCTCGTTCCGGAGTGGAAAACCATCTCAAAAAGGTACACGGTGTAGTAAGGATTCCGAAAGACCGACCCTCGTGCGTTCGGCACGAACCCTACAGCTTTTTCGGACCTGCCTTAATATTAAAAATCTTATGCGAAGAAATCTGCATCTGGTGACAGCCGCTGCCAAATTTCATTTCAGAAAATGAATGTATCAGAAATGAGCATTTATCACACTGAAAACTGTCGGTATATTCAATAATGATATATAAAACCGTATATGAATACAATACATATACGTTTATATTACACATGTCATTCACTTGCATTAATACCTTTACTATATTTATATCATACACAATCTTGCAATTCGAAAAAGTTTTGGTCATTATTTGATAAATAAACTCTACTGTGACTCAAACCTACGCCCTAGCGTGAACCTACGAGATGCTGAACAAACTAAACTATAGAGCTCTGTATCAGAAAAACTCCTATCGTTTGGAGAATGGAAAAAGAATCTACTCATCCAAAACTTTGGGTAAAAAGTATATAACAAAATTGTACACAGTATGAAATATTATATAGAAATTTTTAATAAGAAACCTGACAGTTTATAAAATATATGACTTGGTGAGTGAGAATTGATATTTTTTTTATTTTGAAAATGTTTTTCCCATCGATTGATAGTGACATTGGATGATTTAGGTGCGTATTGAATCTAATTTCTATTTGTATATTTATGATGATGCAAAATTCAAAAATGTATCATGGATTTCGGGAAATAATGAATACAGTATATTGAAAGAACTATGGTACTATGTATGGTGTATGAAAAATGAGAAAGATAATTCTTCCTAACTACTGAGAAATACCTTAATATGTATGATTCAAACATGGAATTTTGGAATTATTGGCAAAATTGAAGTCGTTATTTCGGGAATGAAGTCGAAATTTCTAATTTAAAGTCGAATTTTCAGATTAAAGTCGAATTTTTGAAATCGAAGTCAGAATTTTGGGTGTTAGGTCTTCATTTCGGATTTGAATGTATGAACAAGTGATTGAATGAATAGTCATTTCACTACACTATGCAAATATTCACGTATGTTTTCCATTCTTCCGAAACTATTAGATATTGAAAACTTCGTAGATGTTCTGTGAACATCTACGAAGTTTTCAATGAATGTGCAGGTGAACATGTGCGATTAAATAGCGAAACACAATGAGAAGGTTCAACATTTCCAGATGGATTCAGAAAACATTGAGACATGAGAAAGTTCATCCAATTTCAATGAGGTATTTTAGCAAACTTCAGTTGTCAGAATTTGTGAAATGGGCAAATCACGTTTTGTCAGAGTTATCATAAATTCCGGTTCTCATCGTTCATATATTTCAAAACTCTTGCTTTAGAAATGGCACATGGACAGAAGAAAACTATACATGCTCTTTTTGGAAGAGTTCGTTCCGAAGTTATTATTTGTAATGTTCTTCGTTTGATAAGAAATTGTTTCTTATGTATGTGTTCACATCGAGACTGTAAACTATACTGCTTTTGCAATGTTGTCAGACTGTTCTCAAAATATTTATTTCTACATACATTACATCGCTATAAGGTCACGCTACAAGATGTCACTGTGAAATATGTACGTCAGTTTGAAGCTCTTAATCAAACTGTTATCTGTAGTCAAATTATGTCGATTTGGAAAGATCTTTGGATGTTAGAACTCACTGAGTTCGGAATTTCTATATCTAATACTGAAGATGGTCCAATTGAAATTTTGATAGGCGCAGATATTACAGGGAAACTATCAACTGGAAACCAACATATCTTAAGGAGAGATTTAGTTGCAATGGCAATGAAACTTGGTTGGACCCTGATGGATAAAATATCTAGTAAATTGTCTGATATTCCTGAATCTTCATCGTTGATAGCTACTTCTTCATTATGTTCGAACGATATATCTAGTTTGTGAAGTGTAGATGTTTTAGGGATTGCAGATCCTAATGAAAGGCAAAGAAATAAAAAATATGAGACCGATATATTGAGAACATTTTCCAAAACTATTTCTATAAATGATGAGGGTCGTTATGAAGTTGAGTTAATGTGGATGGATGGGCATCCATCACCACCAAATAATTTTCACTCTGCAAAACGACGTCTAGATAATCTCATGAAAAAATTGAAAAACGATGGATGTTATAACGATTATAATGCGGTGTTTAAAGAATGGCTACAAGAAAAGATTATAGAGAAGGTTCCTATTGTATAATATGATTCTGGTAGTTATTTTTCGCCACATCATCATGTAATGAATTGAACAGTTCGTCAACAAAATTATGTTCTGTTTTTGATGGCTCTGCCAAAAAAATCCTTCTTTAATTCACTGTTTCGAAAAAAGAGTTGATCTGATTGAATTTATTTCTTCTATATTGATTGGTTTCAGACTTGAAAATATTGGGATAATTGTTGATATCCGGAAGGATTTTTCACAAATTAGTCTAAAAAACGAGAACAGACATTTTTTGAAGTCTGTATGGTACGATGAAGAGGGTAATTTTCAGAAATATCGACATGCCAGGGTAGTCTTTGTATCATCTTGTAGTCCGTTCATGCTTGCTGCAGTTATTCATTTTCATCTCGAATCATTCCTCAAACATCGGATTGAAAATTTTCCGATATCCGATATCTCCAAACTAAAAAGCAGTTTTCATGTTGATAACTGCGTATCAAGTATGAGCAGTGTGGAAGAATTAAATCAATTAATTTCAGATTCTACTCAAGTTATGTCAATTGGCAAATTTGATCTGCGCGACTGGGAATTCTCTCTTGAAGAACATACCAATTCTGAATTTTTGGGAGATGATGTATCACTTGTACTAGGATAGTAGGAGATTTGAGCCGGTTCTAAGCCTCCCTCCACCACTATGACGTATTATTTGCTTTTTTATTGGTTGTTGTTTGGTGAAGTCAAGGTGATGTGACCTTGAAAGGTGTGGTGTATGGATCGTTCAGAATTTTTTTCCCGGTTCTAATCCTCTCCCCACCAATATGACGTGTTATTTGCTTTTTTTTTGTTGTGCAGTGAAATCAAGGCGTTGTGACCTTGAAGTGTCTGGTGCATGGATCGTTCAGGTTTTTTTTTTTCATATGAGATTTTGTGTGTGTATGTGTGTGTGTAAGAGAATGCACGGTACAGGGTTTCATCATGTGCTTGTTTGTCTATGTACGAACATACGTCTGCATACTTCGAAGATCCTCCAAGTAATGAATGCTCCATCGGTGTGAGGGCACCAAGTTAGTAGTAGAGTGACGTCACAGCAATAACCTTTCAACGGCTAGAGAGCGACATGTTCACTCCACGACGTGTGGCAGAGTAATGCGTATTCATCGGTCTGCTCTCACCTCCCTCGATGTAGTGAAGGATGTGACGTAACGCATCGCCCCAGACTCGCCATCAATGGTGACACGCAGGCGGGCGACGACTGTGCTAACGTCTGTCCTCTCCGAGAGCGCCACGACAACTACTTGTTCGTATCGCTCTCGAAGCAGTGAATGATGTGACGTAACGCATCGCCCTACCCTCGCTATTGATGGTGACACGCAGGCGGGCGAGGACTGTGCAAACGTCTGCCCTCTCCGAGAGCGCAACGACCACTGCTTGCTCGTACCGGCAACTGTTATCGCATCAAGTTGGGAGATGGGCTTGGCTGTGACGTAAGACATCTCTAGTGGATGCATCGATGTGTCCTTACCTACCCTCACTCTCGACGGTGATGCGCAGGCAGCGTGGACTATGGTATTTAAGAAGCGGGGGAGTGTTTGTTATGTCAGTTTGCATCGAGTGAGTTAGTGAGAACATATCATAAAAAATGTATTCTTGTGAATGTGGTAAATCTTTTAGTCGTAGTGACAACCTTCGTCGTCATTAGCTCCAGAGTTGCCAAGGAGGTCCATCAGTGAAACGAGTGAGATTAGATGACGCTGCAGCACCTATTTACACATGTAATTGTTGTAATGTGATGATTCCATTGACTCAAGTGAATTCTCACAATAGAACTCTACAACATAAGAATAATACATGTGTTCAATTCAGTGATGGTGTTCAAATTATAAAGAGCGCCTTCAAACGTCGGATTGCGACATACAGGGTGCAGAGTTCCATTGTTTCCACCGATTACATGTTATTCTTTAATGAAATCAGGCAGAAAGTTATAGAATTATTGGAATCGGCCATCAGGGTTCACAAAATCATCAAAGTGAATATGGAAGTATTTGGGAGTTATATTCTACAAACACAAGACCTGAAGGAAACTAAATCATTCAATTCACAGAATAGAACAGTTGATCAATCTACTGATTTGAATTCCTTATTTGATGGATTTCGAAATGGGATTATCGCTCAAACTACAGAATTCCAGGAACGTGATTCAGGTAAGCATTTCTACCAAGTTTTAATTGGATGGATTGATAATTTTGTTTTGTATTCAAGGTTGGACTTGTGAAAAAATCATGTTTCTGGAGTTGAACGTTAATAAATACAGCCCGCTCAGTGGATGTTCATATGTGAAGCTGCCTGAATGTATCGAGCGTAGGAAGGCCGAGGTTAATGTCCGTAATGAAGATCAGCATTGTTTTGCATGGGCTATCACTTCAGCACTACATCCTGCAATCGATAGAATGTCAGAAGTTTCATCGTATCCACATTTCAGTACAGTCATAGATGTAACAGGTATGAATTTTCCGGTAAAGTTGAAGGATATTGTGAAATTTGAAGACAAGAATGATATTTCAGTTATTGTGTACGGTTTATAAAGTAAATTCGAGAAGGGTAAAATAATGTATGAAATAATTGAACCATTACGTTACTCTCAGAGAAGACTTAGAAGACATGTCAATTTGTTACTTATCACAGATGATTTCGGTAATAATCATTATTGTTGGATCAAAGATCTTTCAAGATTAGTTTCAAGCCAATTATCGGCTCATGAACATAAGAAATATTTTTGTGATGGCTGTTTATTATATTTTTCTAATGAACAATTACTATTACGTCATAAGATAAATGATTGTAATCACTTGAGTACTACAACACCATCAAACAATTTCAAAGTCAATAAATATGGGAAAACGGTACCTGAAAATATACTAACTTTTGAAAACTTTGAGAAACAAATGAAGGTACCATTTGTAGTGTATTCCGATTTTGAATCAGTACTGAAGCCGATTCAAACCACTAAACCAAATCCTGAATACTCGTATTCGATCAAGACATTCAAACATGAGCCTTATTCATTTGCTTATTTGATTGAATGTTCATACAATGATGATTTATCAAAATTTGTTTCGTATAGGGGTGTGGATGCAGCCCAGAAATTCGTTAGCAAAATCGAAGATGATTTGAAAAATATTTTTGTGAAAATCATCTCAGGTTTCCTATTCCTATGGATGTACAAACTCCTGAGGAAGAGGAACAGTTTGCTTCTGCCACAAATTGTGGCATTTGTTCTGAACAATTTAATGATGACGAAGTCAAAGTGAGGGATCATTGTCACCTCACAGGAAAAAAAAGGTCCCCTGCTGCTCATTCATCTTGAAATTTGAATTTTAAATTACCAAATTTCATTCCTATAATTTTTCACAATCTGAGTGGATATGATTGTCATTTATTCATAAAGGAATTGTATAAAAACAAAGATAAAGTGGATGTCATCCCACAAGCTAATGAGGAATATATATCTTTCACAAAACATCTCTTTACACACTCCTATACGGATGAAGATGGTAGGGTGAAGAAGAATTATTTGAAAATGAGATTCATTGATAGTTTCAGATTCATGCCCAGTTCTTTGGAGAATTTAGGTGCAAATTTAACATCTGATCAGTGTATCGAGATGCGCAAAAATTTCCCACAAATTGAAAATTTCAATTTGATGAGAAAGAAAGGTGTATTTCCCTATAGTTTTGTTGATGACATCGAAAAACTGAATCATCCAAGACTTCCAACCAAAAATCAATTTTATGATAATCTCAATAATTGTGAACATATATCAGATAATGATTATGGGAGAGCTCAACTTGTTTGGAATTTATTCGAATGTCAGGATTTGGGTGAATACTCTGATTTATATTTAAAGTCAGATGTGTTACTTTATGTGACATTTTTGAAAACTTTAGAAATATATCTGTTGATAAATATAAATTGGATCCGGCACTATACTTCACTGCACCCGGATTATCATGGGATGTCGTGTTGAAATATACTAATATTGAATTGGAATTACTAACTGATATTGATATGGTTCACTTCTTTCAAAAAGGTATTCGTGGTGGAATAAGAAAATGTAGTGAAAGGAAACATTAAGCAAACAATAATTTTTTACCGGATTATAATCCAAATGAACCATCTTCATTCATTTCATATCCGGATGCAACAAATCTATATGGTCATAGCATGTCGCAACCATTACCAACAGGTGAATTTTCATGGTTAGCACCTCATGAAATTCTCAATCTTGATATAATGAATGTGGATATTGATAGTCTTTATGGATATGTATTGGAAGTGGATATACATTATCCCCAAGAACTTCATCATGAACATTCCGATTTACCATTCTTAGTTGAACGTTTTATACTTCCATATGCAAAATCGAAAGTTCCCAAATTATTTCCAAATTTAAACGACAAAAGAAAATATATTGTTCACTATAGAAATTTACAGTAAGCTGTCAATCATGGTTTGATAGTGATGAACACACATAGAGTATTGAGGTTTAAGCAATCATGTTGGATGAAGCCTTATATAGATTTGAATACTGAAATGCGTAATAGGTCTAATAACAAATCTGAAAAAGATTTCTACAAACTAATGAATAATGCAGTCTATGGAAAAACAATGGAAAACGTAGACAATAGAATTGATGTTAGACTCATTACACATTGGGAAAATAAAAGAACTATAGGTGCTTGTTGTCTCATATCGCGACCAAATTTTAAAAAATGCTCTATTTTTACAGGAAAGTCTGTTGCCATTCAATTGGCTAGAGTAAAAGTTCATCATGATAAACCACTATATTTAGGATTTTCCATTCTAGAATTATCTAAAACAGTATGATTTTTTCTATGGATGTATCAAACAATAGTTTGGAGAAGATGCGTCCTTACTCTACACTGATACCGACTCCCGTATTCTCAAAGTGAATACAGACAATTTCTATGAATTTATCAAAAATAATATAAATAAGTTCGATACATCTAATTATAAAATAGGAAACCTATTCAATATTCCAGTGACAAAGTCAGTTCTGGGTAATTTCAAAGGTGAATTCCCAAATGATCCAATAATCAGCTTTTACGGTACAGGTGCTAAAGCGTATTACGTGAAATCTGTTGATGGTGAACTGAAGAAGGCCAAAGGTTTGAAACGACCTGTTATAAAGAATGAATTGACATGTGAAGACTATGAAAAAATCATTGAAGAGGGAGGTATGATATTCAGGAAGATGAACTCGTTCAGAAGCGTATTGCATGATATTTACACTGAATTGAAAAATAAAGTCGCTTTATCGTATCATGACGACAAGAGATTCATCATTCCGAATACCACTCGAACTCTTCCATGGGGTCATACCGATATAGAGTTTTATCGAAATGATCCTAATGATAACATTCGTTGGGTGTCTGAAATCGTTCATTCATTCTCAAGAGAGCGCCTTAGACCAACTAATCAATTTGTTGACTGTAGAGATATAATTGAATTATAATTCGAAGTATTATTGCTTCAAACCGGAACATTCTTATTTGTGATTATTTGTGATTATTGTATATGTATCACTTTTACCAAGTTACTTAGATGAATAAAAAATGATAAAAATATTATTTGTTTCATTTCTATTTTCCTAACCAATTACTGTAAAGTATATAGCATGATGTAAATGAAAGAAATATCAGTTTGAAAGAATCATCGTAGAGTGCACAATGTCTAAAACAATCGATAAGTTTGCTAGAAAAATAAAATTGGGTGGTAATGTCATTCGAGGTCCTCCCGGGATTGGTTTTAAATTAACAAAAGATGGTCATTATGACATGCAAAGAAAAATATTGAAAAATACAAGCGAACCAATTGACAAGAGTGATTGTGTAACTGTATCATATCTTGAGGGGGAAATTAACGGAACAAAGGAGGTTATACTTCTAGCCCTACAAGCTGCAATACAATCCACAATAGGCAATATTGCTCGCGATGCCCGTCAAGCATTTGACGACAAAATTGCAGAGGCTCGGATAACTTTCACTCGTAAATTTGACAAACTTACAAATGATGTAGACATAAAAATGTCTGACATAGCAGCGTCTACAAATAAAAAATTTGATGCTATGTCAAACATAACAGCGACTACAATGAAAAAGTATGATGTACTGGAAAAGAGAGTTGAAGTTTTGGAGAAAAGCCATGAAGTCAGGCTATCAGGTGGACTGGGATATCCAACACTGGGCGTGGCCCGTCAGGGCCACGCCTCCCCGTCGCCACTCACTTTTCAGAGAGCCCGCCCCCCTTCCCTAAGCCCCGCCCCGCCCCCAACACCCAACACTTGCGCATGCACACCCCTACCCTCAACGCGCGTGCGCGCTCCCACCATTTTCCCACCACTCGCGCATTGATGTCGATACCCTCCGGAGAGCATTCCACAACATTCAGTACGACAAGTCATCTCATCGAGAGCAGTCCACTCCAGTATAGCGCAGTACCTTCCAGTGACCAAATTGAATTTTGAGTAAGTTAACAATGTTATTTTTTTATATCACCTAACTTTGTATTATTTTTCATTTTCAGAATGGCAACCAATACCCAGGAGACAAATAATGCTGTGGCATCCATCATGCTGGTGTCCAGTGCCCAGGAGAAGGCAGCCACTTCGGGGCCGGTGACCAGTGACCGCGAGTTAGGAGCAGATCTACCAGCCCTGACTTATTCGAGGAGGAGGAGGAAGTCAGGGCTGTGAAGAAGGTTTGCCAACGACCTGCAGCGAGGCTTGGTCCTATTCCTAAGTACCGAGCTACTTGCAATAGGACTAATCCTTATGCAGGTAGTTGGTCGACCTCTCGTAAGAGGGCCTCTACACCACCTGCAGCAGCACTGGAAACTCCGAGGGCGTCTTTTCCGGAGTAAGTCATATTGACTCCGTTGGCGGCGCCACTACCACCGCTGCCAGCGACACCGGCGGATCCTGAGGTGTTGGTGCCACAAGTGCGACAGCCTATCGGAGAGGTGAGTGAAAAGATGAATACTTTTCTACAGAGGTGCAAAGAAATAGAACATGCTGCCCGATCTAGTGAGGCCGCGTTGGCTAACATGAACCGCCTAAAGGGTGAAAAGGTTAAGCGACGTAGGGAATTAGAGAAAGAAATGGCCGAACTAGATCGTGATATTGCATCTCTGGAGGAAAGGTGTGAAGCGGCAACCTTTTCGATAGAGCTACACAAAAGGTTATGTGATATTATGGACTCTTTTTTGTAGGTTAAGTATAAATATAAGATTAGTTTTAAGATAGTTAGGAATATTTAATTAAGGTAGTTTTAGGTTTATATTTGTTAAGTTTATATTAAATAAGGGAAAAGGAAGTGAAATAAAGGGTGTACATTGTTTTTTGGTTTGGTACACATTGAACAATGCGATGGTTGGAGCATTTTTCTTCACTTCCTCATATTATTATTAATTTTTTTTTATTTCAATTCAAAGTTCTTCTAGACATATACCTCATATCAATTTTGGTGTTCTCTAATCACTTGTAAATAATTTCATGTGAAGAAAATTTAAAAATAAAAAAAAATAGACATATTTCAAAATGAAATCGGCAAGTATATTTCATTTGTATTTTATTCATTCAAGTATCTCTTTCATTGAATATGTCATATGTCACTTTGCAATTTACCCCTACTCAATCCCCACTCCTCTCCCACTCCCTCTCAAAAGTATAAAAGTAGAAATCATCTGATGAAACATTCAGTTGATCAGCTAGCATCGAGATGGAACCTGATTCAACTACTGAGCCCTATAGTGTCCCGGAGCCTCAGATGCCTTACTATGCATCTATACAGGAAGGATTCGTGGACTCCACAACGGCACCTCATGACATTCCCTCCAAATTCATGAATAATGACTACAGGGTGCAGGTTCAGAATGTCACTGGGAGTGATGAAGCTGACCTATCGGACGGGGATTATCCGGATCCCAACCAATGGAATGACGAATGGGGTGACCCACCGCCTGGAGACACCACAGATGATGACGATGACGACGACGACGACGATGACGCTGTCGACATCAGACTTCTACTATCCCCAATCCTTATCGAGGACAGTCCTCCACCATCTCCCATCCTAATTGACGACGAAGATGTCCTAAATTCCGACGACGATATGTAATCGTTTCCCTGTTTCTCCCACCCTTTCCTTTCTTTGCCTTTCCTTACCTTCCACGGAGTACACACTTTTTGGTTGGTGTACACGAGGCACTGCGAGGTGGGGGTGGTGTCTTCCTCCCTCTCTCTTATTAGTTTTTTCATAATAATCACTTAGAATTTCTCATAATAATCGCTCAGAATTTCATGAAGATCGTCATTCTTAATATTTTCGAATCTCAAACACTGTTCTACATTTGCACTTCACCCCCTCCGTTTTATTTCTTCTAATATAAATATAGTATCAATCCCAGTTCTATATCATTCTTCCACAATGTCGAGTACAGGACCCATTCAAGTACATGAAATAGATTCAACGTCTGATCATTTGAGTACAACCTTCGCTCAATTTCTGCAGCGAATCTATGATCTTCCTGATAATTTCGCAGAACGAGTAGAACAAGGTATTCAGGAGGACATAGATGCAGAGTTTGAGATGGCTGTTGACGATAACAATCTAGATGATTATGCGGATGATGTGATTAGTGTATCATCTGATTCAGATGATTATGACGACGACGACATCATGAGTATAACATCTGATTCAGATGACTATGAGGATGATATCATTAGAATATCATCTGATTCAGATGACGAAACCATAATTATTGTTTCTGATGGTGAGGAGCGTTAGTCCATATCATTGCATGGGTTAATAAAAAAACAGCCCTTTTCAGGGCTACAATTAAAGACTGAAACAATAAAAAATAGCTCTTTTCAGAGCTATCATTATACTTTCAAACAGAAACAGGTTCATACCATTGTTAACATTATATTAACATTATAGTCTCAAACAAAATGTATGTATGTAAAAGTATTCATCATTATATGCATACAATGATTGACAAAATGCCAACTTCAACTTTCATTTAAAGTAGTACTCATCATATGCATATATATTCAATGACTATAAAATTCCAAATTTCGACTTTTCAGTCAAAGTAGTAATTTATTTGTCATATAATGTATAGATATTCAAAGACTAACAAATTTCCAACTTAGACTTTTTATTAGTCAAAGTATTCATTTGTCATATAATCTATGAATACTAATACAACTAACTACTGTTTGTGTGAATAATGTAGCCCTGAAAAGGGCTGTTGTTTTTTTTTTGACCAATAGGTCCAGGGTTATTCTGCCACAGGTTTCACATTATTGCAAATTACGCAAGCTGATACTCTCGTGAAATTCGTAAGCGGTCTTTCACATGCCTCACACCAATATTGACCCATCTCCATCATAGAGACCCTATCGTGGATATTAACGTGTTGATACCAGCCACCGTTATTGTTCCTCATTGAATAAAATCGGAAACAGCACCAACATTACTTTTTTATGCTGCCATCAATCGTTTCGATCTGCACAAGCGCATTCATCACTCAATAAAAATCGGCAGGATCTTCTAAGGTATCGGTGATGTTGAGCATTCGGTGACCGATTCTCAAAGCGCTATCACCTTCAGATGAGTCTGCTACAACCCCTTCATCTTCACCTTCACCATCCACGACTAGCTCAACGACCATGTTTTCATCTTCATCGCTCTCAGCCTCAATTTCAACTTCGTTGACTTCAAGGTCAATCTCCACTTCATCAACTCCAACACCTTCTTCAACTCCAACACCTTCTTCAACTATCACTTCCTCTAGCGGAATGTTGACATCCTCATCATCTGTCTCGTCTATCCAATTATAAGTATCAATAGCAGATATTCTGTTTAATGCAGCAACTATTTTTTGAGTATTCATCTTAACGTTTTCTCACAGATGCAGAGTGAATGAATGAACTCTAGGTTTGCAAGTCGACTTATATAGGTAGTGGTGGTAGTGCGACTCCCACTTGACTTGTTTAGAGTGGAAGAGAAGGAGAAGTTATCCCACTATCCTTTCACATGATGTTGATTTGAGATCGTCGGAATAGGAGAGAGCATTCAGAGTTTCTGTAAGTCATCTCTCAATATTTCTAATCGAATTAGTAAAATGCCGTTTCCAAAAGAGTGGAATGAAAAACCAAAAGTGTGTGTCTACCCAATGATGATTGCAGGGGCTATTTGTGCTACTTTTGCCAAATAAGTAGACCTAAGGATTCAATCAAACCATGTACTGGTATGTGTAGTGATTGTGTGTCGCGGACTCAACTATCGCCTCCTTCTCATCCGCCGAAGCGAACAAAATCGGATTATCGTCAACAACAGTTACAGTCTCTGAAGTGTTCCGAACCTATAATATTTAATAATATAGGTATCTGTAGAAATATTTGTGGTACCTGTGCTGCCGTTCCAGCTCCACTGCAACGTTGTTTGCGTTGTGATACATATTCCATGAATTGTTGGAATCATGTATGCAATACATGTAGAAGTACTTGGGATCTGTGTGAGAAGGTTGGTCAACTCTACCCAAATATATATATATATATATATATATATATATATCTTGAGCTTATTTGTATTATTTTCTCACATTTAAAAATACATGCATGCAACACAAAGTTTTCCTCTTAAATGACTAAGATTGTTACATGCGTGAATAGTTTAGTGAAAGAGCGCATGTGCCAGTTGATGAAAGAGCGCATGCGCTAGTTTATTTTCTTCTATAAATTGTGAGGTCTCAGTAACATCATCACCTTTCCTATCCACATTCTATTGCTATCACATATCATTCCTCAGACCTTAATAATCATTAGCATGAGCTCTATGCCGCTATTGATTGCTGAAGATGGTTCACCACGACCACGACTGCAAAGTTAACGACTTCGTTAACTTTGCAGATGTGCCGGAACCAAATGAGCAAATTATTATTGAAAATCCTATCGTTTCGCAATTATCATCACTCAAACACTCTTCATCTACCATTCCTCTTGGTGTTGATAAGAAAAATAGAACAATCAAGAGGAAAGTTACTAATGCATCTTCATCGATTGTCACTGACTTTAAAGGAAAGAAAGAATCCAAAAATGTTGTGCGACTGAAAAAACCCGCAACGAAAAGTGACAGATCGAAGAGGAAGCCGAAAGGTACTCCTAAAGAAATGGAGAGTGATTTGGAAGCTGAACCGCTATCTTCTTTCAGTCCACTCCATCGGTTTGTAGAAATGAAAAGGAAAGCAAGATGCCGTCTTGTAAAGGCACAGATGACTATTGCTGAACTTGAAAAGAGTGAGCGAGCTATTAATGCTAATAATGAAACTCTTGAAGCATTAGATGCCACGATTGCATTAGCGAATGTTGAATTGGCTAGAATGTCTAAAGATGCTGATGAACTCCGTTCAAAAATTGGTAGAGATAATCAATTCCATCAACGTTCGAGAATGCAAGCTCAGGCTGAGCTTGAGGAGTCGACTGAGCTTTATGAGACGGCATTATCAGTGAGAGATAATTGGCAAAAAGAGTTGGATACTGCATTTCAAAGTGACGGTGATTAGTTTTGAGAATGATGATGTGTTTTCAATATCGTGAGTTGAAAAATATAAGTGGAAATGGAGTATACAATTAATTTGGTTTGGTATACACAGAACGTTGCGAATGGCTGGGGCAACGTTTACCGCTGCAACATTTTCAATTCACATACTTATAATTGAAATGAAAACAATAATGAACTTTAATATTACTTTATTCATAAATACACCATTAGATACATTTAAACCATATTTGATTCATCAATCCAAGAATTTTGTTCGCTAGGAAGGCCTAACTACTTTACATATACTTTATTTTTTCTTCTCTTCAACACCTTTTCAATCAGATATACGTCAGGATTCTCGGTTCGTAATAACTCTTCTTCGTAAAAACATCCTCTAATCGATTTTTCATTCATATCTTCAAGATTATAAGTCGTTGGGGTGGTTTTATTAATTTCAACAATCTTGAAGAGCTCCGTGGTAAAATTCGCAGTGTAAGACTTTTCAAAAATATTTTTGTATTTGCTTATACGTACAATATCATTCAATTGGAATTTGGGTTTACTTTGTTTTCCTCCAATTCCATTGATACCTTTGAATTTCAATTTTGTTGTTGAATATACATTGATGAGTGCCATACCTATTGTATGATGAACTTTATTGTTATATCTACTAGTTATAATTGGAAGAATATCAAGCCATTTGTGGTGACCTCTCATCGAAAATGCCTTTATTGTACGAATCACTCTTTCTGCTATAGCTGCCTTCTTTGTGCTGAATGTTGAATAATGATTGATTTTATATTCTCGCATGAGAGATGAGAAGCTTCTATTGAAAAATTCTTTCCCTTGATCGCTTCAGTCCACAAATATTTTGAGTAACAATCAATCACTACAAGTATATATCGGTATACTTTATTACTTTTTTCATAAGGTTTTAGTTCAACTAGATCTATTTGCCATAGATCTGCAAAACTTTTGATGGTGGTTATTCTCCTACGAAAATCACGTCTTGCAGGTCTATGTAATTCATTAACAACTTGTCGTTTGATATCACTTATTTCATTCGTCATTCTATTTCAATATGATTAAAGAGGAAAAAAATGATAATGTTACTGCACTGAATGATGATGTAACAGTTACAGTGATCATCACTTACAGATATATTAATATATTAAATATTAATATATTATATATACATATATATATAATATATATATATATATATATATATATATATATATATATATATATATATATATATATATATATATATATATATATATATATACTGGGTGTCAACGAATCTATTAGACAAGCCATAATTTCTAGACTATTAGGAGAATTGAAATGAGATTTGGTATAGTTGAATGGTATGTGGAGAGGAATGTTTTCACATATTTTTCACTTTCCGGTCACTTTCAGTTTCAGCGGAAATGGCTCCGGTTCTGAATTTTTAAATGGAACACCCTGTATATTGTAACATTTTTGGATTTCTGAGACAATTCTGGATCAGAAACTGACATTTCCGGAAGTTTTTCAGCCTACTTGATTTTTTCAGAGTCACTTTTAAAATTGCATCTAGGTGGCCATGATCGGACGTAAACTAATCTATGGACCTCAGGTGATATCAGAAAATTGCAATAGCGGAGTTTTAGTGACTAGTGTGTTGAATATGAATGAGACAAGTTTACAAAATAACATTTTCGTGTCTAACTATTATTTTTCAAATGGCGACCATTTTTTGACAAGCAATTTCCGAAAAAAGGATTTTTTGACGAATCTAACGTTACTAATTTATTTGCGATTGGATCAACAAATTCAACAAATTTAACTAATAATTTCAGCGATGCACTTAGATTTTTTGCAATATCCTAAGTTCTTGAAAATTCCACTATAGTAAATTTTCAAAGTGCATCCCTCCTTGTTCAAGACACATTTCAGCTCGTTCAATTGTTTCTCTCAACACGTTTTGTAACATTTGAGGCGATATACTTCTAAATGCCTGTTGAATCCTTTCTTCTAAGATTTCGAGAGTGGCTGGGGCTGTTGCATAGTAGACCCTTTCTTTTACATATCCCCAAATGAAGAAATCTAACACAGTCAGATCCAGTGAGCGGGCAGGCCACCGTACTGGACCGTTGGTTGCAATAACTCTATTATTAAAATGCTCTATTAAAAAATCAAGTACGTCTCTGCTATTATGGGGTGGTGCTCCATCTTGCTGGAAGTAAATTTGCCGTAAAACTTCTAAAGGCATATCATTAAGATGATCCTCGATTTCATTTTGAAGAAAACCCAAGTATCTAACCCCTGTTAACTGACCTTGAAACAATATTGGACCAATTATTCTGTTTCCAACGATACCAGCCCAGACATTGACGCCAAACCTTTCTTGAAAATTGCCCTCTCTCATTGCATGTTGATTTTGTTGGGCCCAGTACCGACAATTCTGCTTATTAAACATGCCATTATTTGTAAACCGTGATTTGTCGGAAAATAGAATGAAGTTGATAAAATTTGGGTTAACTCTATGATTTTGAAGCAACGAATCACAAAATACTACTCTTCTATTGCCGTCGTCAGCATACAAATGTTGATGTAACTGATATTTAAATGCTCGATATCCGTGCTTTTTCAGTATTTTTCTTGCTGATTCGTGAGTTATCTGCATTTCTCTACTAATTTCTCTTGAAGAAACCGTTTTGTCAACTTCTACCATAGCAAGAACGTTAATCTCAGTCTCCTCATTTATGACAAACCTCTGTTCTGCGTCTCGATTTCCCTCTTGCCTAAAACGACTCTCAACATAGGGAAAATACTAATGAGATGGGTGTTGCCGATTGGGATATCTCTGAGCATACAACTCAGCAGCTTTCCTTGAATTTCTGTGGCATTCTCCAAACAATAACAAGATATCCACTTTTTCACTCCGAGTATACATTATTTCGACGAAAAATTGAACTGAAATTAACGAAAATCAAGAGAAACTTCTACTTTCTGCTCATAAAGCTTATGTCACTGTCATAACCTAGGTGAGCGTTTTGTTCTCCAAAGTGGACTTGATGGAAATAACCGCAAAATATTATGCATCATTCCTATCCATGGCACCCTTGACAAAAGTAAATGAATTTGTATCGAGTATTTTCCTCAGTAATATTTAATTTATGTTCTTATTTGTAATCCAATCGCAAATAAATTAGTATCGTTAGATTTGTCAAAAAATCCTTTTTTCGGAAAGTGCTTGTCAAAAAATGGTCGCCGTTTGAAAAATAATAGTTAGACACGAAAATGTTATTTTGTAAACTTGTCTCTTTCATATTCAGCACACTAGTCACTAAAACTCCGCTATTGCAATTTTCTGATATCACCTGAGGTCCATAGATTAGTTTACGTCCGATCATGGCCACCTAGATGCAATTTCAAAAGTGACTCTGAAAAAATCAAGTAGGCTGAAAAACTTCCGGAAATGTCAGTTTCTGATCCAGAATTGTCTCAGAAATCCAAAAATGTTACAATATACAGGGTGTTCCATTTAAAAATTCAGAACCGGAGCCATTTCCGCTGAAACCGGAAGTGACCGGAAAGTGAATAATATGTGAAAACTCTCCTCTCCACATACCATTCATCTGTACCAAATCTTGTTTTGATACACCTAATAGTCTAGAAGTTATGACTTGTCTAATAGATTCGTTGACACCCGGTATATATTATATCTTCTTCACGTAATTCTTCAATTATTGAAATTATTTCATTATCATGTCCGGTATGTCCAGCTGACTTTGAAGCTACCAATAGTCGTAGGCGAGCAACTAACTCTTTCGGTGAATTCCAGTACACATAATTCACAGATTTAGAATTATATATTTTCTCCATTTTCACTCGTTTGAGTGCTCCACCAATTTTACTTCTACTTCTTATTGGATATTGTCGTGAGTCTAATAGAGGTTTGATAACTTCACGAAATTTTTTAGAATTTGTATTTTTAAAATCATTCTTCAGATGATATTGTTCATATGGAGCATTCGTTATTTTCAATATTTTGGAATATACTTGACGAGTTTCTTTATTATCAACATCTTGTGGATTCTTCAAAAAGATCATATCATACAATTCTGGACTACCTGCGCATTCATATTTTTTCACTTTATTAACATCCCAAAAAGAAATATTTCCATCTTTGAAATGCACCACTAGACTTCCCATTTTCAGCTTTTGTGTAATAGGATCCATACGTACGCCAAATGTTCCATCATATGCTGGATTTCTAGATTTTACATTATTCAAATGTTTCATCAAAACATCTTCACCACTTTCATTCATATCAGGTGAGGTGTCAGGATCCGAGGAATCGATGTGGGACGATGATGGTGTTTCGAATAGAGTTGTTCTCATATCGTCTTGAAGTGTGCTCGTGTCACTATTCACAGATGATACACTAGCAAAAGATTGTTTTTTTCCTATTGGAGTACTCATGGGATAATTTGAAGTAGATTGAACAGTTCCATGATTTGGTGATAACACTGGTGATTTAGAGGTAGCGTTTGATGATAAAACATTCAATGGTTTCGTTATGGGCTCATATAATCTTTCAAGTGTCGTACGATTTTCAATATTATCATTCTTGATAGAGTTGAATTTCTGCCTGACAGCTTCTGTTGTCTCTGCTAGTTGACGTTTCAAATTCATTTCATTGTTTTTATTTTCAGAATACTTTTTTGTATTCATAATGCCCTGTTTTAAATTATAGCTTAATTCGCTGATGAAGTGACCTCTACAATATTCAGTGATCGAATAAGTTTCAAAAACAAGATCATGGGTATATAAAACTATCGAATCCTTTGCGATATCTACCTTCATCTATTTTTCTATCCTTATCAATGACTAGAAATCCATATTGGTCCTCCCAGCATTTAACACACATCAATTGGAATTGTTTGAATGTTACATCGGGTGAAACATGATCTGAATAAATGTGATGTGAATTCGTCTCATCTTGTTTGAACATTATAATGAAATTGGTATTGTCACGCACTAACTGTTTGGGTACCCGTGAATATGTCTGTGTTAGATAAAAACAATCAACATCCTTATGACGTCCCATACAGAAATATGATCTAATAATATCTTGCTTTTCACATATCACATCATCGAAAATGAAATCAGAATTAGGCTTAGCGTCGGAGGGTTCCACTATTTCTGCATTATTGCTGAATGTATAAAAACCTAATCCTTTTATAGGTTTCAAAACACTTCGCAAGTACTGATATTTAGGTTGATTGAGTGATTTCGAATAGAGATACACATTTCTAAATCTCAGTCCTTGTGGATGTGTTAATAGTGATATCATTGCATTCGTCTTTCCACAATTTGAAGGTCCTATAACGAGTCCTCGAACTGATGATGGAAGTAGTGGACCATGTCTGAATACCCTTTGTCCATTCAATCCACACCCAAATTTCTCATCTAGATTATCTACAGCAAACTTTTCTTTCTGTTTTACAATGCGCATCGTGCCGTGGTTGGAGACTATATAAATGTTATTAGCTTATTCATTTCAATGTGTACCATCAAACGATACGGACGTATTGAAAGTGATCGTAAAATTAAAAGAGGTTGTGGTTTTGTTAATGATTTAATAAACAAACTTCCTTTCGAATTACATCTACCCGGAGGTTATCAATACTGTGGACCGGGTACAAAATTGAAACAACGTTTAGCTCGTAACGACCCTGGAATCAATAAATTAGATATTGAATGCAAAAAAACACGATTTTCAATATTCTAAGCATCCATCCGATCTTGCAGCAAGACATTTAGCCGACAAAGAACTTGAATAAAGCGCTTGGGATAGGGTTAAATCGAAGGACGCGAGTATAGGGGAAAGAGCAGCTGCATTACTTGTCATCAACATTATGAAAGCGAAAAGACATATGGGCATGGGTTGTAGTACCAATAAGGAAAAATGTAAGAGGAAACAAACGAAAAAAAATAAAATTAGAAAAGTTGCATTTGGTGCTGGGATAGTCCATAAAGTGCGAAATGTATTGAAGAGAGCTGGCGGGAATCAATTTGTGACGAATAATAGCAAAAAAGCGATCACTGTGGCATTGCAGGCAGCACGTAAATACCTCAAAGCTACCGGTGGAAAGAAGAAAATCCGCACACCACGCATAATTCCTGTTCCCAAGATCGGTGGACTTTTACCAATGATACCAATTTTTGCTGAACTATCCGCACTAGGAAGTTTGGCGGGAGCCACCGTTGGTATTACCAAGGCCGTGAATTCGGCAAAAGCCAGCAGAACGGCTTTAATGGAAGCCAATCGTCACAATAAAACCATGGAGGCTGTAGCATTAGGCAAACGCGGAAGTGGAATATATCTCAAACCATACCGTAAAGGTTTAGGACTATATTTAAAACCATACAAAGCCACAAACAAAACAAAAAACTAATTGAACCCCTACCTCAGAGGCCTCTTACGGATCTCGATCTCAGTTATGCACAAAAAATGAAAATTCCACATTTTCGTGGTGTTTTTATGCGTGATAGATTACCATCTTCAGGTCCAAAACAAAACGAGACAGCTATTGTTAATTAGGATGGAATAAGTGGACCAGGAACACATTGGGTGGCATATAAAAAATGTGGGAAAGAAGTCGCATATTTCGATAGTTTTGGAGATCTACCCCCACCATTGGAATTGACTCGATTCTTTCAAAAATGTTCGAATGTAAAAATCAAATATAACTATGATCGACAACAGAAATTTAATACAGTTTTCTGTGGTACTTGTGCTCTCTAAATTATTTTCCAAATAAAAATGGATTCAACACCAAAACTGGATCGGGAGGCTATCAAGGGAATGGGGTTTTCACTTAGAATGTTTTCAAAATATGGTACCTTGAAAAAAATGGATAAAGTGATGCTTGCAAATATGCCTAAGGAAGTGATACTTGCATGTGTTGCATATGTTTGGGAAAAGTTGCCTAAGCATCGATATAATGAAACATAGATATTGTTATGAGCACCACCACGATCAAAATTCAGATTCGGATGTTAATGATGGTCCTATACCTCGAAAGTCTATGTGTTGTATTTGTAATATAGAGGATGTGAATATTGGTATCAATAAAAATGTTACTTATTACAATACAACATATTCCAAAAAGTGTAAATTGTCTCAAATGTGCTGTTGCTGTGTACAATAATAAATTGAAATGTGTTTCAAAATATTCATCAGTCATGTCACGAAAGTTCGAGCTACAAGCTGTCGGGACAAGTGTCTTGAGTGCGGATTTTTTTCCACCAATTGAATTGGATAGGAACAGTCGTTATGGATTAGGACTTTTGGGATTCTATGGATGCAATACAATCAATAATATAACTGAAGCTAATAACTTAGTTAGTTTTAGAATCTGTAATAACAACTCATCGATACCCCAAAAGTTGACAATTGAAATTCAATGTTGTGCTTACGAAATAGAAGAGATCAATGCTGTCATACAGAAACATATCATGTTCAGATTGTTCCATGATAAAAAAACCAAATGATGCCGTTGCAGATGATATTTTCTATCTACACGCCAATAATAATACATTCAAATGTGAAATGCGATCCAAATATGAAATTGATCTGACACATCCAAATTCTATAGCAGAAATGATGGGGTTCGCTCATGGAATATTCCCACCAAATCAGATACATAAATCATCATTACCAATAAACATTACAACTGTGAGACTTATCCGCTTAGATTGCAATATAATATCTGGTTCATATATAAATGGTGAAGAATCCCACATTTTTTTCTCATTCGATATTGATGTTGAACCCGGCTACAATCTTACTAAAGAACCACACAGTATTATATATATGCCTGTCAGTTCAGAAGGTCGTCAATTGATTCACAACATTACAGTGCGTATTTTGGATGAAAAAAATAACCTTATTGATTTTGGAAGTGAAGAAGAGATTTTCATTATTTTGGAAATGAAGATAATCGATTAACTGTTGTTATGGGTTTCATTTATAATAGACAAAATCGCATTGAACAATCCCAAACGAGTTGCACTATCAAAAAGAAAGGTGTGCATAAAAAGAAGCTCATATGAAAAAAAATCTGAACGATCCATGCACCAGACACTTCAAGGTCACAACGCCTTGACTTCACTGCACAACAAAAAAAGCAAATAACACGTCATATTGGTGGGGGGAGGATTAGAACCGGGAAAAAATTTCTGAACGATCCATACACCACACCCTTCAAGGTCACATCACCTTGACTTCACCAAACAACAACCAATAAAAAAGCAATTAATACGTCATAGTGGTGGGGGGAGGCTTAGAACCGGCTCCTACTTAGGATTGATATGGAATAGGATGAGTGACACATTTGGAATGAATGATGTAAAGATAATCACTAAAAGAGTTATTTTATCAACTGCTCACAATATTTTTGATCCCATTGGATTCATTTGTCTAGTGCGAATATTTTCTCGTATTTGCAACAAAAAATCTGCTATTCAAACATTCGATAGGATGCAGTGGTTCCTGAAAATATTAAAGAATATACAAGAAAAGCTAGCATTTATTTTGGGATCAAGTAAAGAGGCATATGCCTCTGTTATTTTTTTCAGAACTGAATCATCACACGGTGTTAATTTACAATTGGTTCAAGCTAATAGATATAACAATTCCAAACATTGAGTTGTTGGGAGCCACCATTGGTTTTTGATTGTTAAATTCTGTTTTGGATTCTATGGTTCATGAAATGAACTTAGAAATGTTCTGTTGAACAGACTCAATGTTCTTGCTTGGATTCATCCGTCTGGAATAGAATTCAAGATATCCGGAAATCTACTTCAAAATCATTCCGGTATCATGTACCTGGTTACATGAATCTGGCTGATCTTTCATCGAGAGGTTATTTGTCAAAACAACTAGTATTGCTGAAGTGGTGAAAGGGTCCAACCTGGTTGAGAAATAGAAATTATTGACCAGAGCAGAATTTTGAATTTAACGAATAGGAGATTGTCCAGGAAAGAAAAACTCTCGAAAAACTCAATAGAGTTTTTCGAGAGTTTTTTTTTTTTTATTTTAGGTACCTATTAATATTTTTTTTCATTGCTCTGAGCGTTTTCTACAATTAACTTTGAAAAAGAAAACCTTTTATGATTATTTGAAATATATCTATGTATTTTAATAAGCAGAAAAAAAAAATGATAGCAATAATAACATCCGAAATGAACACTATAATTATAATGAAAATTAAATGAAGTAATTTATATAGGTAACCAAAAAAATTATTGGCGCAATAAATGTTCGAATTGGAGTCCTTCCATTTCGAGACATTTTCAATCTCGGATTTTCGTATCGCCCTTAATACACTTATTTGCTGCATTGTTGCGAAATCATTCAAAATCCTCAATATCGAGTCTTCCACATTTTCAATGTCCCCCATAGAAAATAGTTTAAAATAGTAATATCCGGTGATCTTGTAGACCATCTTATTGTCCCATTATTTGTCTCGAAATGGAAGGACTCCAATTCGGACATTTATTGCACAATTAATTTTTTTGTGTATATAAATTACTTACTTCATTTCGGATGTTATTATTGCTACCATTTTTTTTCCGCTCATCAAAACACATATAATTTATTTTTGTTGTAGATATATTTCAGATAATCAACCAATTTCCAGGACCGTAATTCGAAAGGGAATAATTCACACAATTATATAATCGAATATTACTGAAAAATCACGAAATATAAAATTGAATTCAATTTCTCAGTATGAAGTGAACGTCTGCGATCGAAAAACTACATAAAAAAATACAGGTCCGTATTTAAACATTCAAAGATGGAGGTGGCCCCAAGTCAGATGACACCCTGTATGAAAGATTAATGGATATATTCTGAGAGCCCACATCAAGTGCCAATAGCAAAATGTGTACAGATGCCTATATCTTCTTTATTCGCAGATGTCTGCGAATTTTTTGTTTTTCCTGTATATCTTCAGAACCAAAAGAGCTATATTCAATTTCTTCACATCATTGAATAGGTCTCTGAAATAGGCAACTTTGCCATGATTTAACCGATACTCTATCTCTTATCGTTTACGAGATCTCCATGTACAGAAATGAATTTGTATATTGTTGATATGCAATAAAAAATATATTGATATATTCCAAGCCAGCGCAGGGTAGGAAGGCGCGTCCATAAAACAAAATTATTTTTCCATCACTGTTTCTCCATGCCTTCAAATTTCCGGTGAGTTAATTTAAATTTATTATCAACATTACACCCGTACGGAGCCGGAGCGGGTCGCAAGTTTATATATGAGACAATGAACAACCAAGTTATCCGTTTCAGAGTAGTGGCTAAAATTATTTTAGAAACTCATTCAATGTCTATACTACATCATCAATAAAAATCGCAATTCAAGTGATATCAGAATTTAGCATGAAAATCATACTTTTTTTAACTTGTTTGCAACCAAGATCCTAACTCGAATATTCGACATATATTTTTATGATAACAGTCCTATCATTTCTATATGATATGATTGTGTATAAATTTCGAATTCGAGATAAAAATGACTCTACTATTCTGGGAATAGCAACCCAATCAATCACAAATCATTTTCATCAAAATGTACTTCGAAATAGGTTGTATTCTCTTGATTTCATTTGTTTCAGCTAACAGTAAGAACCTTTTTCAATTTTTCATTTCAAACACACCACCTGTGTGAATCAAGGTGTTGCACTATAATTGTTTTTTTCCAGCTGCTTCCAATCTTAAAATCATGGGAGGCGAACCGGCAGATATCAAAGACCATCCATACATAGTGAGTACCTAATTTTATTTTGATCAACTTCTTCGTCTCTCTAAATGTAGTTTGAATTATTTTCATCATTAACGAGGTATATGTTTAAAAAGATAGCTTATAATGATAACCTAGTTGGTCGAAGCACCCTTTGAATGATTGTGGTTTTGAACAATGAGCATTTACAGCGACGGCTCGTGCATTGGAGAACAGGGGAGGCTTACGTCATATAGACTATATACACACAGAAAAGCCCGCCGGAGGCGCGAAAATGTTTATGTTGTTGCACGCTTTGCTTAATACTAAAGTTAGGGCATGAGCATGACAATGCGTAAAAAGTGCATGAGGATCTATGGACTTTATTTTAGTTTGTAGACCTTTTAAATGCCCGGCCATGACCGCAGCCCCATCATAGGTTTGCGCAATTAACTTTTGCCTAAAATCATAGGTGTCACACGTACGAATTAAAAATTTAAACAAATCGTCAGCTGTGCGCGCAGATTAAACATCATGAAAACCCATAAAACGTTCTACCACATTACCATCTCTGACATATCTAAAAACGATTGAAAGTTGTGATGTACAGGTAATATCGGTAGTTTCATCAATTTCCCATGCAAAAAAAGAAACACTTTCAATCTCCTTGCTTATATTTTTATTATTAATATATGCCACAGTGTCTATAATAAGCTCATTTTGGATGGTTTTAAAGGTGCCCGAAAGAACGCTACCATTTGAAAAAGTGCCAAATTGTGAATCATATTTGCCCCATAACACGAGGTAAATTTTTCAAATCGGAGTATCCTATTTCAGACCACGTTTGGTATTCGGTTTGTATGGAAATTAAAAAACAGGGCCAACAAAAAAGTTTTTCTCGTTTAATGGAACCGGTTAACCAATCGCATTTATCGCACCAACTATTATTAAATCCTAGATTTTGTCGATTATCTGACGATTTAATTGAAATCAAATTTGGTTGAGGCCTTCTCAGAGTTTTAATATAGTAAAATTTATTATCATAAAATGAAGACTTAAAATTATTTGTCCGCAACCAATCGACTATATCGTCAGATTTTTTAAATTTCTTTCAACTTATCCATAATAAATGGAAAAAAAACTTACCGAAAAGTGAAAACCTGAAAACACCTTGGAATCAAAAAGAAACAGTTCAAAAACACATTAAAAATATTACCAAAAAGCACTGCTATACAACACTGCTATGGTCGGGTCACAGATCGTTATATTTGTTGATGTCAAATGTCACTTGAACTTGAATGTTGTTATTGATTGGTACTACATATGTAGACTGTCAACCTGTCAACTGTCATTTGTCTACCTCAATTTTGATATTTTTACATGGTCGGCATTTTTCCTCTTCAATGAACAACAGGTGGTTTTCAAAATGAAATATCATTTTATGATGTGAAATATTGCTGAACATGCTAACAGCATGTGTATTAGGATCTCATATGCCTCACGGCAGGCCCTACACCTTCTGTCGGGAATCTCTATAACCATCAAGCAACTGCGATAGACTGAGGTGCTGAGGCTCCATCCTGGCAGGCCTTGATGAAACCCTCAGTTTCTGTTATGTATTTCGCGTAAAAAAAAACACTTCCGGCGCTTACAACTACACATATATTTCCTAGTTAAATTTTAAACAACAACTGAACTACGTCTTCCACGAGTTGGTATAAAAAATGTTTATATTTTTATACAGATATATATATATATATATATATATATATATATATATATATATATATATATATATATATATATATTGATTTCAATTTAAGAGCCACCGGTATACAGCTGTTTCAGCCTATTGGGCATCGTCAGTACCGGGCAGGCGGTCCTCGTTTGAAGACAAAATGAGAAAAACCAAGAAAGTACTTGATAAAAATAGCTGCGTAAACGCAAGCGAAACATAAGTGGAACCACTATGTTGACGAATCAAATGTAATACAGTCAAATTAATGGAAAAGAAAACAAGAGAGTTTCGGATATAGCTTAATTATAAAAAGAGCAGTAGACGAAAGTTGGAACAAAAATGGCTTAAGGAAAGTGTAAACAATATAATTTTTTTTCAATTTGTTGTGAAATAAGGATAATTTAGTACAAGAGAATCGTTTTACGTCATAAATCAATCATGAAATATAGGGCAAGCGCGATCATCAAAATCAGGAAAGTATAACTTGTGTTGATATGATAATGGCATGCCTCAGATTTCCACAGAAAAATTTGACAGAACGAGTTTGTGAAAGAAATTATTTTGAATAGCCTTAACTTGATATCAATCATAGTATGTATTTTTTATATCGACCAATCGATGTGTTGGAATTCTTGATTTTGAAGTCAACCATAATTTCAGCTTCTTCTTGAACAGAGATAATGTGTTTAGTTCTTTCAGTTCATTTGGTAGATCGTTGTATATCTTTGGCCCAAGAAAGATGCTAGATCTCTGGGATATAGTTTTAGTCACATGTGGAACTAAAATGTTAAATTTTTTTGACCTTGTGGAGTAGGAATAATCTAGAAATATTTTGCTCCGATTTTTTTTCTGGTCAACAGCAAGTGTTAAATGAAATATTTGTTATACATCTAATATATTGCCAAGCTTGTAAAGGTCATCTGATGGGTAGGTAATAGAGTGACTACAGCATTCGTGCGGTGCTACCAGCAAGTACCGCTTAAGTTTGAGGCATGTACGATTACTCTTTAAGTTGTCGTGAAAGATTTCCTGTTTTGGAGCTAGTTGATAGTGTTTTGGAAACTTTTTCGTAAGAACGTAGTGACTGCCAAGGTACGTACTGATTTTATTCATTAATAATTTGTGAAACTAACACTAATATTGAGTGTTTTAATCAGCCGTTTTATGCTTCCACGAGTGTGTGATATTAGAAATAAGGTAATGTTTTCGGAGAGTCCCATTTGCCTTAATCGTACCTCTAATGGTTTCACAAATTGTACCAATACGATTTTGGAGCCCATTAAATACCATGATAGATATTCGTCATTTTTTGTGTGTGACTACTAATATATTGCTGGGATTACTTTGTTTTAAAAAAAAATAAAGTAGCGTACTTGATTGTAACACAATTTTTGTGTTTCAGAATGGCAAAACGAAAGTATGGAACGTGGAATGAAGATGATATGAAAAGAGCTCTAGCTGCTTATAGGAACGGACATTTTAATTAGTGCTGTAGACAGTACGAAATTCCAAAACAGACACTTAAGCATCATTTTAGACAGTAAAAATATAAAGGCTAATGTAGGTACCAAAGCTATGGGACGTCACCCTATATTACCACCCGATGTAGAGCAACAGCTTGTAGACCATCTAGAAAAACTAGAAGAGTGTTTCTTTGGCCTCACAATAACGGACGTGCGTAGACTCGCATTTCAAATTGTTGTTAGAAATGGTATCCCTCACGCATTTAATGAGAAGAAACAGATCGCTGGTAAAAAATGGTATCACAACTTCATGAAACATCACAAGGACATCTCCCTTCGTGAGCCTCAGGCTACATCCTTGGCAAGGGCACAAGTATTTTCTAAAGACAATGTCAAAGAATTCTTTGACATTTTGAAAAATACTATTGATGAAAATAAAATTTATGCAACTACTATTTTTAACATTGACGAGACAGGCGTAAGCACCGTATAAAACAAATATCAGAAGGTGATAGCTGAGAAGGGGAAACGTGCTGTAGGATCGATATCTAGGGTAGAAAGAGATGTCAATACAACTGTTGTGTGCTGTTCAAGTGCAGCAGGCATGTATATTCCACCCCTGATTATTTTGAAAAGAATGAGTGGGTGTAATCAATTGATGGTTGGAGCTCCACCTGGAAGTTTAGTTGATGTGTCAGAGAGAGGATGGATAAGTTCAGATCTGTTCGTGAAGTGGCTTCGTCATTTTATTGATATTGTAAAGCCAAACAAAGAAAGAAAAGTTCTTCTCCTTCTTGTTGGCCATTCTACTCATTCTAAGAACTTAGAAGCATTAGTAATCGCTCGAGATGCTGGAGTAATTATGCTGCAATCACCAGGACACACAACGCACCGTCTGCAGCCATTAGATATGTCAATTTTCAAGCCTTCCAAAAGTTACTTTGCCCAAGCGGTAGAAAAATGGCTGCGAACAAATCCTGGCTTGAGAGTCACTCAATACCAGATTTCACAATTAGTAATTGAAGCATATGGTAAGGCTACGACGATTGAGAATTCGTGTAATGAATTCAAATGTAGTGGTGTGTGGCCCGTTGACTCCTCCATCTTCAAATAGTCAGACTTTTTTCCTGTAGAATATCTTAACACAATTAGATCAGAATCGAGAAAACAGTGAATGTTCAGATCAAGAGAAAACTTGCTTGGGTGAAAATCAGACTCTTGATATTGAAGTAACCTCACCTAACAGGCCAACAAGTTTAACTTCAAAACTGAATGTTTCGATCGAAGAAATCAAATTATCTAAGAACAATTCGTTCAGGCCAGTCTCAACTCCCTACACAGTAGGTTAGTGGACTGACACCTATCAGAAAACAACTACTTCCCTGGCTAATACCACGAAGGGCGTTGGATTATATCCAACAGGTTTCAGTGTAGGATTCTTCACAGAAGTTATTCTTGCATATGCTGTTGGCGATACAACTACCGCAATAGATTTTCAATTATTGGAACACACTTGCAGACCGATTTCGGGCTGTTTGGCCACTCGGCAGTGTGTTCCAATAATTGAAAATCTATTGCGGCAGTTGTATCGCCAATAGCATATGCAAGAATAATTTCTGTGAAGAATTCTGCACTGACACCTGTTAGATATAATCCAACGCCCTTCGTGGTATTAGCCAGGGGAGTAGTTGTTTTCTGATAGGTGTCAGTCCATTAACCTACTGTGTAGGGAGTTGAGACTGGCCTGAACGAATTGTTCTTAGATAATTTGATTTATAGCCAGTCTTCAAGTATTCCCACTGACTATATGTGAAAGTTTTCTTTCCTTATACGAGGAATTGGGCAAATTTTGGATATGCAGTTGGTTACCTTGTTCACAGGCAGATGGGGTGACGACAAACCTGTTGTTTGTTGTATGCTTCAGCTTAGTTCGAGGAATGATACTCTGGCAGAATTCGATTTTCAATTATCGGAAATCATCGACTTTATGTTGATGATATACACTACCTTGCACTGACGAGTGGCCAAACAGCCCGAAACCGGTCTGCAAGTGTGTTCCAATAATTGAAAATCTATTGTGGCAGTTGTATCGCCAACAGCATATGCAGGAATAACTTCTGTGAAGAATCCTGCACTGACACCTGTTGGATATAATACAACGCCCTTCGTGGTATTAGCTAGGGAAGTAGTTGTTTTCTGATAGGTGTCAGTCCATTAACCTACTGTGTAGGGAGTTGAGACTGGCCTGAACGAGTTGTTCTTAGATAATTTGATTTATAGCCAGTCTTCAAGTATGCCCACTGACTATATGTGAAAGATCGAAGAAATGTTTACACTTCCAAAACCACCCAAAAAGAGAAATGGATCTAAACTCAGATCTAATTCAAAAGTGCAGTAGCCCCTACAAAAATGAAATTAAAGTATGTCACGAGCTGAAATTGGCTAAAGAGAAGGTCAAAGAGCTCCAGATGAAAATACGGCCTTTATCTGAAGAGATGAAAGTGACCTAGACACCGATAAAAAAAAACAAAAGAAGGCTGTCGTTTAAAGAACAGATCCAAATCTAGTAATCTTAAACCAAGCTGGAATTTCTACCCAGAGTGACATCATCATTGAAATCGAACCTGAAGATCGGTTTTGCTCGGTTTGTGAGGAAAATTCAATCGAGGGAATGGTGCAGTGCATGCTTTGTGATAAATGGGTTCACGAAAGTTGTGTCGGCTCAAAGGCAAAAATCAAGAAATTTGTTTGCTCAAATTGTATCTAGTTCTTGATAATACACAGACCAAGAGAAACACTTTGTATCTAAGAAGTATAAGAAAATACTGCATTGAATAAAAGTTTCTTCAACCATTCTTGCCATTTCATTGTTTCATTCACTTCATTTTCAACTTTATCCAAGGTGGTACGATTTAGAAAGTTGGAGGTACGATTTGGGCAACTGGTTTTTTAAATCGTACGGATTGCATCGCTTTACAAAAAGTGATTCATCTTAGTCTAATATCACCATATCAGATACTAAAATTTAGATTTACCTTAGGGTTACGGTATTTTTGCACAGGTTCCCTATAAGGTGTTAAAAATAAAATGTGAAAAGAGGTACGATTTAGGCAAGTACACAGATACAGTGCGATATGCGAAGTGATCAAGTAAGGCAATAGACATTCAAATAATCGTTGAAGTTTTAGTTGAAGTGTTTGTTGTATTGAAGTGTAATAAATTTAAGTTCAATTAATTACTGTAGTCAATTATTGATCAACCCACGGGGAAAAACATAACAATATGCATGCAACAACATTAGAGATCAAATGAATACTAGAAGAATTATTTCAGATGTACAAAATTTTAACTGACAACATCAACTGTGAGGAGATTTTATCTTTAATTAATTTGAATGTCAACAGACAGACCAGAGTCAGTACCAAAACATTTGAAATGCCTTTCCGCTCCACAAACTATGGTTTTTTTTCTCTCCTGTCACTCGAATGCTCAGAAATGGGAATACGTATCAACAGGTCGATATCTTTAACAGATCCAGTAATGCCATCAAAATTGAACTAAGTCGCATTATTTCCTGAAAAATTTTTAATTATTCTGTATGAATAATATATCTTGATTATAATATCTTTAGTTTCGTTCAAGATTCCACAAACTTTTTTTATAACAGAATTGTACTGTGATTTTATTACTTTGTTATTATATTGTGTTTTGTATTGTATTATGTATTAATCATCTTTAATTCAGTTTAATATTTCACACACTTTTTTCTATAACAAATTGTAATTGGGACTACCCCTTGAATGAAACTAATAAATAAAAATGAATGAATGAATAAATTTATTTTGATGATAACCTATTGAACTTGTCCATTGATCTCACATGAAATCATGAAAAATAAAAGATAAGAATGTAAAATTATCGGGTTTCGTTTGGGTGATGAATGCGTATTTATATCAACATGACTCCCTCCCAAAAAAGAACACGCATCTGAAAAATCCGAAAATTGGAACGGATGGAATTTCTCAGGCTTTGGAGAAACAGAATGTCCTCATTTATTCATTACATCAATTTCTGTTTTACTTCTAAGTGGTAGAAATGTACCCAATTTTCATTCACCATCACAACACGGCTCAGTTCTGATTTTTTCAAAGCAAGTACATATTGAAAGCGATTCGATTATTTTTTACGCTTCTGGCCAATTTTGAGACATTTGAAAATCCATTTAGAGGATACTTTTTTCCATTTCGAATCGATGTAAACTATAAAACTACATCAATTTTCACAGGGCAATAAAGTTTGCAATCGGATATTTCATGATCGCATATGAAGGACATTGACAGCCTAGAGTACTGAAATGCTCACCTTTCAATTGTTTCAAATGCAGGTATTTGATGATTGCTGCATTTCCACAATTCGCTTGAGATATTTTTTTTTCAAATAACATCGCGCAACTCTGGTTTAACTTTGTAACGTGAAATTTCACACTGACAGTATTAATGTTGATGTAATGTAAAAAGTTTCATTCGTGGAACTGGTATATCAATAAATCGTCGTTATTGAAATAAAACGTAAAACTGAAACATCTGGTGTAGAATAAATCCAAAACAAGTACATCTCTCAATCACCAGAACTGCAATACTTTTCTTGATGCGGGTTTCATCAACCAAGTTGTGATCTTTAGAAGAAGGAGAAAATAGTTTTTTTATCTCCTGAAGACATCAACTCAGTTGGTGAAACGTGCGTCGAGGAGAGTATTGCATTTCTGGTGATTTGAAAAGATGCTTGTTTTGGATCCTCGTCATTCATAAAATCTGTAAGTCACACAAATCCCAGGATATGAAGGAACATATCACAATGATTTTATTTCCTGCATAATCGTGACTTCGAGTTTACCACATAAGATTTTATTCTACCTCAATTGCAGTAGTGGTAATGAATCAAAAAGTTCACGATGAAATATCGTGAATCAATTGAATTATCAATAAGTAACATATTTCATTTCCGTTTCAATATTCACTTATTTTGATGATGACCTAGACTGGTTGAGACTAATATATTCTACATCTCTTCCAGGTGAGCTTGTATTATTTTGGTTACTTTTGGTGTGACGGGTCTATTTTGGATGAATACACCATTCTTACTGCAGCACATTGTGTTTTTAGATCGTAAGTAATATACAAATCTGTTGGAATATCCATCTGTACTCAATTCATGTGGCACAATGATAGAAAAATTGAAATGGTATATTTTTAGGAGAGATTAATTTTTAGGAAAGTAATTGGCCTTCCACTTTTATATCTTGATACAAAAAATGTGGGGAACCTTTCAAAGAAAAAAAGGAAGGAATAAATTTTAAAAATTTAACTCTATACAAAGATGTAATGATGCAAAGAAGTAGGTTACTTTCAGACACTAACTGGAAAAAAAAGCTCTGTCGAAACAGCTATTCACATACAAATATTGAATTACAGGAAAGAAAATTACTTTTAGAACAAATACTTTTATATGAAAGATGAATTATACGAAAAATACTTTCCTCTATTCCTTTTGTGTTCCAAACATGGATCAGATATCATTCACAGGATTCCAACACGATATAATCAATGAAAGAAGTGAAATTCCACTTACATGGAACACTGTCATCCTCACTGCTGATGTTTCCAATGTTTCGCCGTATGACACTTGCCTTATCGACCCTTCAGTAGCAAATATGGATAACAATATAAGAAAAAACTCAATTCCTTCATAATTATGATTTTTTTATTACGGAATGGGTTGAATCCACCAATGGTATCGATGACAGTACGTAAATAACATTAATTCGCTTATTTGATTAAATCCCAGCCATAGGAATCTTGTTTGAATTGGAATGGTATATTTTAGGAGAGATTAATGTTTAGGAAAGAAAGCGTCTTTCCAAAAATTAAAGAATGAATTTGAAAAAATGATTGTAATATACATCTAATATAGCTACATCATTGCGTCTATAACCATTCACATGGATATCTTCGATTCAAATAGTTTTGCAAACTGTACTTTATATTCGAACTCAATTTTCACTTCATGTTTTCTTCTGATCCCAGTTTCCAAAGTCATTTAGAATATCTGCCGTAGAACTTGTCTTAGTTGTAGTCATCTCCTGATTATGCTAACATGGTTAGCGAAACGTACGCCGATACAGTATTTTTTGTTCTGGTCAGCAAAAGTGTTTTCGATAGATATTTGAGAACATAATTCATCAGAAGAAATATCTGAGTAAAATTCAATATCTACGAATTACTCTAAAAGGTATTGCTGCAGCATATTTGAAAAAAATAACAAATATAGAAGAGTAGACAGTGGCGTGAACTATGTTTTACGACGAATGGAACAATTTCAAAAATTTTGATTCATGACCAATAAATCATAATGAGCACATTATTATCTCCGGGAACTATTCAGGAGGTTTCATAATTTAGATTCACTGTAGATTTTGTACGAATTATGGGATACTGAAAACTTGAACCGATAATCATCAATGCACTGCTGAAGAAATCACAATGGAAAAATCTCAAGTTACGGTCGTTGATTCAATACTGTTTCTTGTTATTATAAACTAGTACTATGTTGCTGTATGGCTGCTGTTCCAATGTTGTGACAGAATCAGAATCAACGACCTTAGGCGTGCGCAGAGTTATAGAACAGTGTTTTCAACAGCTTTCTACAGCGCCATCTAGTGGCGAGTAACAGAAAAATTGATATCCTAAAAACCTTCTCTATGAAAAATTACTTATACATGTCAAGTTTCATCACGATCGGTTGAGCAATGTAGAAGTTTATCACTTACCAACCAACAAACATCCATTTTTATATATAAGATTGTGTTAACTAGTTTAGTGATCCAATATTTTTTCTAAAAAAGAGGTTGGGTAACAGGATCAATTTTTTCTCAAAAAAAAAAATTGTATTCTTGCCGACGTTTCGAATTTAATTAAATTCTTCTTCATGGCCCGAAAAGTAGTTTTTTCGTGTTGATCATAATACTATTTTCAAAATCATCAGACATATTTGATACGTATTTGAAAAATAAAAATAAAAAACACATTGCAAACAACAAATTTTCGAGACAACACCAACACAAAACGAAATGAAACGAACATCTGTTTAAGAAAATCTGTTTTTCCGTCAACTAGCTGTCGCACCCCTACGAACGACAACCCTCAGAAGTCGACACTTGTGCGAGCAAATGATTAACGAGGTCTTACCTTTTAACGTGTGATTCCTAACACGGGTTGGACGATATCAAGTGAAGATCGATCGTTCAGACTAGGGCTTGAACCACCGACCAACACGGCAGTCGATTCGAGTGAGTGAGTGGCTACCGACCCACCATGAATGCAAATATCGATTATTCAAACGAAGTTCTTATGAAATTATTTATTGCACATGACAAAGTGATCCAGAACTTGCAGAAAATTTAACTGAATGTATTCTGAATTGACACCAATGATTGAGAGGAAGTTTGTGAAGTTACGAAATAATATCCTCAAAGTTTCTAGAGAACATATGTACCAAAATCAGACATTTCTAGGTTGAAAGTAAAATTTTCTGGGCACATGTGAAAATACAGAAAATAACAGAATTAGGATGATTGAGAAAACAAAATTAAAAAAAAATATCACATTTCCACAATAAAAGTTGCAAACGTGGTCCATTAGATTCTAAACATCTGGGGTTCCAGATCTTCAATACGCCGCACTATTCGCCGTCGCAGTTCTTCTTTGGTAGGTACTAAAGTACTCTACACCCTTTCTCTCAAAACACCCCATAAAATAGTCAAGTGTCGTGGGATCGGTGGATCTCGGTGGCCAATTAAAAGGCTCTAAATGCCTGAACCAACAATCGTCAAACATTTCGTGAAGTTTCCAGTGAACTTTCTGGGTGGAATGAGCTGGCGATCCGTCCAGTTGAAACCACAAATTCCTATATTCCTCTAAACGCAAATTTTCGAAAAAATCTATATCAATCGTCCCTAATATTTGAAGATATGTCTCTGCATTTAGTGAGTCTTCATAAATAAATAAGCTAATTTTATTGTTCTTCAAAATACAGTGGAATACGATCAGCCCAAAAATGTTTATTCCTTTTATTAAAAATGCTTTTCCTCGTAAATTTCTATACGTCGCTTCAAATTATTTTTGACAGAAATTCCAGATCTTCCTGTAAATGCATTCTACGTTCAAAGTCTTCTGCTTTGAGAGCTTGTACTTTGGTGAATTTAAACGGGTGCATTCCGTAATTTTTCAAAATCGTTGTACTGAAGCATGTGATACACCCAAATATTTTTCTGCACTGCGAATGGAAGCTTCTGGATATGCATAAAAATATGTCAAAACGAATATATTCAGTTTGTCCGAACTGTTCGATCTCAAAAACTTACTATCGAAATCATTATGTTTTTTAAGTAAATCTTAATTTTTCAATATTTAGCCTAGAGTTGCCAGCTCTAAAATTTGTACACCAAAACAGATTGTTTTATGGCATTATTTTTATTTTATGTATTGTTAAATAATATTGTTTAAGTTATTCAATTTTTCATTATTCCTAATCGGGGTTTTCCAGTTAGTTCTCAAATTTAAGGGTCTTTTCTAATCCACTTATTCTCATGAAATTCAATATTTTTGAATATCTTTTCTCAAGCAACCCGTACATTCAAGTCCACGAGTATTTCACGCAAATATTGTAAGCTACAAATATAATAGCTAGATTTTCAATTCTTTGTTCCTTGTATCCCTTATCTTGGGAATTACCCGCTACTATGATATCTCCTACCTATGTTAATACACACCTTTGTTCATCCCTACAGTAACGAAATCTGAAACCCCTTCTCTAGCTACCGATGTGGAACATTGCCATTTTGTTGAGTAAGTAAGAATACAGTTAAAATAAATCTTGTCTTGTCCACAGTAATTCTTGTAATTCTTTGTGCATTCAGCATTCACATTCACGATAAAATATTCGTGGGTCAAAACACAAACTTTCATCAAAATATTTACTTTTCATGAATTAAAAATACTGATGTACTTAAGTTCAATTAGGGCTATGTTTTGGACCATATTTAGCAGACGTTGGGGTGTTCTAAGTTACTAGGACTTTTTGGAAGTGGCGACGCCGCAGTAAATTTCAATCATTGAAACACACTTGTAGACCAGTTTTGAGCAGTTTGGAACTCAAGTTAGCTATGATTTCCCATACTGAATATCGAATTCCTTCACAATATCATTACTCTAACTAGGCTGAAGCGAACGACAAGCAACATGTTTGTCATTGCCTCATCTGTCTGTGTACGAGGTAACTAACCGCATATCCAAATTTGCCCAAACTCCTTGTATAAGGAAACAAAACTGAAGATGAAGTAAGTGGGCATACTTGAAGACTGACTATAAATCAAAGTATCTACAAGAACAATACGTTCAGGCAGTCTCAACTTCCCTACACTGTAGGTTGATGGACCGACACTTATTTAGAAACAAATACTCCTCTGGCTAGAGCCTTAATGGGCATTGGATTATATCCGACAGGTGTCAGTGAAGGATTATTCGCTCAAGTTATTCCTGCATATGCTGTTGGTGATACAACTGCCGGAATCGATTTTCAATTATTGGAACAAACTTGCAGACCGTTTTCGGGCTGTTTGGCCACTCGTCAGTGCAAGGTAGTGTCAGTCATCAACATAAAGTCTGACCTGAACAAATTGTTATTTATAGCCAGTCTTCAAGTATGCCCATTCACTTTATGTACAACGAGTTGTCTCTGTATCCTCGTTCTTTATATACATAATCCTCTGGAAATTCAAGTGGAGACCATGATACAAAATTTGGCCAATGAAACGGTAGTATACTCAACTCTCCTCATTCATAATATGAATCCCCGTGGAATTTTGTGATTTATGAGTTTCTGATATAACTCGAACCTAGATCTTTCCCAATCTTTCAATCTCTCCTCTATAGACCCAGGTTCATTATATCATAAAAATGAAAAATCTGCCAATTATATTTCAAGAACTATCGTAGCCTCTTTCAGTGTTGTCAAGTCAAATCAAGACTGAAGGATGTCAAGGTAGAGGTTTGTCACTCAGCCATTAGTATGGAGCAGTGTCACACATGTATTCTGTGACTTACATGGAAACATAATTGAGCACCTAATTGATTTCAAGTTCTATTCATCCATCGGCACTGAACTGAGTCCTCCTTCTAGTTGCCTTTTATCAGAGGCAATATATATTGATTCGAACCCTGTGATAATGCTGTGAGCGAAACATTTTTTGTGAGGGGGTGACAGCTGATTGACAGAAAAACTAATTTTGATTTTAATTTCAATTCTGGGGCATTAAAATAAGGTGAGGAAACAAATCATATTAACATGAGTCTCTGGACGATTTGAAAAAATCCACCAAAATTCATTCTAATCAATAAGTGAGAAGCCAAATACTATGCCTTGAATATGATACGATATGAAGACAACCTGATATACCAAAACTTTCCCTTCATATTGAACGCCACATTTGTGACAAGCTGCTCTCGAATATAACTTTATTCACCAAGTGCAGACGACTTCATTTGCCAAAAATATAATTGTCTCCTGAATCTATACTTCACGATTATTAATGAGAACTGAAATAATAACCAGTTCAAAATTGAATTTTCCTTAGATAAAAATCTGACAGTTTGTACTGTAAGTACTTTTTTGATACACAAGAACTAGATATACTTCTCGCCAGTAAAATATTTCAGTCATCTCCTATTGATGACTGAAATTTGAATATAGATAATTTCATGTATAGTATTTCCAATACCAATTGGAACAGCACAGAGAAGGAATCACCGCCTCGACATAGACGTCGGCATATTATTTTTCAGTGGTAGTTTTTCAGTTACTTATTCTTACAATCATAGCAATTGATCACCTCATGAAAAAGTAATCTCAACTAAATTTTTCCACCATGGGTAATTATGAAAAATTTCGAAATTTAAGGTAGTTGATTTCCGAGTCGAAAACTCGACTCTCGTCAAACATATATTTACAAAATAATAGAGGCCAACAAAATTGCTAGAAAAATCAAAATTCTTCTTCATTATATTGGGATGAGGTGGAATCATCATCGGGTTGAATAACGATCGTATTTATGGAACTTTGCACATAATATTTGTTCTCTTCTTTTATAACGTGGGCCACACAATTCTTCCACACATCACTATTACCTACTTCATTCACCACTCGCCTTATATTGTCAAGCACCACAGCATTCAAAGTCGGTGACTGATTACATTTCCGCAAGCTTTCTTTCATTGTAGCCCAAACCATTTCAATTGGATTGAACACACAATAATAATAATAATATTTATTTCACTTGTTGAACAGTATGAAAGCTTGTTTGAAGGTGATTGACAATGTTTCATGATGAATTTCACTAGCTCGGACTTTCATTGTCTACTATATATTTTATTTCAGGTTAATTTTGGTTAATATAATTATTATTTTCAGCTATTCATTTTTAATTCTTCTTTTTTAGTTGTTTCAGGGATTTCAAATCATTTTATATAGTAGACAATGGAAGGCTGAACTAGTGAAATTCAGTCTGAAAGCATTACAATAAACATTTACATACCGTAACAAGAAAGACATCCATGTATATCTAAAAAAAAAATATAAGTATATAAATATAAAACAACAGAACATGACAGATATTAAACTGTACATATGGAGGTAATCAACAGTTTTTTTTATCGAGAGTAACTAATGAAATTCGTCAACGGTGTAGCAGTTTCTTAAGATAAGATATTTTTTCAATTGTCTTTGGAAAATGCAGATGTTCATTGAGTCCTTAATAGAAACATCTAGCTTGTTATACAATTTGGGTCCAATAGTATGGAGGCAAACATGTTTCACACGTGTTTCACACATCGAATCAATAATATACTCTTTTTTGAAATTACGTTATTTTATGGTCACCAGTAAGTAATACCTTTTTCGTTGGAATCTTTTCGGGTATATCCATGACATGATTTCGCATGGAATCAACAATATCTGCTTTTTTTGTGTTATTGTTTGGTATTGTAGTCAATAACCGAGAGAACAATAACCGAGTTTGCAAAAATATTTGAAAAAAGCTGCTCACTGAACCAGGTTTCGAATAAAGCCGTAGTCATATCTTCGTGGTAATCAGCAGACAAATCTTTCATATTTTTGGCCGACAGAAGCTAAGCGTTAGGTAAGAAACCACTTTCATTCCCGGCATGCAAAATTATAATACGTTTTCCCCTTGAAGATGGTGTGTTCAAAGCACAACACTTGGTTTCGTCTACCCAGCCATATTTGACAATATCATAGGTGTCAAACCAAGTTTCGTCGAGGTAGATTATATGTCTGCTGGAGTCTCGATAGCTTTTCATTCGCCTCATATATTCTTGTCGGAGTTGAACAATGCGTGTCGATTCCATTATGACCATCCGATTGTTCAATTTTTTTATATTTGAAACCACAAGACAATAAGACACCTCGTAGAGTTTCTAAAGATTTGTAATTGTAATCGAGATAGTCGAGTAATTCATTCCAAATCATTTCCAAGGTTGGTACTTCATTTTTTTGGTATATACCATGAATTGTTCACCGAATCACATCTTTTGTAGCACCATGAACGTTCGCGAATTTTGTATTCCTTTGTTTTCGTTTCATTGCATGGTCAATGACATCCCCTATTTTACTGACTCGGAGAACTGTCGAACGAAATAGTTTCGTTAACTCGGATATTCTATTCACAATAACATTCTGTGAAGTGTGACAGTTTTTCTTCTTCAAGCATTCATTAATATTTAAAATTATTCGCTGAACTTGAACATGTAAGTCCTTATTTTCAAATTCCGGATCCCTGTCGATTGACACAGATTCCTCACACGTAATGTTATCATTTGTTTCAAAAGGTCTCCAGAAAGCCATATTGATGAAAGTACCCAAAAACACTAAGATTTTCACAAAAATCGGTTTAAACGATGAGATTGAAACCTTTGGTGTAAAAGTTGAAAACTTTCTTCAGAGATCAATTACCCTAACACCAAACTGATATTTTGGCACTCGACGCGCGTTTCGTTAACAGGGTTAGTATCTTCAGGAGAAGCAAATCGATACTGAATCTAAAGACAAGGGTTAGCTGTTTATATACCTAAAGTTTTTTGGTACGATGTGGACTTTGTTTGTTAAATGATGATTATCCTAATTGATTTTTCGGTGATTACCTAGTGGAACCACTACCTGCAATTTAATTTGTCCGCTTTTTAATCTATTGTTGACAAATTAATTTGCAGGTAGTGGTTCCACTAGTTAATTACCAAAAAATCAATTAGGATAATCATCATTTAACAAACAAAGTCCACATCGTACCAAAAAACTTTAGGTATATAAACAGCTAACCCTTGTCTTCAGATTCAGTATCAATTTTCTTCTCCTGAAGATGCCAACTTTGTTAGCGAAACGCGCGTCAAGTGCAAAAATATCAGTTTGGTGTTAGGGTAATTGATCTCTAGAAAAAGTTTTTAAAAATCGGTTTGCAAAACCACTAACCACCTCACCTAACCCTACGAACACACGGCACTGAGAAAGAAATATTATGAAACGGACGAAAAATTAGTATTCAGTAGTATTGGGAATGGATAGACTATACACAAAGAGTGTAGGTAAAGTTTCACCGCTGTAGGTACTTATGTCAAACCATTTCAAAGTATATTTGTCGTGGTCTGTTAGTTTTTATGACTGAATTCCGTCTATAGCTGTGGTGGGCATTATCAATAGTGATAGGGCAATGGAAGAAGTGATCTAGTTGTTATGATAGTAGATAATGCTTTATCGCCTTTGATAATTTCTACCGTAGTTGAAGATCAAACGTCAGACAACGGCCAACAAACCAAAAAAGTTGCATATATCACTAGCATATATCATATCATGAGCATACATTCATCAACATTGATTGTCATTTTAGTTGAGAGACCGATGAAAATAAATAGAACATTTTGAATTATAGGCAATTACCTGAGGATTATTTTATCTCATATGGAAACACAAATGTTAGCTCAGGTAATAAAATGCAGGTCACCAGAGTGACATATCATGCAAACTTCCTCTACCAACCACCCTGGACATACGACATAGCAATAATCAAGGTAAGAAATATTGTACCATTTGATTAATATCAGTAGTCGTTCTTCAAGAAGTTGTCAAACTAACAATAGTATTCGATTGGTTTAGGAAAGTTTGGGCTACACTGTTTTTATAACTATATAAAATAATGGAGATATTCAAATTTTCTCTGTTATCACAGATTTTGACCTGAATGAAACATGTTAGCCAGGTTTACTTTCATTCTGTTTACTTGATATATACGAATTACCCTTTGCAACTTGAGTATCTATGCTTGAACCGTTTGATCAATATGCTAATAACGTTCACAAAATTTCAGTTTGTTCGATTGAAGAGTAACTTGTAAAATGATATGTTGTTTAACAACCTAGGATTTGGAATGTATGATAATTGCATAAGAAATATCAACAAAATTAGGTAATATCTGTGTATTTACAGCTCACTGAACCAATTTCATTCGGAGACACTGCTCAGCCCTTGAAGCTACCCAAATCACACGAGAGCACACCAGCCAACAAAACAGCTTCATTAGCAGGTTGGGGCGAAGACGATGTGAGTATTTCATTATTAGTTCTGAATCTGTTTTCAGTACACAGTTTGAAGTACACAGACATTAAGTAATTGATAATCTTAAAACAACAATAATGAAGTATATTGAATCATTTCAATTATAAAATTTATTGGGAATAATTTTCCGCCAACCTACATTTTTGAAGAAAAAAATCAAGTTTTGATCAATTTCAATATTCTATCCTACACTGTTATTGAATTCTCTTTTGGAACTCAATTTGTGCGTAGAAGTAGCAATGAAAACTTGATATTTGAAAAAAATCTAATGAAGTATTTTAAAACAAATAGTTTCAATATAAGAACATAAGCTTTCAAGCCAAACATCTCCATATACCTCTAGCACATATTCCTTCCTTCTCGACTGAACGCTTGAAATTTCTGCTATTATTTAATTTTCTCCGTTCTAGTTATTTTTGACAACCTTTCCCGACATTCTGTTTTCATATGACAAAGACAACAAAATTGTATTGATTTCTTTCTGAACTGGGGCTATTCTTCAGAATCAATTCTTATTCAAGAACTAGAACCAGATTCATTTATGTTGACGGCAACAAAGGCAGAAGACATTTCATCACTTTGGGCAGATGTGATTCTTCAGTAATCTTGCGGCGTGGTTTGCGAAAGTCTGCTTGTTTTCCACGAATGAATCCTAAGATGCGATAAATGGTACATATTCAGAAGGTGAGCTACCGGTAACTTTAGTGGTTCTACCAATATCTTCAACTTCTTTTCCAACGTCACGAAGAGCTTGTGACATTGACTCAATTCTACTGATATGTTGGGCAATACTATCAGTACTGGTCACTTGATAGTTGAAAAACTTCTACTTGAGTGCTACTTCATTGATTGCTAATCGTTGTTCAGAGACTGATTTTATTCTTGATTTTATTTATGGTTTGCACTTGCTCAGAAGCATCGCTCGAGCATTCATTTCTTGCCTTCTTATATAACTTTGGGGTCCAAATTTTCGTCAGGGCGTTGGGATTTTTCGATGAATAGACCTGACAGACCTTCAGCTTCAAATATGATTTTCATTGAATAACTGGAAGTTTCTGCCTTCGAATGTTTGGATATTGAAGTTTTTCATCTCCGTCATCGTCGTTGCTGAATTGAAATCTTCTATCTTTCGATTACAATGACACTGATGTACGATATTTTCATTATTTAGGAAAATTCTTACATAATTTATTGTAACTGGTAATTATTCGAACTGTAAACTCTACTAAACCAGGTTCCAATCACCAATATCGAAAGATATATTTGATATTCTTATAAACCATGCCCTAAATAAAATAACGCCAGCCGCCAATGGTAGCCATGAACCAATTGTGACATAGCTAAGAGCGTGCGAATGTACGATATTCGCTGCCGCTTTAGATGTAGCGAGAATAATGCTACCGATTTCCATGGAATTCCGGCTAATTTTCTACCGCATTCTATTACGAATTGCTAGCCACGAGCATATCAACACAGTCAAGTGGAAGTTACAGTACGGTACGCGAAGCGATCTAGTTAGGCGATAGACATTCAAATAATAGTTGAAGTTTCAATTGAAGTGTTTTGTATTCAAAGTGAAATGAAGTTAAGTTTGATTATTGTTCAGTGTAGTCAATTCTTGGACAACCCACGGGAAAAAACATAACATTTGGTGTCGGAAGTGGAATAATTGATTGAAATGTTTCTGTTTTATGGTGAAAACAGGGAATGAAAACAGAAATGAAAATTTCTATGTTTTATACCACTTTTAATTGTAACTAACGTTACTGCAGTTTCGTCCTATATGGAAAAGTTTGGGAAAATATTTGAGGCTTTGCAAGCGAGCCTGGCGGAGAATGAAAAACGCAGAAGAGAGGAAGATGAACGAAGTAAAGAGAAAGAACAATTACGCCAAAATGAAGATTGTAAATTACTACTAAGTATTCAAGAAAAGTAGAAAAAAGTCATGTACGTTCATTTATTGGAAGATATAAAATCTTCCCAAGTGAGTAAAGAAAAGGTACAGGAATATTTTCAGGAAACAAAGAAAGGATTGGAAAAAGAAGGAGTCGACAAAAAGTTTGAAGAGATTTTCCGGGAACTTCGGAAAGAATTACCGGAACCAAAAAGGATTACTGTGGAAAAATGCAAATCGAAAACGACATCTTTCCCTTTTAACAGTAGTTCTATTAAAACTTCAACTTTCCATGGCGAATCTTCATGGTCAATTTATCGTAGACAATTTAAGGCCGCTGCGGAAAATAATGGGTAGGGAAATGAGGAGAAAACAACAGCTCTCATACTGGCACTACGAGGAAAGGCCTCCGGAATTCTGCAAAATATTTCAGTGAATAGGCAGAAGAATTATGAAGCAGTCGTATCACCTTTGGAGGTCAGATATGGTAGTGACCAACTTCAACAAGTCTACCAAGCTCAACTGAAGGTGAGAACTCGAAGCCAATCAGGAAGTTTGCTAGAGTTTGGGGCTGAAGTCGCAAGGTTAGTAAGACTCGCCTACCCGGGCGCACCGGATATCTTCACCCACTGGATTAGTGTCCATAGTTTCATCGACGGGGTTCGTAACATAAAGCAGCAGCAGTCATTGAGGATGGCACGTCATAAAAATTAAATGAAGCCATCATTTTGCCCTAGAATTTGAAACTGCCAAAAATGCTTCGCGACAAAAACGATAAGTTTTAAGGTAAGGGCCGTCAATGAAAATGAAGACGAAGGAACAGATCGACTCATGGTAGATCTAGAAGAAATTTTTAAGAAATGAGGCAAGAGGATGGCGTAAATGTTATAACTGCGGCGGAGGAGGACATTTTAGATGGGACTGTCGAACTTGTTCAACATCTGACGAAAAAAGAGACAGGCGTTCGGGATCACCCGAACTAGAGCATTGAGGTTCGGAAAACACAATCCAGCCAGTGTTAGGGGGTACATTGGCTGCTGCATCCCAAGCCCCCAGGTATTCGATTTCCATGATCGGACGCAACAGTGACAGCTTAATTGTCTACGGTTTCTGATTGATCATCAGTGCCTTTCCACCAGCGATACGGGAGTAACAAGGTCAGTAATGAAAGCCGACATTTCCAACTGAAGCAGTTTGAAGAAATTATCAGTAGTATCTGATAGATTGATAGATTGACAGTCTATGGAGAAACTGAAGTGAGACCGAGGCTTGGAAATTGCGGAATAGAAACTGACTGATGTGCTCTTCGAAAAAGCGTCCGAAAACAAGCAAAGAGAAAAGTTGAAGCAGTACCTCAGTGCATGCCTTTTCGAGAGAATCGCAGTCGACATTTCTGAAGTAGTAGCCTTACCCAACCAAGAAGCTGAAACGGTGATAAAATCCCTATCGCAGAACATAATTGCCGGACAAGAAGTACCCTATGAATTGACAACTCTGTTGGGAATAAAAAAGACAAGAACAACTGCTCTTCACCCACAATTCGATAGAATGGTCGTGAGGCATAATCACACCATCAATAACTACCTTTCGATGTTTTCTCCGAAAACCAATGGGAGTGGGATGTATTGGTTCCTCTTTTTTTATTGGCATACAGGATATCCCAACATGATGCGACAGGTTACACACCATCCATGTCGTTAACTGGTCGGGAACTAAAGCTTCCGATAGATACTGTGTGTGGCAGTCATTCCGATGAATCTCAAGAGGTACCTCTTTCAGAATATGTGAATGACCTGAAGGACAGACTAGAAATTGTACACGAATTTGCCAGAATCAAATTACAGACAGTATGAAAACAAGATTTGTAAAAAAGTCACTGCCAGTGAGTTCCAAGGAGGGCGATGCAGTGCGGCCCCACCAATCCCAACGTCGAAAAGGTTTGTGTCCCAACATTTAGAGACCATGGCAAGGACCTCACTTGGTAACCAAAAAGATAAACTATCCGGTGTACAGAATCCATTTGTCAGCCAGAAGTAAGCCTAAAGTTGTTCACATAAAGAGGCTGAGTCCTTACATGGTTCGTGATGTTCCCTCTTGGAATATTTTTTGGGAAGAACAACCTCACGGAAGGGGTTAGTGTTGTAAATCATGCCCTAAAGGAAATAACGCTGGTAGCGTTAGCTGGTAGCTGGTAGCTATAAACCAATTGTGACGTAGCTAAGAGCGCGCGAATGTATGATGTTCGCTTCCACTCTAGATGTGATTTCGATGTAATCCGGCAAATTTTCTACCGCATTCGATTACGATACAATTCGATTCGATTACAATAAACACTCACGAGTTGCGGTGGAGGGTCGAATACACCTACTCAGTTCAGACCTAACCTAACCTAACGATACATAAACGATAGCCAAGAGCACATCGACACAGTCAAGTGGTAGTTACAGTGCGATATGCGAAGCGATTCTAGTAAGGCGATAGAAATTTAAATGATAGTTGAAGTGTTTGTTGTATTTAAAGTGAAATAAAGTTAAGTTTGATCGTTGTTCAGTGTAGTCAATTATTGGTCAACCCACGGGAAAAAACGTAACAATATATTAACAACAACAAAACGCATTCAATCAACAGTCATTTCCAAGCAATCAATTGAAACAAAATGTATCGAATGAAGTGAATATATATTTGTTCAACAGAACTTATCACAAAAAAGCCATGTTTTGTGAATCTTGTTAGGTGAAAAATATTAATTGGTGTGGATTGAAAATAAACAACTTCGTTTTGATAGAATGAAACATTCAGTATCATCGTCGGTCATTTCATCTTATTTAGATCTTTATTTTAGATCCTTATTCAGATCCTTGTGGAATTGGCCGCGGTGGTAGTGCGCCCGACTCACGGTCGGAAGATCGTGGGTTCGATTCCCGCCTCGACCAGATATTTTTCTCGAGAGAATTTATCTGGTTGAAGCTGGAATGATTCTGCAATCGTGTTAGGAATGACACGTTAAAAGGTAAGACCTCGTTAGTCCTTAGCTCGCACAAGTTTACAACTTTTGAGAGTTGTCGTTCGTATGGGGACGATAGCTGATTAACGGAAAAACAGATTTTAAACAGAAACAGATTTAAAACAGATTTTTAAACAGAAAAGCCTGTCAATCTCTCAGTCGATGCAAGTCCATATGGGTTGATAGCATGGAAAGTTCAATAGCATCGTCTGTCACTTTATTTTATTTAAGGAAGAAAAAAATGGTAGGAAATCATTATGATTTTCTACCATATAGTAACGGTTACATCCATCAATTCATTATCTCATTCAGATCCTGCAAAGCATCTCACTCTCTCACTCCATAGGTGATATGATAGGCCAGGAAAAATAATAAATAGAATTCACGTCTATTTCTTCAACTGTCGCTCAAGAAAGGTACAATCATATTGAAAAAAAGCTATTCAGCTTTGTTTTTGGTTATGAGCGATCCAATGTTCACTTTTCCGGTAGATGTTTCGCCTTTGAGATGAATCACAGACCAATAATGGGTTTATTGAAAAACCATGTAGATGAAATGTCACCTTGGATACAAAGATTAGCTATTCTCTTATCAAGTTATCACTTCACCCTTCATGTGCCAGGAAATTCTCTCGAAGTTTCTGACATCTCAAGTGGAGATCCAACACTCGATTAAGTATGTACAATATACTACTCTACAAGTCACTTCTGAATTTCATTCAATATCTTTGTATACGAAAATTGTGAGGAACACCTTGATGAAATTGAAGTCAACAATTCTTCAAACCTTGGCGTTTTTATTTAGAAAAAATCAGAAACAAATCGAATTCTTACAAATACCAAAGATCAAAAGCGTTGCATTCATGATCCACCACCAGACTTCATAAGTGGCACTATTGTTCGAGTTATACCGGGTGTCAACGAATCTATTAGACAAGTCATAATTTCTAGACTATTAGGAGAATTGAAATAAGATTTGGTATAGTTGAATGGTATGTGGAGAGAAATGTTTTCACATATTTTTCACTTTCCGGTCACTTTCGGTTTCAGCGGAAATGGCTCCGGTTCTGAATTTCTAAATGGAACACCCTGTATATTGTAACATTTTTGGATTTCTGAGACAATTCTGGATCAGAAACTGACATTTCCGGAAGTTTTTCAGCCTACTTGATTTTTTCAGAGTCACTTTTAAAATTGCATCTAGGTGGCCATGCTCGGACGTAAACTAATCTATGGACCTCAGGTGATATCAGAAAATTGCAATAGCGGAGTTTTAGTGACTGGTGTGTTGAATATGAATGAGAAAAGTTTACAAAATAACATTTTCGTGTCTAACTATTATTTTTCAAATGGCGACCATTTTTTGACAAGCAATTTCCGAAAAAAAGATTTTTTGACGAATCTAACGTTACTAATTTATTTGCGATTGGATCAACAAATTTAACAAATTTAACTAATAATTTCAGCGATGCACTTAGATTTTTTGCAATATCCTAAGTTCTTGAAAATTCCACTATAGTAAATTTCCAAAGTGCATCCCTCCTTGTTCAAGACACATTTCAGCTCGTTCAATTGTTTCCCTCAACACGTTTTGTAACATTTGAGGCGATATACTTCTAAATGCCTGTTGAATCCTTTCTTCTAAGATTTCGAGAGTGGCTGGGGCTGTTGCATAGTAGACCCTTTCTTTTACATATCCCCAAATGAAGGAATCTAACACAGTCAGATCCGGTGAGCGGGCAGGCCACCGTACTGGACCGTTGGTTGCAATAACTCTATTATTAAAATGCTCTATTAAAAAATCAAGTACGTCTCTGCTATTATGGGGTGGTGCTCCATCTTGCTGGAAGTAAATTTGCCGTAAAACTTCTAAAGGCATATCATTAAGATGATCCTCGATTTCATTTTGAAGAAAACCCAAGTATCTAACCCCTGTTAACTGACCTTGGAACAATATTGGACCAATTATTCTGTTTCCAACGATACCAGCCCAGACATTGACGCCAAACCTTTCTTGAAAATTGCCCTCTCTCATTGCATGTTGATTTTGTTGGGCCCAGTACCGACAATTCTGCTTATTAAACATGCCATTATTTGTAAACCGTGATTCGTCGGAAAATAGAATGAAGTTGATAAAATTTGGGTTAACTCTATGATTTTGAAGCAACCAATCGCAAAATACTACTCTTCTATTTCCGTCGTCAGCATACAAATGTTGATGTAACTGATATTTAAATGCTCGATATCCGTGCTTTTTCAGTATTTTTCTTGCTGATTCGTGACTTATCTGCATTTCTCTACTAATTTCTCTTAAAGAAACCGTTTTGTCAACTTCTACCATAGCAAGAACGTTAATCTCAGTCTCCTCATTTATGAAAAACCTCTGTTCTGCGTCTCGATTTCCCTCTTGCCTCTCTCTCTCAACATAGGGAAAATACTGATGAGATGAGTGTTGCCGATTGGGATATCTCTGAGCATACAACTCAGCAGCTTTCCTTGAATTTCTGTGGCATTCTCCAAACAATAACAACATATCCACTTTTTCACTTTGAGTATACATTATTTCGACGAAAAATTAAACTAAAATTAACGAAAATCAAGAGAAACTTCTACTTTCTGCTCATAAAGCTTATGTCACTGTCATAACATAGGTGAGCGTTTTGTTCTCCAAAGTGGACTTGATGGAAATAACCGCAAAATATTATGCATCAATCCTATCCATGGCACCCTTGACAAAAGTAAATGAATTTGTATCGAGTATTTTCCTCAGTAATATTTAATTTATGTTCTTATTTGTAATCCAATCGCAAATAAATTAGTATCGTTAGATTTGTCAAAAAATCCTTTTTTCGGAAAGTACTTGTCAAAAAATGGTCGCCATTTAAAAAATAATAGTTAGACACGAAAATGTTATTTTGTAAACTTGTCTCATTCATATTCAACACACTAGTCACTAAAACTCCGCTATTGCAATTTTCTGATATCACCTGAGGTCCATAGATTAGTTTACGTCCGATCATGGCCACCTAGATGCAATTTTAAAAGTGACTCTGAAAAAGTCAAGTAGGCTGAAAAACTTCCGAAAATGTCAGTTTCTGATCCAGAATTGTTTCAGAAATCCAAAAATGTTACAATATACATGGTGTTCCATTTAAAAATTCAGAACCGGAGCCATTTCCGCTGAAACCGGAAGTGACTGGAAAGTGAAAAATATGTGAAAACTCTCCTCTCCACATACCATTTATCTGTACCAAATCTCGTTTTGATACACCTAATAGTCTAGAAGTTATGACTTGTCTAATAGATTCGTTGACACCCGGTATTCAAAACTCACTCTGTACTGAGTAGGACACTTCTAAGTAAGAGGTAGTGGGACTACAACTCCACTAACGAACTCCCCTTATATGTAAGCGGTAGAAGACAGTAAATTACAATAACTGTATGTGGTAAAAAATCACAACAAACATTCTAAAAATTATCACCAGTACCACCCAGTAATGTTGTGAATACGGTTTTGGTCGTTGCGCCGGCACTCAAAATATGACACACACCAAGCTACTTTTTCATGTGGGATGCTTATTCGACCCTTGCAAAATTTTCATATTACAGAATATACGTGTTGGCCAACGGTACGGCACATTATTGGCAATTCACCTGTGATAGAATAGGACCCCAGTATAGAACGACCTTCACGGAGCTGGTTAACGGATGAGAAGATTTTATATTAAATATATCAATTAAATATGTCAACAAATAAATTGCAAGTTGGTTGACTGGAAAATTTCAGTCCAGAATATGATTAATTAACAATTTCATTTTTTAACATTTCACTATTAACATTCCATACCAATCGAAACTATGAAGCCTCTAGAATATGCAAATGATAGATTGAATAATTTTTTCCCGTCACGTCACTTGGGTAGGCAGGTGTGAACAGGTAAATAAAGTTAATTTGAAAAATGTATTTCATTATTTCATTACAAACACGGTGGTATAGAGGGTTCTATCGCATGCGATAGAAGAGGATTCCAAGCCAAGTTTCTTTTTCGATTGTTACGTTATAGGTCATTCGAGTACTTTCCCTTATCCTCTGTTTCCGTTTCACCAGTTTCGCTGAAGATGACTGTGTTGCGTATCTCTATGCTAGCTTGGCAACATGTATACGGCTTCTTTTTATTTCCTCCTAAACTAGTGTTACTCCCTGTGTATGATCTCAATTTGGGACCCCTCGATGTTATGTTGATGGGTCCAAACATGCCCTGCTATTCCCGATTTGATGGTTTCCCCTAGCTGTGTGTGTGTGTTTCTTGTGCTTGGCAAATCGAACTTTCAAAGGCTTCCTATAGTTTCACCGATATAAGATTTTCAGAGGATACCCCGTGTGTGCGGAAAATCCCCTATCAGTGAAACTAGGAGGTCATTGAAAGTTCGCATTGTAGAGCACAAGAAACACACACAGCGAGGGGAAACTATCAAATCAGGAATAGCAGAGCATATTTCGACACATCAACATAAAATCGAGTGGTCCCAAAGTTAGATCATACTCATCAGGGAGGAACACTAGTTTAGGAGGACAATTCAAGAAGCCGCATAAATGTTATTCAACAATGTATTTAACCAAGTTAGATATGCAACATCTGTAATCCCATAATCAAGGGAAAAATGGCCAACTACCGCCAAACGGTTATCCCCTGCTAAACCGGTGAAGCGGAAAGAAGATAGAGGAAAAAGGAGATAACTGAGACTACTCGAATGACCCATAAATAGTCATGTTTTGGAGGAATTATTCCAGTCATCACCTGACAACGATTGTGGATACTAACAATCGAAACGTCGTGAAATGACTTTGCTTGGAATCTCTAATGTTTTATTTTTTGTTTAATTGTTCTATTTTTCTTGTATTCTTGAAATAAAAATACTAGCAATCGAGCAAAGACTCCTATTTCATATGAAGTATTTAACTTTTCACCTGATCACTCTGGAAACGGTGGGTTGAAGCGGTTTTAGTCTTTTTTTTTCATTTTTCAACCGTTCTGTAAACACTTCGGAGGTTTTTCTGTCGGCAACACGTTTTTTTATTATCCTTTTTTTCAGGTGTTTTCGGTACAGTATTCAACACCAATGAAAAACCCATTATATTCAGTATAAACTTGTCATGGTTTTGTGAAAGTCTGCTAATAAAATATCATTCAAATACGTTTATGATGAATTTTTATTAAGTATCGGTCGAAGCTTTATTCTCACTTGTAAACATCAAGTGATTTCAAATTTAAAACTAACTGAATTTCTAGAAGTTTCTCAATATGCAAAAATCATTTAATATTCACTTCTCTGAAATAATTAATGAGTACCATCATAAATATTACTAAATAACTTTTTTCGCAGATATCTCCTAAATCACAAATTCTGCGTGCGGTGAACCTCACCATTTCCACTGATGAAGAGTGCGTGGACAGTTACCGAAATGTCGATGGAGGTGGACTTAATCCTAAGACTGAACTATGTGCTGGAGTTCCAGAAGGTGGAAAGGGGCCGTGCCATGTTAGTATCCAGTGAAAATATTATTAAAGATATAAGCAAGTTAGATCATCTATGATTGAAATACAAAAAATAAGATTTCATTTGTGCAGACACATACTGAATGGGGCAGGACATGAATGTTTGACAAAATTTATATGAAAAGGAATCACTTGAGCTATTTTCACATAAAAAATCCAACGGTGTGTTATCACTTGCAGCGAAGAGGCCGTTATCAATTCTTTCTTCGAATGAATATATTTCAATTCTCTATACAACGACTTTCATTGGAGTTTGGATAAATGGTTGCGGAGTTATTGGTGTATGAATTGGCGACTAACAAATATGATAATTAGTAACTTTGCGATCAAAATGGATTGAAACAATTCCCGACTGGGTAATCACAGGTTACATAAAGTGATTGATGTGTGAAAGAAAGAAATTGGAAATGAACCGTATCTACAAATGAATTGAACAAACGTATTTGACGAAAAAAGCGTACTTATCTCTGTTTTTATCTCGATTCAGAATTTTTTTTGTTATCGTTTATATATATAAGAATTCACACCGTGTAACCCCAGTAACTTAGAGTATTGCGTTAGCTTGACATCTGTCACTATTGACCCTACTGACTAAACATCCAACGTCAAGAAATATCTCAGAAGACATAAGTTTCAGCCATACGAACTGATGATAAACTGAACATAAGTAACTTCGCAACCGATTATCGAAATTAAAAAAAGTGAAGGTCCATTTTAATTAATCATTACGCGTTTGACAGCAGGTAGGTAATAGCTCATTTAGAATACACGTGTATTTTAAATTGTTGGCGGCCACTTCCATAAGAAATTTTCAAAAATGAAGAGGTATGTAACATTTACTCTGATAAATATGATCTCAAGAATACATTCAATTGTCCAAAAGCTAAAATCAGTGAATTTTACCTCCCAATTCACTGTGAAGTCGAAGTAAAAATAATATTTCCAGTGTAATGAATGTAGCTATATCCGTGTATCAACAACCATTCGTTTTGATTATGAGCTGTTCTTCAATATGACGTAAAAATTCAAAATGAGTGATAACAATTAAGAAATTTGTGCTACTCCACCAGATATTACCGAGCAAGCAAATATTGCGATGAATAATTTACTGCCAGCAAAATCAAGAGAAAAATACAAATATAATTTCGAAAATTTTATGAGTTGGAGAGAGAAAAAAAAGCATAACTTCGTTTTCCGAAAACGTTCTCGTTTATTTCGAAGATTCAGCAAAAACTTTGAAATCATCGTCATTATGGGCAATCAATGCTGAGTAGTACACTGAATATCAAGAAACATCTTGGCATCAGCAAATATTCCAAAATACGTGCATATCGGAAACGCAAACCTGATAATTATAAACTGAAAAAATCGTCGACGCTCACCAACGAACAAATAAATAACAAATAAACCAGCCAACAGCCAATCATATTTCATTTGCCAGACGCTTTTAAAGTAAAGCCTACTTCCGTAAATTCTATGAACTATAACAGCCAAGCAAAAGGATTTGAAAATATTTTACAGACCAAAAAATACGTTTTCGCATTTGTATTTGTCAGTATTATGTTATTTAAAACTGTTCACATTTATTTATTTACTCACAAAGTGAATATCAATTATGTTTAGTACTCATATCACTCATATCATATCATACAACAATCGGTAATCGCCAGAGGTAACGCGTGTATAAAATGCATATATTTTTTCTATAACCCGAAGTCAAATCCCACTGCTGAAAGATTTTTCACCTGAATGATACATTAGTAATATTTCTCGGATGGTAGTAAAAAAACGAAATGATATAATAATTAAAATTCATTTCTAGGTTGCCATGAATGTTGCTATTTCTGTAGCATGCCGAAAAAAAGAACTGAGAGATATGCAAGTATATCATATTAATGATATAAGCCAAGAAGTATACATCAAAGTATCGGGCACAAAAACTGAAACCGAAGGGTCATTTGTTGTTTCTGGCAATTTCTTCAATATTGGGAAATAGAAAATGCACTCGTCAGGTTGTTGGACTCAATAAGTTGGGTGACCTACCAAAAATTATTGTCAAATTTTTACATTTGGAAAATCCAGAAACATATACTGTACTTCAGAAGATCATCTGCAATCATCCTAGTTGATGGACTTAATGGCATTGAACATCATGGTGGCTGGAAAAGACCATGGCTGAAAGTTATGTACATAATTCTATGACATCCATGAGAAACACATCAAATGTACTCATAAATAGTATTGAAAACATTTGTTTCAAATTCTCAACAAAACGGAATAAGACCGTCTTCCTCCAACATTGATGGCGAAATAATTGTAATAATGTAGCTATGAATGTACATTAATATCTCATTCACTATGAATGTACATTTATCACTCGTTAAAAAAATGAAAATTTCAGCGGCATGTAATATCACACTATCTACTTTTCAGTCAGAAAGTACTCAAAATGGATTGTCTTTCAGAAAAATGTCCAACTCTGATATCTTGCCTTGTTCGACAGTGACAGAGGGGAAAATACTGTTTACGTCCGCACTCTATAACGGTCCAGTCACAATATTCCGTGTCAATATGACAGACGTTTGGATTTATTTCATGAATTGGAAAACTTGTTATACAATGCTTACCAAGCTCATGGCAAGTCCTTTGAGTTGTCTTTCATTTTTTTTGAGTCCGGTTGAGGGCGTGTTCAGTGCAAATGATTTGGTTGTAGTGGATTGCGCTTGTAGTCAAGAGTGGTTTTGAGACATATTGTTAGCTGATGATGATTGAATCGAGATATCAAACCTTGAATTATCGAACAGAGATCAAAAATAATTTCAAAAATTATTTTGTATGATTACAGGGGTTTTGATACATGTCACTTCCAATGATTCCTCAAGTGATTACTTCTCGAAGGGTATTGACTATTTTGTGTTGGAAAATTGGTATCCGCTGCTCAGCTAGGACTTTTTTTCTAGTGACATTGTCAGATCCTACAAATCCTACTTATTTTCTCAATACGAAAATGCAATACTCATCATAAAAACGAAATTACAGTAACTAAAAAGCTGAAACAATAATAAACGGTGCAGCGGTGTCAGCAGCAAACAACCAATGTGAAAAGTTCTGCTAACTCTGCTGACTCGAAATCTTGGAAGTCGTTATCTCCAATGTTCTCATTTTGGTGAGAACACCATATAACATAGATATTGAGAGTTAGAGTGCAGTACATATAATGAGTGTTTTCAACACCTACTAATATGATATTGACCATATATTTCTCAATAATACATTGGAATGTTTTGTACCATCTTCAAAAAATAACTTTTATATATGTACTTATTTTAGGGCGATTCAGGAGGACCTCTTGTTATTGACGGCGTTCAATATGGAATTGTATCATATTCCAAAGGATGTGTTGAAAAAGGATATCCCGCAGTATTCACGAAAGTTTCAGGATACCTCGACTGGATTGAAAAACATAGATGAAATGAATGGAATGGCAGAGATATATTCTAGACTTGCATATATGAATATAATATTTCTGAACGATTGTTGAATTCAAAATAAATAAAAACAAATCTTTTGAATGAGTGAAATAATGGGATAGAAAGCGTTTGTCTTTTCACTACAACGTCTTGATGAAATATGCGGAAAACTTTCGAAGAAATTAATTAAGAATTTGACTTCAAAATAATATCTTTACAAATAATTGCAGATCATGTGCCAAATTTCCAGAATCAAATTGGAATGAGAAGTCTTCTTGTAACAATTACCTAATTTCTCATAAACATTGTATTAGACAGGAATCACTTTTTCCTATCCAATCAGTTTTTACTCCAGACATTCCTTATGGAGTCGAAACAGGTTTCATGGTATGAAGAAAGGACATTAATATACATTTCCACTCACATGAAAATCTATCATACTTGAAGTGTACTGAAGTTATGACCCCTGAAAAATATTTTTGCTTAAATTTTCTGATTAGATAATATTTATTCCAAATATTTTTTTTCATTTGAAGGCACTGTAAGTGTGTCGAGGAACTGCTTATATTGAGATTTTTTTTTGATATCAAAATATCCAGAATAATAAATTTTCAATATCATTCTCTGTCAAATCGGAACTATTCTGAGTGACAGACAGAATTCGATTTTTCGTGATGTTTTTCACCCGTTGATCATTAGTTTTTTTTTCATGTATAGTAATGAAAGGATTCAAAATAGGGAGTCTTGAATATCACGGTTTGCAATTTTGAGAAGATAACATTGTTTTGTACAATAATTTTATCTTCTATGACTTGTTCAATGTACATCCATTTGTCATTGCTCTGCTTGGTAGCTGAACTTGAACTTGAAGCTTGAATTTGGAAGCTTGGGTGTAACGTAACCTGTGTAAATAAATATGTAAATACTACGCCAAACAATTTTATTATTTTTTATCTGATCAACAACATAGATTGTTGTGGAAAGTGGAGTGATGACTGCTACCTAGAACGTTCTGAATTATTTTTCAGTTTTTAGTACATTCTCTACATCATTCTTATCTTTTTTACCGTTTAACATAAATATTTTTTCTTACCTTTTTCATTTTCAACTTTTTAGTTTCTAATTTTGTTTCTCAATTTGTTACCTATATTGAATTTGGTGTGAAGGAATATGTAATTCGTCATTTTGTAGCTGCGACCATCTTGATTTTTTTTTTTCAAAATCTACTAATGTCCAACTGGTCAAGATCTGTCATTTGATACTCATTGTAGCAAGCCTCGATCTTAGTGAAAAAAGAGTGTTACATTCTTGAAGCTGGGATTCAAATGCCGGAGCTCATCGAATAGGGATGCTGGGTAAAGAATTCTCCGCCGAGAATTGTATAATATATTCCCTTCAACAATGTTGACAGTAGCAGATTACAGCCGGTTCTGGGCCTCCCCCCACCACTATGACGTATTAATTGCTTTTTTTTGTTGTTGTTTAGTAACATCAAGGCGATGTGCAGGGATCGTTCAGAATTTTTTTTTTCATATGAAATTTTTGGGTGTGTGTGTGACGGAGTGTCGCAATTACATTTGATTGGTGTGTGTGTGTGAGAGAATGCACGGTACAGGGTTTCATCATGTACTTGTCTATGTACAAACATACGTCTGCATACTTCGAAGATCCTTCAAGTAATGAATGTTCCATCGGTGTGAGCCCACCAAGTTAGTAGTGGTGTGACGTCACAGCAGCATCCGTCCAACGGTAAGAGAGCGAGATGTGTGGCAGAGTAATGCGTATTCATCGGTCTGCCCTCACCTCTCCCGATGCGATGAAGGCTGTGACGTAACGCATCGCTCTAGCCCCGCTATCGATGGTGACACCACGGCAGCCGAGGTCCGTCTGCCCAACGTCTACCCTCTACGAGAGCGCAACGACCACTGCCTGTTCGTATCGACATCTGTTATCGCATTCAGTTGGGAGGTGGGCTTGGCGCATGTAGTTGAGAGGTGGGGTTGGCTATGACGTCTTGACGGGCCCGATCAAACTGTATTTAAGAAGCGAACGAGTGTCGGTTATGTCAGTTTACATCAAGTGAGTTAGTGAGAACTATTATATAAAATGTATTCCTGTGACTGTGGTTAATCTTTCACTCATAGTGATAATCTTCGTCGGCATCAGCTCCAGGATTGCCAAGGAGAGCCTTCAGTGAAACGGATGAGAGTGGACAATGCAACACCAATGTATACTTGCAATTGCTGTAATGTGACAATTCCTATGACGCAAGTGAACTCTCACCGAAAAACCATGAGTCATAAAAATAATGCATGTGTTCAATTGTCTGAAGGTGTTCAAATTATAACGAATGCATTCAATTGCCGCATTGCTACGTACAGGGTTGAGTGTTGGGAGTGACTACATGTCATTTTTCAATAAGATTAGGCAGAAGGTCATTGAATTACTGGAATCGGCCATCATGATCCATAAAAACATCAAGGTGAATATGGAAGTTTTTGGGAATTATATTCTTCAGACTCAAGATTCGAGGGACACGAAGTCATTTAATTCCCGAAATAAAATAGTGGATCAATCTTCAGATTTGAATGCTGCTTTTGATGGATTCCATGATGTAATTGTGGCTCAAACGACTGAATTCCAGGAACGTGACTCAGGTATTACTTTTTTTGTAAATTCCAACGAGATTGAGTAGTAATATTTATTTTTTTTGTAATTTAGGTTGGACTTGTGAAAAAATACTATTGCTCGAAGTCAATATTTATAAATACAGTCCACTGGGAGGACGTTCATATGTGGAGATGCCTGAATGCATTGAATGGAGGAAAGCTGTCGTGAATGTTCGTAACGGAGATAAACACTGTTTTGCTTGGGCTATAACATCAGCATTATATCCTGCAAATGGCATAGTGTCCGAAGTTACGTCATATCCACATTTTTCCAATGTTTTATATGTCACAGGTATGGATTTTCCGGTTAAAGTTAATAATAAGAGTATTGAAAGATTTGAAGATAGGAATGATATTTCAATTGATGTTTACGGTTTGGAGAGTAAATTTGATAAGGCTAAAGTGAAGTATGATGTGATTGGTCCATTGCGATACTCACAGAGGAGACTCCGGAGACATGTCAATTTGTTACTTATAACTGATGACTCCGGCAATAGTCACTATTGTTGGATCAAAGATCTTTCAAGATTAGTTTCTAGTCAACTATCAGCTCATGATCACAAAAAATATTTTTGTGATGGATGTTTGATATATTTTTCCAGCGAGAGATTGCGTTTACGTCATAAGATGAATAATCTCGTTAGTACAACAACACCAACCACCAATTATAGGATCAATAAATATGGTCGGATGGTTGCGGAAAATGAATTAATGTTTCAAAATTACGAGAGACAAATGAGGGTACCATTTGTAGTATATGCTGATTTTGAATCAGTACTTGAACCGATTCACGAGAATGAGCCAAATTCATTTGCTTATCTGATAAAATGTTCATATAATGATGATTTGTCAAAATTTGTTACATATAGGGGTGTAGATGCAGTTCGGAAATTTGTGAGTAGCATTGAAGATGATTTGAAAAAGATATATGAAAATCATCTCAGATACCCTATACCAATGGATGCACAAACCCTCGAAGAAGAGGAACAATTTGCTGCAGCCGGAACTTGTGGTATATGTAATAAACCATTTATTGATGGTGGAGTCAAAGTTAGAGATCATTGTCATGTTACAGGAAAGAAAAGATCACATGCCGCTCATTCCAAATGTAATTTGAATTTCAAAATCCCCAACTTTGTACCTATTATTTTCCACAATTTAAGCGGCTATGATTGCCATTTATTCATAGAAGAATTATATAGGAATAAAGAGAAAGTTGATGTCATCCCACAAACGAAAGAAAAATATATATATCTTTCACTAAGCATCTCTTTACATACACCTATATCGATAAAGATGGTAAGGTTAAGAAAAAATATCTCAAAATGAGATTTATCGGGAAAGAAAGTTTTCGGCTTTCTACTACTCCATCTGATACAAAAAATGGATGAGAGAATCTTCCAAAGAAAGAAAAGATTAATCAATTTGAAAATAAGTAACTCTATACATGGATGTGTAGATCATGCAAAGAAGTAACTTTCACTCCTAAAAATATAACCCTTTCAAATCAAACAAGATTTATCGATAGTTATAAATTTATGACTAATTCGTTGGAGAAGTTGGGTGCTAACTTTACCTCTGATCAATGTTTGGAGATGCATAAACATTTCCCACAAATTGAGAAATTCAATTTGATGAGGCAGAAAGGTGTATTTCCATATAGCTTCGTTGATGACATTGACATATTGAATTATCCATCACTTCCAACAAAAAATCAGTTTTATGACAAACTCATTTGTGAACATATATCAGAAAATGATTATGATAGGGCTAGAAATGTGTGGAATTTATTCGAGTGTCAGAATTTGGTTGAATCTCTGATTTGTATTTGAAGTCGGATGTATTGCTATTATGTGATATTTTTGAAAACTTTCGCACCACAAGTTTGGAGATTTATAACTTAGATCCAGCACATTATTACACTGCACCTGGATTATCTTGGGATGCTATGTTGAAGTATACGAATATTGAATTGGAATTACTAACTGACATTCATATGATTCACTTTTTTCAAAAAGGTATACGAGGTGGAATTAGTCAGTGAAGTGAGAGGAAACATATAGCAAATAATAAATTTTTACCAAATTATAATCCCAATGAACCTTCCACATTCATTACATATTTAGATGCAACGAATCTATACGGTCATAGCATGTCACAACCTCTACCAACAAGTGAATTTACATGGTTGACACCTAATGAAATTCTTAACCTTGATGTGATGAATGTGAGTTCTGATAGTCCGTATGGGTATGTGTTTGAAGTGGACATTCATTATCCACAAGAGTTGCATGATGAACATTCTGATCTTCCATTTTTAGTTGAAAAATTAATATCACCTCGTACACAATCGAAAATTCCTAAATTAATTCCAAATTTGAATGATAAAAGAAAATATATTGTTCATTATAGAAATCTACAGCAAGCCATCAAAAATGGTTTGATTGTAATGAATACACATAGAGTATTGAAATTCAAACAATCACGTTGGATGAAACCCTATATAGATCTTGATACTGAAATGCGTGATAGGTCTAACAACAAATCTGTTAAAGATTTCTATAAACTAATGAATAATGCAGTATATGGAAAGACAATGGGGAATGTTAATAACAGAATTGATGTTAGACTCGTTACACATTGGGAAAATATAAAGAATAATATAGGTGCCAGCACTCTCATATCCAGACCAAATTTCAAAAATTGTTCAATTTTCACAGAAAATTTTGTTGTCATTCAATTGGGTTAAGTTAAAGTCCATTATGATAAACCATTATATTTGGGATTTTCCATATTAGAGTTATCAAAAACAGTCATGTACGACTTTTTCTATGGATGCATCAAACAACACCTAGGTGAAAATGTCTCTTCACTGTACACAGATACCGACTCACTCATTTTGAAAGTAAATACAGAAATTTTTTATAAATTCATGAAAACTAACATAAGTAGGTTTGATACATCCAATTACAGTATAGTAAACCAATTCAATATTCCAGTAACAAGTTCAATCTTGGGTAACTTCAAAGAAGAATTTCCGAATGATCCAATCTGTACCATGATTGGATCATTCGGAAATGCGAAAGCGTATTACGTGAAATCCGTTGATGATGAATTTAAAAAAGCCAAAGGGGTTAAACGATCAGTTGAAAAAATGAATTGACATGTGAAGAATATCAAAAAATCGTTGAACATGGTGGTATAATATTTAGAAAGATGAATTCATTTAGAAGCGTGTTGCATGATATGTATACTGAATTGAAGAATAAAGTTGCATTATCATACCATGGCGATGAACGATTTATCATTCCGAATACTAACCACACTCTTCCTTGGGGTCATAATGATATTGAATTTTATCAAAACGATCCAAATGATAACATTCGTTTGATAACCAATATAATTCAACAATCACAATCTCAGGAGACTCCATTAAATTAATTTATTATCTGCCGAAATCAATGATTGAAATATCATTCAATATCTTTAAAACCGGAAAATTCAATATTGATGTTTATGTAGCCATTTATAAGTGAAAATATATGACAGACGTAATGTGATATTAATGTATTATGTATGTATGTATATGTATTACTGTAATGAATATAAAATGATTAAAATTTTATTTGTTTCATTTCTATTTTCCTAATCAATTACTGCAATGTATATAGTATAATGTAAATGAGAGAAATATCAATTTGAAAAGAATCATCGTGGTTGCACAATGTCTAAACAATCGATAAATTTGGCAGAAAAAGAAAATGGGATGGTAATGTCATCCGAGGTCCACCCGGCAATGGATTCAAATTAACAAAAGATGGTCATTATGACATGCAAAGAAAAATATTGAAAAATACAAGCGAACCAATTGACAAGAGTGATTGTGTAACTGTATCATATCTTGAGGGGGAAATTAATGGAGCAAAGGAGGTCATACTTCTAGCCCTACAAGCTGCAATACAATCCACAATAGGTAATGTTGCTCGCGATGCACGTCAAGCATTCGATGATAAAATTGCAGAGGCTCGGATAACTTTCAGGTTAAATGACGTATTAATTGAACCTACATGGTGAATTGTGGCATAGCGAATCGGGGCGGGACCGCGCGTAGCGCGCCCCCACCGCCGCCCTCCCCCCACTCCCAGGGGGGTGGGGTGGGGGGCCACCGCGCCGACGCGCGAAGCGGCGCCCCACCCCATTCCCACCATTGCGCATGCATGCCCCCTCCTCATTCCCTCCACTCCCAACGATGTTGATACCCCAAGGAGCACGCTTCTCAACATTCAGTTCGACAACTCCAGTCATCCAGAGCAGTACAGCCATACAGACCAGTCCAGCCATACAGAGCAGTCCAGCCATACAGAGCAGTCCAGCCATACAGAGCAGTCCAGCAGCAGCAGTATACTATACGTCAAGGAGCCAAGTTTGAGTAAGTTAACAATGTACTTTAATTTTTTATATCTACTAACTTTTCATTTTTATCATTTTCAGAATGGAAGGATACACTCAGCAATTGACCGATGCTGTGGCGTCGATAATGCAGGAGGAGGGTGCTGTGATGCGACCAGTAGCATTGCCTTATTCGAGGAAGGAGGCAGGGTTGAAGCAGCCGTTGAGGAGGAGGCGGCAAGTTCGAGGGGTGTGCGACGAGCAAGCAGCCCTTGCTTGTTTGAAGAGTCTGTCGCGAAGCGAGCCAAGCGGCAATCCGCAAAGGTTAGTGTTATTGACAAGTACAGGAGTGCTTGCAATAGAACTAATCCCTATGCGAATAGTTGGTCGACTGCTCGCAACAGCTTGCGACCCCCCACGCCGCCCGCACCGCCAACGCCAGCAGTGGAATCAGTGGCAGCAGTGGAAATACCGAGGGCGCCATCTCCGGTTGGAATCCTCACCCAGTTCGCCCCATTGACGGTGTCGCCATTGACACCACTGGCGCTAACACCAGCACCACAAGTGCCAGAGCCTGCCGGAGAGATCGCGCCACCTGTGACAGTGTCAGTGTCGGAGCCTATCGGAAGGGTGAGTGAACGCTTGAAAACTTTCTTTTGGAATTGCGAGAAAGCAGAAGATGCTTCTCGATCTGGTGAGGCCGCGTTGGTTGGCATTTCTTGCAATGAGGTGAGACTTGTCAGCCGACGAAGTAAATTGTTGAAAGAATTGGCCGAAGTAGATCAGGAGATTGCATCTCTGGAAGAAAGTCGTAAAGTGGCGACCTCTTCGATAGAGCGATATCGAACAATTACGGATATAATTTATAAAATTGATTTTATAGAATAGATTTAGATTAGTTAGTTAGTTAGTAATATTATGTTAGTTTTAAGTTTATATATATATATATATATATATATATATATATATATATATATATATATATATATATATATATATATATATATGTAATTTTAGGAAAAAAAATAAAAATAAAAAAGAAGTGAAATAAAGGGTGTACATTGTTTTGGTTTGGTACACATTGAATAATGCGATGGTTGGAGCATTTTTCTTCACTTCGTCTTATTATTATTTTCTTTTTTTAATTCAATTCCAAGTTCTTCTAGACAAATACCTCACATCAATTTTTGTGTTCTCTAATCTCTTGTAAATAATCTCTTGGGAAGAAAATTAAAAAATAGAAAAGACATGATTCATAATGAAATCAACAAGTATATTTCATTTGTATTTTATTCATTCAAGTATCTCTTTCATTGAATATGTCTTATGTCACTTTGCAATGCACCCCCACTCAATCCCCACTCCTCACCCACTCCCTCTCAAAAGAATAAAAGTAGGAATCATCTGATGAAACATTCAGTTGATCAGCTAGCTTCGAGATGGAACCTGATTCAACTAGCGAACCATATAGCTACCCGGGGTATAAGTTTAATTACTGGAAGAACTACCAGGAAGGATTTGTTACTTCCACCACGTCACCTTACTCGCTTGAGCCCGACTTCCTGGATCATGATTACAGGGTGCAAGTGTTACAAGTCACCGGGACCGACCAAGTAGACCTTTCGGACAGTGAGTACCCGGATCCTTCCCAATCGGCTGAGGATCATCATGAGTTCTGGAACTGGTACGGGGTTGACGAGCTCGATGAGTGGGGCGACTCCTACGAGTCCGACGAATCCGTTGAGTTCGATGAGGAAGATCCTCCTGACCCGCCTATCCTCATTGAGGATAGTCCTCCACCATCTCCTATCCTAATAGAGTAATTCCCTTACCCCTAATCAACCCCCTAATCAACCCCCTAATCAATCCCTAATCCTTTCCTAGGAGTACACATACTGTTGGTTGGTGTACACAAGACACTGCGAGGTTGGGGAAGTGTCTCTCCCTCTCCCTTTTCCTTATTAGTTTTACAACATTGCATAGCCCCCACCTATTCTCACCTATATTTGAATAGTATAAATGTAGGAGTTCCCCAATCTAATATTCAGTTGAGAAGTTATCGTCAGCATGTCGACAACTCAGGAACCTGATTCCACAACCGGACCCCAGTTGGAACCCGAGTCGATACCTAGAGATCCCAACTTCGAAGACAACGACAATGATTGGGATGTGGACATGGACATGGAAGTCGATTCCACAACAGAACCACATAGATGTTCTTCAACGTTGGAGAACTTCGATTCCCGAATTCAAGTGCTTCATGTCACAAGCACTGATGGTAGGGAAAGGGAGTCAGACTTGGAGTATCCAGACCCTAATATGGCCCCTGATTCAGTAACTGCTGAAATTTGGTCAGAAAGGCGAGCTCTCATGCACAATTGGGAAATATTGAATTCTGATGACGACTTGTAATCGTTTCCTTGTTTCTCTCTCTCTCTCTCTCCCACCCTTAATCCTGTCCTTCCTCGGAGTACATACTTTTTTTGGTAGGTGTACACGAGACACTGCGTGGTTGGGGCAGTGTCTTTTCCCTCTCCCTTATTAGTTTTTTCTTAATTATCACTCAGAGTTCCACGAAGATTGTCATTCTTGTTGCTATCGAATTTCAAACACTAAATTGTTCTACATTTACACTTAACCCCTCCTTTTTCTTGATATAAATATAGCATCAATCCCAGTTCTACATCATTCTTTCACAATGTCGAGTGCTGATTCCACTACCGAACCAATGAGTGTACCAGAGTATTCTATATCAAGTACAGGACCCATCCAGGTACATGAAATAGATTCAACACTCATTCCAATACAAGCTTCGCAGAATTCCTGCAACGCATCTATGATCTTCCTGATAATTTCCCAGAACGCGTAAAAGAACGTATGCAAGAGGATGTAGATTTAGAGTTAGACGATCGAGAGGATAACGAGCTATACAATCATGCGGATGATATAATTAGTATATCATCTGATTCAGATGAATATGAGGAAAACATCATCAGTATATCATCAGATTCAGATGATCCAGATGATGACACCATTATCATTGTTTCTGATGATGAGGAACGCTAGTCCATACCATTGTATGGATTAATAGGAAAAAACAGCCTTTTTCAGGACTACAATTGAAGACAACAAACAACCATTTTCAGAGCTATCATTATACTTTCAAACAGAAATAGATCAACATTATAGTCAAAACTTGTGTGAAAGTATCATCAAGTATATATATATATATATATATATATATATATATATAATTGATAAATTCCCAACTTTGACATTTCAGTCAAAGAAGTACTCATCATATGCACAGATATTCAATGATTAACAAAATCCTAACTCGACTTTTTTAGTCAAAGTAGTCATTTGTCACATAATCTGTGAATTCTACTGTTTGTGTGAATTATGTAGCCCTGAAAAGGGCTGTTGTTTTTTTTTGACCAGTAGGTCCACGGTTTGACATTGTTACTTATTATGCATGTCGACACTCGAGTGAAGTTTGTTAGGGGCCTCTCGCAAGCATCACACCAATTCTGCCTCATTTTCATAATAGAGACGGTGTTGTGGGTGTTGACATGATGATACCACCCTCCATTGTTATTTCTGTGTGAATAAAAACGAAAGCAGCACCAACATAGTTTCTTGTTACCACCATCGATTGTGCTGATCAACACGTATGCATTCATTGCACAATATACGTCCAATGGATCTTCTAATGTCTCACTGACATTGAGCATTCGCATACCGATCCTCAAAGCACCATCACCTTCAGATGAATCAGCTACAATCCCTTCATCGTCTTCTTCTCCATCCACAATCCCCTCAAACTCCACCACGTCATCATCTTCATTGGCCTCATTTTCAACTTCATCTATCACGTCTTCATCGACTCCAATATCTTCTTCAACTATCACTTCCTCTAGTGGAATGTTGACATCCTCATCATCTGACTCGTCTATCCAATTATTTTCATCAATAGCAGATATTATGTTATTTAAAGCAGCAGCTATTTTTTCAGAATTCATCTTGTTGTTTGCTCACAGTTGTAGAGTGAATTAATGAACTTCAGGATGGTAAGTCGACTTATATGATTGAATAGGAAGTGAAAGTGGTACGACTCCCACCTACCACTTGACTCGTTTTGAGTGGGAGAGAAGGATAAGTTTCCCCACTATACTTTCACATAATGTTAATCTGTATAAATAGTGAATGTCCGTGTGAGAAAGAGCAGTCAGAGTTTCTATAAGTCATCTCTTATTATTTCTAATCGAATTAGTAAAATGCCGTTTCCAAAAGAGTGGGATGAAAAACCAAAAGTGTGTGTCTACCCAATTATGATAGTGGGAGCTATTGTGTGCTACTTTTGCCAAATAAGTAGACCCAAGGAAACAATTAATTCTTGAACTGGTATGTGCAATGATTGTGTGTCGCGGATTCAGCTGTCGCCTCCATCTCATCCACCAAAGCGGCCAAAAATAGAATATCGTCAGCAACAGTTACAGTGCCTGAAGTGTTCCGAACCTATAATATCCAATAATATGGGTATTTGTAGAAATATTTGTGCTACCTGTGCTGCTATTCCAGCTCCGCTGCTACGTTGTTTGCGTTGTGATACATACACAACGAATTGTTGGAATCATGTATGCACTTCATGTAGAAGTACTTGAGATCTGTGTGAGAAAGTTGGTCAACTCTATCCCAATAGGAGAATTCATTTCCTTCAATGTTGCTGTCTGACACATGCTCAACAAATATTGAGGAGAAGAATCAAAGAACATTCTAAAACGACAGAGACACATTAACACTTTTATTTTTTTTGTTTTATTAATGTAATTGTCTTCTGTTATTAATAAATGTATTATTTTGAATCTATTTGTGTTATTTTCTCACATTTTGAAATGTATGTAACGAAGTGTTCCTCTTGAATGACAAAGATCGTCACATGCGTGAACAGTTTAGTGCTAGTCATGTGCTAGTCAATGAAAGAGTGGGCTAGTTGATGGAAGAGTGCATGCAAGAGCGCATGTGCTAGTCAATGAAAGAGTGGGCTAGTTGATAGAAGAGCGCATGCGTTAGTTTATTTTCTTCTATAAAAGGTGAAGTAACAGTAACATCATCACCTTTCCTATTCACATTCTATTGCTATCACATATCATTCCTCAGACCTGAATAATCATTATCATGAGCTCTATGCCGTTGTTGATTGCTGAAGATGGTTCACTACTTGTTGATATCGATCACACTGATTTTGAAAATATTCCAGTATTACATTTATCGAGTCAAGATTCGATAAATGATTTTGATATTAACGATTTTGTTAACTTCGCAAATGTGCCGGAACCAAATGAGCAAATTGTTATTGAAAATCCAATCGTTTCGCAATCATCACCACTCAAACACCCTTCATCTACCCTTCCTCTTGGTGTTGATAAGAAATCTAGAACAATCAAGAGGAAGGTTACTAATGCATCTTCATCGATTGTCACTGACTTCAGAGAATGAAGAGAAAAGAAACAATCGAAAAGTGTTGTGCGAGAGAAAAAACCCACAACGAAAAGTGACAGATCGAAGAGGAAGCCAAAAGGTTCACCTAAACAAATGAAGGGTGATTTGAAAGCTGAATCGTTATCTTCTTTCAGTTCTCTACATCGGTTTGGAGAAATGAAAAAGAAAGCAAAATGCCGCCTTGTGAAGGCGCAGATGGCTATTGCTGAACTTGAAAAGAGTGAGCGGGCAATTAATGCTAATAAGGAAACTCTTCCAGCATTAGATGATAAGATTGCATTAGCGAAGGTGGAATTGGCTAAAATGTGTACGGATGCAGATGAACTCCGTTCAAAAATTGTTAAAGATAATCAATTCAATCAACGTTCGAGAATGCAAGCTCAGGCAGAGCTTGAGGAGTCGACTCAACTTTATGAGACGGCATTATCAGTGAGAGATAATTGGCGAGAAGAGTTGGAGAGTGCATTTCAAAGTGACGGCGATTAGTTTTGGGAATGACAATGTGTTTTCAATATCGTGAGTTGAAAAATATAAGCGGGAGTGGAGTATACAATTAATTTGGTTTGGTATACACAGAACGTTGCGAATGGCTGGGGCAACGTTTACAGCTACAATATTTTTCAATTCGCATACTTATAATTGAAATGAAAACAATAATGAACTTCAACATGACTTTATTCATAGATACAATAGTAGATACATTCAAACCATATTTGATTCATCAATCCAAGAATTTTGTTCGCTAGGAAGGCCTAACCACTTTACATATACTTTATTTTTTCTTCTCTTCAACACCTTCTCAATCAGATATACGTCAGGATTTTTGATCCGTTATAACTCTTCTTCGTAAAAACATCCTCTAATAGGTTGTTCATTCATATCTTCAAGATTATAGGTTGTGGGGGTGGTTTTACTAATTTTAACAATCTTGAAGAGCTCCGTGGTAAAGTTCGCAGTGTAAAACTTTTCAAACATATTTTTGTACTTGCTTATACGTACAATATCATTCAATTGGAATTTGGGTTTACTTTGATTTCCTCCAATTCCTTTGATACCTTTGAATTTCAATTTTGTTGTTGAATCAACATTGATGGGTGCCATGCCTATTGTACGATGAACTTTATTGTTATATCTACTAGTTATAGTTGAAAAAATATCAAGCCATTTGTGTAAGGATAAGCTTCTTCCGATATTAGAATAGTTTCCTGTCGTCTTCGAAGAGACAATCCGTCAGCTCCAGACCAATGCTACGGTACATAAGATACGAGTAAAGGAGGAGAGACCATTCCGGCAGTCCCGTTATGGGAAGATGTCGGAAGTGCGGAAGGCAATCGTCCACGAGGAAATCTCGAAATTATTAGAGGCAGGAGTGATTGCCCGAAGCACCTCTCCTCACTGCTCGCCAGTGATCTTGGTCCCCAAGAAAGGGGGAAACTCCGGTTTTGTGTGGACTATAGGCAAATAAATAAGCTAATCATAACGGAGGCCCACTATCTACCCTCTATTCAAGAGGCAGTGCGAGAAATGGGTAGGGCATCTATCTTTACAACTTTAGACCTTAGGAACGGTTTCTGGCAGGCCCCATTGGACACAGAGTCTAGGAAGTACACCGAATTCGGAGGACCGGATGGAGCGGTGTACGAGTTCAAGGTTCTTAGCTTTGGGCTCAAGAATGGGCCTGCCGTGTTCCAGAAGTTGATGTCTGAAGTCTTGGTAGGCTTTGTAGACACTGCGAACACTGCGGCCATCTGCAGTTGATATTGGAGCGACTTAGGCTTCATGGGCTCTGGCTGTCTCCATCTAAGTGCCAGTTTGGGTCTAGTACCTTAAACTACCTCGGCCGAGTCGTGTCCAAGGATGGAAATAAACCACAAGAACAACACGTGTTGAACGTGAAGGAATTCCCAGCACCCACGAACATAAAGCAGGTGCGTGCCTTCTTGGACACAGCCGGATGGCTTAGGGAATATATCCCGAACTTCGCCGAGATGGCCGCACCACTAACCGACCTCATCGATGAAAGGAGAAAATTTCTGTGGACCTCAGAAGCGCAGGATAGCTTCCATGCGATAAAAGAAGCTGTCTCCCAGCCGTTGGAGTTGGCGCGACCTGACCCCCACTTACCGTATGGTCTCCAGACAGACGCCAGCCATATTGGCATAGGCGCAGTACTGTTTCAGATGGACCCCCAAGGAGATAATAGGAGAATAATCGCCTATAGTAGCGCCAAGCTAAACGCTTGGAAGTATCATATTAATGAGACAGAATGCCTTGCGGTGGTGTGGGCGATCAAGGAATACAAGCATTATCTCCAAGATGGGAGTTTCACTTTGTTTACTGATAATTTGGCGCTGTTATGGTTGGACAAAATGAAGGACGAAAAAGCTAAGCTGACTCGCTGGTCCTTGCTCCTACAAGAGTACGACTTCAGAGTGGAGCATATACCAGGCAAGAGGAATCAGCTACCCGATTTTTATCCCGAAATCCAACCCAGTCCCAAACGAACATGGATCTTGACACAGATGTAGAAAGGATGTTCTTTCCTCATGAAGAACCAGAGGCACCTGCTGAAGCTGAAGACGAGACCCTGCTTCAGCTCGTGGACGAATTGGGCGAGTTATTCAATGTGTGCGACTTGGTCTGCGTAGCGGCCAGTGACCCCGAGACATTGAATCAAATGCAGACCTGGTTTGAGGAGGTCGCTGAACTGCAACGCACCAGTGATAGTGTAAGGTGGTTCAGGATCCGGATCGAGAGGGCCAGATCGAACCCTGATCCAACCGAGTATGAGCGAAGGATCTTGCACGATTTCCAGATGGAAAATGATTTGCTATATTATGTTGGACCTAACAAGGATGCCAAGAGATTACTGGTCCCAAGGCGTTGTTGGGACCAGTTAATCCGGCGTTATCATGACCAGGCCGGTCATCCTGGGATAGAGGAGACACAAAATCAGATCAGTAGACATTTCTACTGGTCTAACATGCGGAAGCAGGTCTCCGCATAGGTGAATACTTGCCTGACTTGTGAAACGACGAAGCGGAGTCCTCCTGAGGAAGCCGCCCCCTTACGACCGAACGAGCCAGACCGTCCCTGGCAGATGGTGTCAATTGATGTACTTGGCCCTTATAGTCCTACGGAAAAGGGTAACAGGTACATCATATTGGCTACTGACTGCTTTAGTGAGTGGGTAGAGGTCCGCACGGCAGAGTCCGTCCAGTCAACCACGGTGATTGAGTTCCTTGCACAGGAGATATGCTACCGGTGGGGGTTCCCGGAGGTGGTGATAACAGATAGTGCCGCGATGTTCTTGGGCAGAAACTGGGAACAGTACTGTCAAAGGAATGAGATCGCCACGCGGACCAGCTCGGGATACCACCAACAGGCCAACCCTGGGGAAAGGCGGGTTCAAGATCTAAAGAAGATGCTGCGAGCTGCCTTGATAGGCAAAGATGAGTCGCACTTGGAGCGATGTTTCCCAGAAATCATCTTTAACTTGCAAACCCGAACTAATGCGGCTTCGAATGTAACCCCCTGCCAGCTCTTGTTGGGCTACGAGTTGCCTCGACCTGGCGATTGGGACACTCCTCTACAAAGGAGGCGAAGGCCTCATAATGAAGACCGTGCCCAACGCATAGAGGAAGCCCAGCAGAGTTCCAATGCTTATCGCAATAAACGATTCCCTGATAAAAATAAGGTGCCGGCTGTTGGAATTATGACAGGAGAGCCCGGAAGAACTTCGGCCCAACTTGGACAACTCTTTGTCGAGTCCAGAGGCAGCTCGGTCCCAACACATACGTAGTGAATAAAGGTGGTGTAGATCGGGTCATCCACGTGGACGAACTGAGACCCGCCCCATCTCCGCGAGAAGGTCAAGAGCACCTTGACCCGCGTTCGGCGCATTTAGATTTAGCAGCTTAGAATGAAATAAGTAAGATGCCTCATGTAACCATTCAGTTGCCAGCGGAGCCTGAGAGGAGGGACAGGCAAGGAAGCTGAGTGATGTATTATGTTAAAAATTTAGTTAAGGGGGATGAAATGTTGTATTTTAGGTAGAGGACTTATTGTGAAAATTGTTTTGAGAATTTCCCTAATGAAGAGTACTTCCTGGTCTCGGTTTTAAAGAAACTGCAAGCGACTCCTTAAAGCGGGGGGGGGGGTGTTACCAACATCCAATACTTCAATACATATTACGGAGATTAGCCAATTAGGAGAGAACAAAGGAGGGATAGCCGGTAGGCGGAGCTTACGCGCGCGCGCCGCTAAGGTATAAATATAGACCGTTTCGCATGCCAAAGCAGGAGAGTCTGGCTCTGATTATAGTAGAGTGCGCATCGAGAATTTTATTTACTGTGAAAAATATTGGAAGTTGGTTTGATAAATCTTTGAGATTGTAAAGGAGTCTGTTGTATATGTTCATTTATATTTCACACTGTATAGGTCATATTTTACCGATGTTTGTAGACAGTGAAGTCTGTCATTCTGTTATCACTTTTGTCATATGCATTTTTGTAATAAAGTATTACGTATTTCTTAACAAGAATTTACATATACAATAGTGGCGACGAGGACGGGATAGAATAAAATGGATTCTGAACAATTCAGTATCCTGATTAAGACTCTTACGGAATCATTACAATGTTCACAAAAATCCAGTTCCCCAGAAGTTATTCCTTTAGAACCTTTTTGCGAAGAAACGGAAACGTGGGACATTTTCATCAAGAGACTAGAGAATTTTTTCAGTATGAAAAATTTCACGGGTACCTTGGCAGAGATTGACAATAAGAAGAAAGAATGGTTGATACATTCCATGGGTACAAAAACATTACAACTTCTATACAATTTGACAAGTCCTGACGATCCGAAAACCAAATCATATGATTCTCTCCAAATTCTAATTAAAGAACATCTCCATCCCAAACCCAGCGTAATCGCGGAAGAAAATCGTTTCACAAGAAGAATACAACAAGAAGGTGAAAGCATTTCCGATTTTGTAGCAGATCTGAAGAAACTATCAAGAAATTGTGACTTTCGATGTCTTTCTTGTAATGCGTCCACCGCTGATAAACATCTACGGCAGCAATTTATTAGTGGACTGAAAAACTCCAGTTGGTTGGAAAAACTAATTCAGCTGAAAGAACCTAACAATACTTTTTCGGATTGTGTTCAAACAGCACTAGCAATGGAATCGGCTCACAAAGATTCGAAAGAAATTCAAGCATTGCAATCATCTTCGATGTCAATATCTCAAAATCAACTGAAATTCAGTCAAAACTTTACAAGGTCATCTCCGAATCCGTTCAAGCGTTTTTGTTTTCGATGTGGTGATGAATCGCATTTAGCAAATGTCTGTAAGCACGTTCGTTCACATTGTGGAAGGTGTGGTCGAATTGGACATTTAGATGCAGTTTGTAGAAATGGAAAACCAATGACAATTCATCCAAGTGTCAAACCTACCAAGAAATTTGTGAAATCCAATAATCAGAATCAGATACATCCAGTAACTCAACCAAGTTCTAGTGAGGTTATTGTGGAAAATGATTCTGATGATGAATTCTATTACATCAACAATATCATAGACTGTGTGTTACCAGAATCTAAGCGAAAACCGGATAAATTTCTTCTTGATGTTCAATTAGATGATAAACATGTAGAAATGGAATACGATACCGGAGCAGCAGTTTCTTCTATATCTTATGATATGTTTAAGGAGCTTTTTCCCAATAAACAGATTCACACAAGTGAACTTCCTTTGAAGACTTACACAGGAGAAATAATAAAACCAATTGGATACTCAACTTTTGAAGTCAGTTATTGCGGACAAAAAGTATTGGCTAACCTATATATATTACCTGGTGAGGTAGAACCTATTTTTGGTCGTGAATGGCTCAAAGATATTAAAATTATTCCACCTGAAATTCATCAGGTACAGGACGATATATATTGGTCAGAAAATTCGAAATCCCAAATTTTGAATGAATTACGAAAAGAATTTAGTGCAGTTTTTGAAACTGGAATTGGTAAAATAAATAATTATGAAGCCAAATTATTTCTTCAGGACAACTCTGTACCAATTTACTGTTCTGCAAGAAAAGTTCCATATGCATTGCAGAAGAAGGTAGAAGACGAGATAGACCGCCTGGAAGAAATAGGAATTTTGACAAAAATTGAATATAGCGAATGGGGTACGCCAATAGTTCCAATTGTTAAGAAAGATGGTACTCTTCGATTGTGTGCCGATTATAAGGTTACAATTAATAAAATTCTCAAAGATGATCGATATTTAATGCCTAATGTGGAAGATATATTTGCTACAAGTATGATTGGTGGTAAGCTTTTCACAACTCTCGATATAAGGGAAGCTTACCTTCATATGCCTATGGATGATAATAGCGCCAAAATCCAAGCTATAACCACAATGAAAGGAGATTATACTGTTAACCGTCTTATGTTTGGAACCAAGGTGGCACCAGCAATTTGGCAACGTTACATTACAAGAACCTTATCCGATATACCGGGGGTATGCGTATTTCTGGATGATATCAAAATACAAGGATCAAGTTTCCATGACCATCTTCAGACATTAAAAAAAGTTCTGAAACGTTTGCAAGATGTTGGCCTAAGAGTTAGAGAAGATAAATGTAAATTTTTCGAGTCCAAAATTACTTATCTGGGACATACTGTATCTGACAAAGGTCTAGAAAAGACTCCAGAGAAGATCAAGGCAGTAGTCAATGCAAGAATTCCAACAAACACATCTGAGCTGAAGAGTTGGCTGGGACTAGTAAATTACTATAGTAGATTTCTCAAGAATCTAGCGACGAAACTATCTCCATTGTATAATTTACTCCAGAAAAACGTTACTTTTCAATGGACAAAACAATGTCAAAATGCTTTTGATCTTATGAAACGGGAAATTACATCAAGTGAAATTCTCTGTCCATATGATTCTAAGTTACCATTAGTACTGGCTACAGATGCAAGTCCCTATGCGCTTGGAGCAGTCCTCTCCCATATAATGCCGGATGGCACTGAAAGACCGATTGCTTACGCTTCCAGGTCTCTCAGTAAATCAGAGAAAAACTATAGCCAAATAGACAAGGAAGCTACTTCGATATTTTGGGCTTGCAATAAATTTTTCCGTTACTGTTATGGGAGAAAATTCCGACTGATCACAGACCACAAACCATTAGTGTCCATTTTTCATCCAGAGAAGCATCTTCCTAGTATGGTGGCTACTAGAATGCTTCATTATGCTCAATTCTTACAAGGCTTTGATTACGAAATTTCATACAGATCAACAGAAAAGCATGCGAATGCAGACGCCTTATCTAGATTACCAGAAACCGCAAACACAAAACATACTTCCATTGATACAGTAGCACATTACCAATTACAACAGTTGTTAGTTCTACCAGTAACGCACACTGAAATTGCCAAAGAAACGCAAGCGGATTCTATTCTAATGAATGTCTACAAAAGTTTACTTGAAGGAAAGAGAATCACAGAAATTGGATACGTTGGTAATGATTTGGAATTTTCTCTTACACATGGAGTTATTTTAAAAGGTTCAAGGGTGGTTATTCCGACCACACTACGGAGAAAAATCCTGGAAGAACTACATGAAGCTCATACAGGTATAGTGAAAATGAAAGCGCTAGCCAGATCTTACGTCTGGTGGCCAAAAATTGACTCCGATATTGAGCAATTAGTCAAAAGTTGCATACCATGTCAAAGTGCTCAAAATAAACCGATGAAGGTACCACCGCACTGTTGGGAATACCCAAGCTCTCCCTGGCAACGAATACACATTGACTTCGCTGGTCCTTTCATGGGTAAATATTTCCTACTAGTAATAGATGCATTTTCTAAATGGCCAGAGATCATTTCCATGACTTCTATGGTAGCTTCAAGAACAATTTCCATTTTACGTAATCTTTTTGCCCGTTATGGTCTACCAGTCACTTTAGTTAGCGACAATGGTCCAACATTCAGATCTCAAGAGTTTGAATTGTTTTTGAAAAGTAATGGTATCTTGCACAAGTACTCAGCACCATATCATCCGGAAACAAATGGCCAGGTTGAAAGATACGTCCAAACAATGAAAAATGCACTGAGGAAATTGACATCTAACCGAGACAATTTGGATTGTAAATTGGCCAACTTTCTAATGCAATATAGAAAAATACCAAATTCAACTACGGGAATGTCACCTGCCATGCTTTTTTTACAAAGAGAAATTCGTACAAAAATTGATTTACTCAGATACATTGAAAATGAAGACAACAAAAATTTAATTCTACCTCAAATGAAGTATTTCATCCCTGGTCAACGAGTTCGAGTTCTGAATTATGATAAAAGCTCGAAATGGAAATTCGGAAAAATTGTTAAAAGAGAAGGTTCACTGCATTATTACATCGAGGTTGATGGTAAGTTGTGGCGACGACATTTGGATCAAATAGCGCCAACGGAGGTAGATTGGTCGGATAATTACAGAAATATCCGATGTTGCTCTTACGGAAATATATCACCCAATGAAGGCATTAACATATCTACCACTCAAAGCTCCAATCAGGAAACAATGGAAATGGACAATGAACAACAGGAAGGGATTTCTATTTCACTACCGGAGAGTGAAGCATCAATTTCTGACTATTCATCTATAGAAAATTCGGATGGCAATAAAGATCAACAAACGAACACATCAAATACTGAGAAGAGCAATCAAGCAGTAAGGCGAGGTACGCGAGTGAGAAAACATGTGCAAAGATTAAACCTCTAAATAAAGGGGAAGATATATGTTGTATATGTTCATTTATATTTCACACTGTATAGGTCATATTTTACCGATGTTTGTAGACAGTGAAGTCTGTCATTCTGTTATCACTTTTGTCATATGCATTTTTGTAATAAAGTATTACGTATTTCTTAACAAGAATTTACATATACAATAGAGTCTACGGCTGAAGTTTCTTTATACTGAGACTGGGGAAGTAATGAAAACAAACACCCCAAATTACTTCCAAAAAGGATTCGATATAAATAATTACTGAAATTGCCTTTTTCAAGGCAACAGTTCCATCAGAGATTTCAAAGCGGAATTTTCCAGAGAGATTGGACATCCATACTTATATATATATATATATATATATATATATATATATATATATATATATATATATATATATATGTAAACGGTCATTTGTCAGCCCGTAGAATATACGATGTGAACTCTGGTCAGCCCTCGGAAACGTCGGTCGTCCCGGTTTCGGGCTCACCAACGTTTCCCACTGTATATAGTGTTTTTTGGACATGTTATCATGTGAAATGACTTTTAGCAAATTTTCGGTTGGGCCGACCATTACACCATATACACATAGCTGATACACCACCTACTTTCACAAAACTTCGCCAGGAGGCGTGGCTGTGTAATTGTATACACCTGATGTGAATAGTGTCTTTGTGAGCCCAGGTTTATACGAACACTTTCAATGGATAGCATGTTGGTCAGCCCACAATCGGGCAACGCTGCACTTGCATTTCATGATTCTAACTAGATTGTCGTGGTGCAGAAATTCGATAATAGAAATGGAAAATTTTTTGAGAGATGTAGAATTTTATGAAAAAGTTCCTGTTTTGTATGTTTTTTGTACAAGCGTTCGTGTGCGTGCATCACCCTATATCTATACAAACAATTTAGATCAGGAATTGTTTCGCATATAAACGTTTTATCAGAGCTTCGTAACATATTCACTTATAGAAAAATGCTTGATCTGAACTCATACTTTCCCACATTCGACTACTTACCCGAAATCAGCTTTTTCGGATAACGGTGTCGAGTACGGAAATGTACTGTTTCCGTTCTAGTTAGGATAATAATAATATAATTACTAACAGTGCGTTATTCCATTTAGCTTGTCGAAGCAATTTTAACCTCTGCACTATCTTAGATACAAAAATTTGAATATGTTATAAGTTGAAAATATCAATATAGTGTTCGGAATCACACGTTAAAATGTAAGACCTCGTTAATCTATAGCTAGTAGAAGTTTATACTTCTGAGGGTTGTCGTTCGTAGGGGTGCGACAGACATATTTTAAACCGTTTCCTGTTTGTATTTTCAAATGTAGATTTTCAAATTCTAATTATTTGGCATGGACGCCTCAACAGAAATCGCGTTGTGTACATCAATTTTAGACATTAAGCAGGAAACTTCGGATTTGACTTTGAAATTGTAGATTTGAAAACCTGACTGCACAAAAATAATCGAAGTGTGACTGAGTAGAAATGAGTAGATGAAAAATGACATTTTTTTCACAAACGAAAAATCTAAAATGTGATGAATGATCTGATAATGAATTTATTGAGAAATGAATAGTGAATATCCAGAATGTCTACAGTTTCAATAAATTCTATATAAAAATCCGCAGCAGCACTACGGATTTCCGATATATAATTTAGTTCAAAAATTAGGTAAAAATCGCACTAAGTATGTTTTCTATGACGAAACAAAATTCTGAGTGACTAGCATGAGGTAAGATATAATTTGTGAAACAGATATTAGTAATAAGTTTCAATTCTCTTTTTCTAAGCAATAGTTTTTTCGAAAACTCCCTTTCAGTTTTTGGAGGTATGATGTTGTTCAGGTTGAACATAATGAAGTGGAGATTAAACCAATGTTTTTTTATTATGTTGACTGTTCATGACGATGAATACGTCATATCATCATCGATTATAACCTGCAGCAGACATTTCAATCAAAATAAAAAAGACTTGGAATATTTCAGCGCAGAAAAAATTTGATCAGGTTGAATAAACATTTATTTGAATGGAGTATTATTCTTCAATTTGAGAACTGCTGACAAAAATTGTTCGGTAAACTAATAAACACGTAGTATGAAAAAATAACATAATTTCTAATGAAATGAAACTACAACATGGGTAAAAAAATATCAAATGGAAATTATTAATATTATTTCTTCTTTCTGTAACAACAGTAAACGTATTCTTTGATTGCAGCCCAGTTTCTATTTTTTAATAATGATGAATATTTCTTTTCCTTATATTTTAGATACAAACAAGAACTAATTCAATTCTAGCACTTCTTTTTTTTTCGGAGCGAAAAACTTTTTGACTATATTTCGTTTTGCTCCTTAGACCAAGTTTGTTTTTGAGAAGGTTTTATTGTTTTCAAAACTGTGCGTGTCTGATGATCTGAAATGAGATCAGTGTGTTGAAAAACTCTATCAAGATATCAAACGGGTTGAAAATGGATCCAAAAATGAATGATAAAAATAAAAAATGGAAGGACGATACTGAAAAGTGATTTGACTCATTTCCAACCTATACTCACAGATACGGATGATTCCAAAACAGCTCAAAATATAAATAATTGATTGCATATAGGGAATTTTTTCCAAAAGGAGCCACGTTCAATATCTCCATAAATAAGACAGTAATGTAAATTTCCCGAAACACCTAATTTTTGTGAAATAATATAAGGTATCGCTAAGATGCGTACACACTCCTCTTCAAAATATCAAAAAAAATAACCCCATATATGCCATCTATTGGATAAGTGATTTTATCAGGAATTCAACGATGATTTTTCAGGGTTGATTTCTAATTTACTGTGAAGAAGGAACTTGAAGTATAAGTTAACGACTTTTTAGATTAATCGATACAATCTCTCACAAAAACGTATACAACAATTATTTCTATTGTTAAGTTCCTAACAGAAAACAACTTTTGTCGCGTTGAATTATATCTGTCGGATTTTTGGCAAAGTTTCTCACACAAAACACTTCAAAATACTTTCTAAAATTCACAGCCAAAAATGTTCCACTAAACAGTTTTATAAAAACGCGACACGTGTTTCGCCATACAATGGCTTCTTCGGGCGTATCTTTATCTACTATATTTTACAAATTTAATGCTTGGTATACCTAATTTTAAAATTTAAAGTACCTACATTTCAAGTACTTGAGTTTGTAATGGATTAAATGACCTGAGCTTATGTTCCAGTCCCCACATTTGAAAAATATTCAGTAACGGTTATTCAATTCTAATTGATCATTTAGTTAGTTACCCGAATTCTTGAATCTATTGATTGCTTGACATTTTAGAAGATTGAATTTCAAACTCTTCTCTTCTAAATATAACATGTCATATTCATGACTGAGCTCATGTACTTCTGCTAAAAGGTGGTTTGCAAATGTGAAATTGGTCTTTCTATTCACAAAATTACATCTAAGCTTTTAATTCTTTGGAAAATAATCTCCCTGTTTGGCCATTATACAGTTTTGGGCAAGAGCCACAACTCAGCTGATATACTCCTGATCTATCCGATACCGAAGTTTTGTCTTTATTGTTTTTAATAAATGCACTTACTATTTCTATTACTATTTCTGTGAGCTAAGTTTACGCAGTCTTTCTTCAAAAAAATATTATTGGTTGGTTCAGCCAAAAATGACAATGTCTCATAACTGACGTTATCGTATCTTGAATTTGGGTAGATATGGTCCATGGCTTGCTTTTGTAGTTTTTGTTTGATTTGTTTGATCAAACTCAGCTCTCTCTGGAAATTATTCAATAGTCTATGAAGAATATTATTGAATGGAGCAACTTTATGCTGGTAAGAGCGCATAGAGGAGTTATGTATGATAATGTCCGTGTAAGATGGTTTGTGGAAAATTGCAAATTCATGTTCATTGTTATTTTTTGTAATGGTTGAGTCAAGGTAATTTAATGAATTATTTACCTTCCTCTCAGTGGTATTTTTATTGACGGGTGGATGGAATTGACATATTCAACGAACTTGCCTACTTGCTTTTCTGTAATGATTTCATTATTCACTAGTGATAAATGGATATCGTAATGCTTGAAGAAATACATGCATAATGAATATTTAATACAACAGTCCTGAACAAACTATAACGTCTATTTGATAAAAAAAAATGATGAGCTTCCGTGAAGTATCATATTTATTCTAATACTTGCTACTTCCTACACACATTCACATCAAATCGATATACCAAATTTGGAACATCCATTCGAAATAAAAATGAAAACACAGGAAAATAATATTTCATTTGAGTTAGGAATTGGAAAACAGTGAATTACTTAAAATTAAGTAGATTCTATGATATTTATTTGTAATCGTCATATACCTATATATTCTCTAATTATTCTCTAAGTATAACAAAATAGCATTAGGACCATTGCAAAGATCGTAACGGTTCTCAAAGAGTTTCGCGCCAAAATAGTTAACGCGTGTCAAACAATTGCAGATTTCGTAGGAATACTGAAACTTTAATGAAATGAATAAAAACACTTTTGTCTAATTACCTATATTTGATTTTATTTATATGACCGTTTTCGGGTTTGACCCCATTACCAAGTATTACCTTACCTATAAATTTCGTCGCCGCTGATATATACCATTATTTTTTGAAGAGTAATTTTGATGATCATAGTATCCTCCATTTCATAAATTTATTATCGAATGAAAAGTGCAATTTTCTATACTTCACTGAATTTGACTTCAATACTAAATTTTCCCATTTTCATGATGTTTTTCTCCAAGCTATTGATATATCCTTTCCTAAACAGTTTCAAAAAATTAAACAAAATCAAAATTCAAGTAGACACAAACCATGGATTACTAAGGATATCGTTGAAGAAGGTATATTACTCAGAGATATTTATAATTTGAACAATAGCCAAACCAATGTACATTTATTGGGTCAATATAAGCAACTCTTAAAAAATCATAGACAAAAAATTGTGCTCTCAAAAAGTCAATACTTTAATAATCAATTCCTCAAGGCTCAACATAAATCTGAAGCTGCCTGGTCTATCATCAGGAAAAATACTATTATAAACGATTCATCTAAGACATTGGCGATGGTGTACTTGTTGAAGATGGTCCCGGTATATCTCAAGCATTTAGTAGTTATTATGTCGATTCAGTGGAGTCATTAGTAAAAAATACTGCACCTGGTGGCATTGAAAATTGTTGTGTAAAAACTGAGAGTCTTTTCCTCTATCCAATAGATGAAACTGAACTCGTGGAAATAATCAAATTCGCATGTTCGAAAAATTCCAGTGGGGTTGATGAATTGCTAGGCAATGTTTTAATGAAGGCTGCTTTGAAAATAATGGAACCTCTGATTTATCTAATCAATTTATCTTTCTCTGAAGGTATTTTCCTTCCCGACTTAAGCAAGCAATGGTCGTCCCAGTCTATAAAAAAAGCGATAAGCATGTAATGTCGAACTACAGAGATATTGCTTTACTATCTCCATTTTCGAAAATATTTGAAGAATCATATCAAAACTTGTGTCCTTTTTAAATAAATACAATATCGTATCTGACAACCAATATGGGTTTCAAGTGGGCTTGTCAACCCAGGATGCCATCCTTTCTCTACATAATCATGTATTATCAAACTTCGACAACGATGAAAAATCACTTAGTGTGATTGACACTTGACACGAGCGTTTGATATCAGTCATCATGGTCTTCTTCTTGGTGAACTGTTTGGCATGGGCGTTCGTGTTCCAAGTCTGAAATGGATTGAAACCTATTTAACTGGTCGTACACAGGTTGTTAAAGTTAGGCTTCAGACTGGGTCATTTTTCTCTGAATTTCGAAACGTTGTTACAGGTGTGCCCCAAGGTAGTGTTTTGGGGCCTACACTATTTATTTTATTTGTTAATGACCTTTCAAAAATTAATCATCCACAGTGCTCTATACAATTTGCTGATGACACATCTTTTACTGTCAGTGGTTCGGAATGTGAAACATTGTCAGTAAAAGCAAATGATGCTGTATTCAACATGCAAAATTATTGTTCTAAGAATGGTTTGATTCTAAATAATCTTAAAACCAACACCATTTTCTTTACAATTCAGGAAACTGATTGTAGTGTATTGGTTAGGTCTGAGATTAAAAATATTGAACAGGTAAACTATAAAAAATTTTTAGGAGTTTTTATTGATTCCCAACACAATTGGAATCATCATGTTGATTTCATACTGAAGAAATTAGCGACACATTGTTTCGTTATATGGAATCTGCGTAATTTTGTGTCTATTGAAATTCTTAAAAGTTACTATTATGCATATATGCAGATTTTAAACAGATTTACTCTGCCCTCAATTACTGTATTATTTGTTTTGGCAACTGCAATAGAATCAGTGTCTTATTAATTTTCCAGAAAAAAAATATTAGAACAATTTGTTTTAAAAATAAACTCGATTCCTGTAAACCACTATTTGCAAAGTTGAATATATTAACTGTTACTTGCATGTATATTTTTAATTGCGTAATCTACGTTAAATCAAATTGCTCCAAGTTTTAGAACAGAGATGATACATGTCTTCTTTCGGGCTTCATCCTGAGAAAAAACTATAACATTTTAATTCCTAGTCATAAGTTAGCCAAGGTGACTAATGGACCTCATATCATGTCAAAAAAACTGTACAACAAGCTCCCAATATCCATTAAAAAATAACTAGTGTAAAGCTCTCTAAACAAAAAGTTCGGAAAGTATTATGTGAAAAGGTATTTTATTTGCTTGATGAATTTTTTCAGTCTGATTTGGAATTTTAAATTTTGATTTTTGTACCCCTTTTATGGTCTGAATGTTATGTAATATATCATACAATTATGTTGTTTTATGATTGTGACCTCATTGTAATTGTACTGAGTTATATGACTTTTTCCATGCCGTCCCTAGGTCTATGGAAATAAAGATTTTTGATTTGATTTGAAGTATTGAAAAAATACTTAATAATGCGGGGTCAAACCCGAAACTGGTCGTATACATAAAATCAACTAGTGGTACTTAGACAAAAGTGTTTTTATTCATTTCATTAAAGTGATCATGAATTACCACAAAATAAACAAGTAATCAATCATACATAATACAGAAACAATATGAAACATAAATAGTCAATAGTAACGGCATCTTTTTCTTTTCCTAATATTTTTTTCCGGTAAACTAACACATAGTTTACCTCTGAAAAACTGGATTTGCCAGGATTTTAAAAACACTTGATACCCTCACGATGAAATCCAATGATACACTGAAATGGATCGCGTTCCTGGTCAGCCCTTCGATGTGGCAGCATTGTAGGGCTGACCAAGATGCTCTTCATATAGCGATTTGTATAACTATGGGCTGACCAACAGCATGGGGCTGACAAAGGTTCAAAGGATATGTAAAATTTTTATTTTCAGAAAAAATTTACCCCTCTGATGGGCCTATTAATAAAATCATACCACTGAAGAGTATTCCGAAAAGTATATACCTAAATATATTCGGGAAGTGCTGGGTGGACCAACGCCCCGTTCATATACCGGGCTGACCAATATGCAATGAACAAATATATATATATATATATATATATATATATATATATATATATATATATATATATATATATATATATATATATATGTATGTACCTATTATTACAACGAGGAGATTTCCAGGATACCAAAAACATAACTGTTTCTACCAGGGGCTGCAACTATATTACAAACTGAACTTATTAGTTCAAATTTGTCCTTTTTAGGACTTTGTTACTGAAAGAATTCGCAACTTGTCACTTCGGCGTCTCGCCGCACCGAGGGACCCACTAGCCGGCCTTCTTGGACGTATTTGGCCTACCCAGGCTCGAATACATCGGAGGGTATGCCGACCCAGCATATCAAAGGGGCAGTCCACGTGGGCTGTCCCATTGCACTGGTATCTGGGGGCTTTAAAGCGACCGTGTGCCTCCGGAGGCGGTTCTTTTCCCTCGGGCCTAAGGAGTTAGGTAGGTCAAATCGAGATAGTGTGTCGGCTAGAGTTAGGGAGCGTAGGGAACCTTCTGGTCCGGCCTAGTGCCATCGTGGTGGCCAGTTGTACCCCCGCGGTGCCCGTTAGATAGTTAGTATCATAGGGACTCAAATAATAAATTCAAAGATCTTGGTCTTAAAAAAAAGGTCGTGATGATGCAGGGAACCCGCGACGCGAGAACGGAACTCCATATAGATCCTTCGGCGGCCTAGCACCCGCCGGCTCTGTTCTGCGTGCGACAGGCGGCCTAGGAGCGAAAGGTCCTTCACAACTCCACGCCCAGCCGGGTATCGTGTCAGGACCGCTCCGGGTACCGTTTTGGCGACACTTCTTCACGTAATTCTTCAATTATTGAAATTATTACGTTGTCATGTCCAGTATGCCCAGCTGACTTTGAAGCTACCAATAGTCGTAGACGAGCAACTAACTCTTTCAGTGAATTCCAGTACACATAATTCACAGATTTAGAATTATATGTTTTCTCCATTTTCTTTCGTTTGAGTGCTCTACCAATTTTACTTCTCCTTCTTATTGGATATTGTCGTGAGTCCAATAGAGGTTTGATAACTTCACGAAATTTTTTAGAATTTATGTTTTCAAAACCATTCTTCAGATGATATTGTTTATATGGAGCATTCGTTATTTTCAATATTTTGAAATATACTCGACGAGTTTCTTCATTATCAATATCTTGCGGATTCTTCAAAAAGATCATATCATACAAGTCTGGACTACCTGCGCATTCATATTTTTTCACTTTATCAGCATCCCAAAATGAAATGTTTCCATCTTTGAAATGTACCACTAGACTTCCCATTTTCAGCTTTTGTGTTATAGGATCCATACGTACACCAAATGTTCCATCATATGCTGGATTTCTAGATTTTACATTATTCAAATGTTTCGCCAAAACATCATCACGACTTTCATTCATATTAGGTGAGGATTAATGATCGGAGGAATCGATGTGGAACGATGATGGTGTTTCGAATAGAGTTGTTCTCATATCGTCTTGAAGTGTGCTCGTGTCACTATTCACAGATGATACACTACCAAAAGATTGTTTTCTTCCTATTGGAGTACTCATGGGATAATTTGAAGTGGATTGAACATTCCCATGGTTTGACGATAACATTGATGATTTCGAAGTAGCGTTTGATGATAAAACATTCAACGGTTTCGTTATGGGCTCATACAATTTTTCAAGTGTCGTACGATTTTCAATATTATCATTCTTGATAGAGTTGAATTTTTGCCTGACAGCTTCTGTTGTCTCTACTAGTTGACGTTTCAAATTCATTTCACTGTTTTTATTTTCAGAATCATTTTTCGTATTCATAATGCTCTTTTAGAATTATATCCTTATGGATGTGTTAATATCGATATCATTGCATTCGTCTTTCCACAATTTGAAGGTCCTATAATGAGTCCTCGAACTGATGATGGAAGTAGTGGACCATGTCTGAATACCCTCTGTCCATTCAATCCATACCCGAATTTCTCATCTAGATTATCTATAGCAAACTTTCCTTTCTGTTTTACAATGCGCATCGTGCAGTGATTGGAGACTATATAAATGTTATTAGCTTATTCATTTCGATGTGTACCATCAAACGATACGGACGTATTGAAAGTGATCATAAAATTAAAAGAGGTTGTGGTTTTGTTTATGATTTAATAAATAAACTTTCTTTCGAATTACATCTACCCGGAGGTTATCAATACTGTGGACCGGGTACAAAACTGAAACAACTGTTTAGCTCGCAACGATCCTGGAATCAATAAATTAGATACTGAATGCAAAAACATGATATTCAATATTCTAAGCATCCATCCTATCTTGCAGCAAGACTTTTAGCCGACAAAGAACTTGAATACAGCGCTTGGGATAGGGTTGAATCGAAGGACGCGAGTATTGGGGAAAGAGCAGCTGCATTACTTGTCACCAACATTATGAAAACAAAAAAACATATGGGCATGGGTTGTAGCAGCAATAAGAAAAAAAGTAAGAGGAAACAAATGAAGAAAAATAAATAGCAAAAAAGTTTTCACCGAGGCATTGCAGGCGGCACGTAAATACCTCAAAGCTGCCGGTGGAAAGAAGAAAATCCGCATACCACGCTTAATTCCTGTTCCCAAGATCGGTGGACTTTTGCCATTGATATCAATTTTTGCTGGACTATCCGCACTAGGGAGTTTAGCGAGAGCCGCTGCTGGTATTACCAAGGCCGTGAATTCAGCAAAAGCCAGCAGAGCGGCTTTAATGGAAGTCAATCGCCACAATAAAACCATGGAGGCTGTAGCATTGGGCAAACGCGGAAGTGGAATATACTTCAAACCGTACCGTAAAGGTTTAGGACTTTATTCAAAACCATACAAAGCCGCAAACAAAACAAAAAACTAATTGAACCCCTACCTCAGAGGCCTCTTACTGATCTGGATCTCAGTTATTATGCACAAAAAATAAAAATTCCACATTTTCGTGTTGTTTTTATGCGTGACAGATTACCCTCTTCAGATCCAAGACAAAACGAGACAGCTATTGTTAATTTAGATGGAATAAGTGGACCAGGAACACATTGGGTGGCATATAAAAAATGCGGGAAAGAAGTCGCATATTTTGATAGTTTTGGAGATCAACCCCCACCATTGGAATTGACTCGATTCTTTCGGAAATGTTCGAATGTAAAAATCAAATATAACTATGATCGTCAACAGAAATTTAAAATAGTTTCCTGTGGTCACTTGTGCTTACAGTTTCTCTCTGAACAATTTTCCAAATAAAAATGGATACAACACCAAAACTGGATCGGGACGCTATCAAGGGAATGGGGTTTTCACTTAAAATGTTTTCAAAATATGGTACCTTGAAAAAAATGAATAAAGTGATGTTTGCAAATATGCCCAAGGAAGTGATACTTGCATGTGTTGCACATGAGATTGCATATGTTTGGGAAAAGTTACCTAAGCATCTACAAGATGACATCGATATAATGAAACATAGATATTGTTATGAGCACCACCCCGATCAATATTCAGATTCGGATGTTAATGATGGTCCCATACCTCGAAAATCTATGTGTTGTATTTGTAATATAGAGGATGTGAATATTGGTATCAATAAAAATGATACTTATTGCAATACAACACCTTCCAAAAAGTGTAAATTGTCTCAAATGTGCTGTTGCTGTGTACAACAATAAATTGAAATGTGTTTCAAAATATTCAAGCAGTCGGGACAAGTATCTTGAGTGCGGATTTTTTTCCACCAATTGAATTGGATTGAAACAGTCGTTATGGATTAGGACTTTTGGGATTCTATGGATGCAATACAATCAATAATATAACTGAAGCTAATAATTTAGTGAGTTTTAAAATCAGTAATGACAACTCATCGAAACCCCAAAAGTTTACAATTGAAATTCCATGTGGTGCTTACGAAATAGAAGAGATCAATGTCGTCATACAGAAAAATATCATGTTCAGATTGTTTCATGATAAAAAAACGAATGATATCGTTGCAGATGATATTTTCTATCTACACGCCAAAAATAATACATTCAAATGTATTATTGATGGGGGTTCGCTCATGGCATATTTACACCAAATTAGATACATGAATCCTCATTACCAATAAACATTACAATTGTGAGACTTATCCGCTTAGATTGCAATATAATATCTGGTTCATATATAAATGGTGAAGAATCCCACATTCTTTTCTCATTCGATATTGATGTTGAACCTGGATACAATCTTACTAAAGAACCACACAGTATTATATATATGCCTGTCAGTCCAGAAGGTCGTCAATTGATTCACAACATTACAGTGCGTATTTTGGATGAAAAAAAAACCTTATCTATTTTGGAAGTGAAGAAGAGATTTTCATTATTTTGGAATTGAAGAAAATCGAATAACTATTGTTTTGAGTTTCATTTGCATAAAAAAAGCTCATTCCACAAGTGTATGCTAAACAGTTAGCACGTAACGCTCTGTCTGTGAGTGATCTCAAATTTCTGAAATCGATTGGATTGAAAGTGAGAAAATAACAATGGTGCTCGAAACAAACAGTGAATAGTTGAATATATTCGATGAACCAGTGCTCGATCATTCTCTCATAAATTTACATGAGCACACATATAAGCCCTACGGATCACCGCTATTCAGGAATTCGGATAAAATTAGAATTGCAATCAATAATCAAGATGTTATACTAGATATTGCCGAGAGCTTCATTTACAAAGAAGGTAAATTCACCCCGAAAGATGTAGCGAAAACATGCTATCTCTCGAATAATGCAATTGCATTTCTCTTTGATGAAATTCGTTACGAAATGGGTGGTGAACAAGTTGCTGTTGTTAGAAAACCTGGGATAACATCTACAATGAAAACCATGATACCATTTGGACAATCACATGCTAACACATTATTGACATCTGGCTGGGGACTTTCACAATTGAAACAAGATATCTTGGATACAAACAGTCATGTTTCTAGTGGAAAACTACCACTGAAATATTTGATGGGTTTTGCTGAAGATTACAACAAAAGTATCTTAAATGCCAAACAGGAATTGATTTTGACTATTGCTCGATCATTCAAAAACTCATATATAGGTGAGGCTGATGCTGATTTGGAAATAAATAAAATCGAATGGAAAATAAGACATATTGTACCAGATGATAAACACAAGCTCAAACTTTTGAGTAGAATAAACAAAAGCGGTCTGAATGCCAAAATCAAGTTGGCTTATCGCATGTGGGACCTCTATGAACTTCCATCATTACGTGGGACTTCTTCAGACATATGGGCCATCAAAACAACTAACGCTCTGGAAACTCCTCGTTTCGTCATCATCGCATTCCAAAGTACTACCACATCTGAAGATAGAACCCAGGATATTACAAAATTCACAACTGCTGATATCAATAGTATTCAAATATACTTGAATTCGGAAGTTTATCCATATGAGCGTTGGAATTTGAATTTCGATAAAACACTTGATGCTCCTGCTTATTATGCTTTTGAGAGTTTCCAGCGAAGTTATTATGATAAAGATATGAGTGAACCTCTGATGGACATTGGACAATTTAGAGAGAATCCACTATTTGTAATCGATTGTTCCCATCAACCGAATGCAACAAAATCTTCAACTATTGATATAAAGATTGAGTTTGAGACGAGAAAGACCAAGTTTCCAGACAACACTAAAGTATATGCATTAATTTTGCATGATACAGTTTTAACATACAATGCATTGGATGGTTCAGTTCACAGCAGATATTGACACTCTTTGAATTGTTGATACTATTTCATTTTTCCACTCTATCATGTACTGTTTCATGATTTTTTTTCATTCGTAACTGACCTATATCATGTATTGTAATTTTTTTCCTAATTCATATATATCATATTTATTGTTTTGTAATAATTTTCTATTGTATATAATAGGATTTAAATAAATAAAACATGAAAATAATACAAAGTTTTTTATTCGACATTATTTATGATTTACAGGAACATACAGACTATCTAAAATAACTTCTTCCTCATAGTCATCATTTTCGCGACCATCTTCAATTTCCTCTCGATTTTCATCATTCAATTCAAAGTGATGAATAATCCATTCTGGAAAGTATGGTTGGAGGCTATACAGGAATCTTCTCAGGTTCAGTTCAATCATGACCTCACAAAGTTGCCACAGTTCCAATTCATTATCCAAAAATTTGTTACAAACTTCTGCACCACTCCGATAGTTCTCAGCATCACGGAGACATAATTCAATTTGTTTTTCATCATAGCATACACTTATATCATAAACGCTTGCATGTTCGGCTTCATCACCCAACACCTTCAATTTAGACGACAAATGTTGAACCGATGATTCAAGATCTACAACATCGATCTAATCTTGACTTGCATACTGCATCCACATCTTTGAATGGTGGAACTGAAATCGAATAAAAAAACAATAAGCAACCTCCAACTTGTTTCCATGATATAATACTCACATTCCCATTTTACTTGTAGTTACAAAGTGAGTGTATTCAACTAAGTTAGTAATGTTTATATTTCCATATAATTATCATCTAATATATGAATATTATTATAACAAAAAGAAATTCACTTTAATTACTTTTATTATTCAATCATATTGAATTTGACTAGAGTTCACGTTTTCATACCAGCAAAACTTTGTGGGCAATGACCTAAAGAAATTCACTATAAATAATTGCAATTATTATTCAATCATATTGAATTTGACTAGAGATCGCGTTTTCATGCCAGCAAAACTTTATGGGCTCTGTCCTAAATACGTCATCGTATATTTACCACCCGATGAATTGATACAAGTTATATCATCATCACTGAATTGCAACGAAATACGTTTTGGTAGCCATGTTTTAAATAATTTATCATTGCTCACATCTTCCAAAGTTAATAAAATTGATTTACCAAATCGTGTAGAATAAGTTGACATATTTTTAATTATGTACACTTCATCAATTGGCAATGAAGATAAGGTCTTTTGCTCTAGTATTTTAACCTCCTGTGCAATCAAATTATTAATTTCATTCAAATCTACTTTTGAAACGGACATGATGAGAATATGCATGAAAATATAAACAATTTCCAACAGACAAATACACTCACCGTCTTCCTTCTATCACAAACTGAATAACACTCTACCAATTGCTAACTGCTGCAGATATATTCGTCTACTGATTTCATAGTGTGCCAGGCATTTCTTTTATATTAAACAGTGCGAGTCACCCCCACCATGAAATCGTGAAAGGTTCACATTGCTAGTTGCTACCCACTAGAGATGCCTGACGTCACAGTCAAGCCAACCTCCCAACTGGATGCGATAACAGATGTCGATACGAACAGGCAGACGTTAGGCAGACAGTCCTCGGCCATCGATAGCGGGGCTAGAGCGATGCGTTACGTCACAGCCTTCATCGCATCGGGAGAGGTGTGGGCAGACCGATGAATACGCATTACTCAGCCACACGTCGTGGAGTGAACATCTTGATCTCTTACCGTTGGACGGATGCTGCTGTGACGTCACACTACTACTAACTTGGTGGGCTCACACCGATGGAACATTCATTACTTGAAGGATCTTCGAAGTATGCAGACGTATGTTTGTACATAGACAAGCACATGATGAAACCCTGTATCATGCATTCTCACACACACACACACACCAATCGAATGTAATTACGTCACTAGGTCACACACACACATACCCAAAAATCTCATATGAAAAAAAAATTCTGAACGATCCCTGCACCAGACCCTTCAAGGTCACATCGCCTTGATGTTGCTAAACAACAACAAAAAAAAGCAATTAATACGTCATAGTGGTGGGGGAGGCCCAGAACCGGCTGTAATCTGCTACTGTTGACGGATGCGAAGGTGATCACTACAAGCTTGTGGTTAAGAGGTATACTTTTGGTTCACAGTGATAAGGTAGGTTTAGTTAGTTGCAAACTTATGAATTAATCAGGGTTCACGCTTCAGCATCCGAGTTGTACCCTTCATTGAGTGTGACTGGGTTTTATGTCTGGTACAAATATATAGGGAAAGAACTTACTTGTCATGAATTGTATGAATAGCGAGGTCGAGCTGCCAGCAATACGATATAGGTTCTTCGTAAGTGGTTTAGCCAAACGGTAGCGCTGTTTTCCAAAGATAGCCTGCTCTTGGAGTGATATGAATGTCACACTTCCAATAATGATGACATAACCGGCAACCGCGCATATGCTACCATAAACACATCGTGAGTGAGCTTTGAGATTTTAATCGATTATCTGTGCAAACAGTGAATCAGAGTGAAGTGATACTTAGTTACATCCCGGCAATTCAAACTAATCGATAGAGTATTCAGAAGAGGTGAATTTAATATAAGAAGGAAATTCTCAACTGAAACATATACAAGGGTGCCAACTCATCTGATCAAGCTATGGCGGCTAAACACGAAGTAATAGTATCTCAGGTATGCTGGATGAAAATCTTTTAGAACCAGTGATACTCAAGCTTGCACCAAAATTAACAAGGAAAATAGAAGATCAGCTCGATAAAATTACAAAGAATATTGAGAAACTTGAAGTTAAAATTAGCGATGTTATAAACAAGCTTACAAAACTGGAAAAAGTAACAACAGAGAACAAGACAGAAATAATGTCACTAAAAAACAAAATTGATCATTTGGAAACTAGAGCTAAGATGAACAATGTAAGGTTGATGGGGGTGAAAGGAAATAAAAATGAGAATTTTTTATCAACTGTCCTAACCATTGAAAACGACGTACTAAAAATCAAATGCACACATTGAGAGATAAACAATTTGTTCAGAATTGGAAAATTGGACGAAAAAATTCAAAAATCCAGTAGTATTGTAGTAACATTTGTGTCACAGTTGAAGAAAAATAATATTTATATATATATATATATATATATATATATATATATATATATATATATATATATAGATTTTCTGCGAGCGCTTTCGACAGTTGGTAGTACTGTCATCTTCTAGGCACTCCTCAAACTGAACTTGTCATCCTGCCGTCTGCCTCTTCATACGGTCAGAGCGTCTCAACTCAGGTATTTCAGGTACTGAAATACCTGAGTTGAGACGCTCTGAGAGTTCAGTTTGATGAGTGCCTAGAAGATGACAGTACTACCAACTGTCGCAAGCGCTCGCAGATAATTAATAGAAGATATAAAGCTTCAAATCCTTTTTGTAAAATTTGTGCTCGTTTGTGTTGTTTTTTCGTTTTTGACAACCAAGTGTTGCCCATCTCTGCACTTGGCTACACCGCGCTGATGAGGCTAATAGCCAGAAACACGTGTCCGCGGTTTGCCAATATTTTTTTCTTGAGTGCTGTTCTGACTAATCCTTTCCTTTTTGAATTAAATCATAGACACTCGATAACACCTCCTTCTATAAATTTATATTCTGGACTCGGAAGTCACGCAGGTAGCTGTAGCTGCCTCCGTGGTGATGTTATGATATCCTAGAAATCCTAGGTCTCCTAATTGAAATCACAAATGTGCAGTAGGCTCCTGTTGGTGACTCCGTTCGTATGTGCTGTTTTTTCGTTTTTGACAAACAAGTGTTGCCTATCTCTGCACTTGGCTACACCGCGCTGATGAGGCCAATAGCCAGAAACACGTGTCCGCGGTTTGCCAATAATTTTTTCTTGAGTGCTGTTCCGACTAATCCTTTCCTTTTTGAATTAAATCATAGACACTCGATAACATCTCCTTCTATATATTTATATCCTGGACTCGGAAGTCACGCAGGTAGCTGTAGCTGCTTCCGTAGTGATGTTATGATATCCTAGAAATTCTAGGTCTCCTAATTGAAATCACAAATGTGCAGTAGGCTCCTGTTGGTGACTCCATTCGTTTGTGCTGTTTTTTCGTTTTTGACAAACAAGTGTTGCCCATCTCTGCACTTGGCTACACCGCGCTGATGAGGCCAATAGCCAGAAACACGTGTCCGCGGTTTGCCAATAATTTTTCCTTGAGTGCTGTTCCGACTAATCCTTTCCTTTTTGAATTAAATCATAGACAATCGATAACACCTCCTTCTATATATTTATATCCTGGACTCGGAAGTCACGCAGGTAGCTGTAGCTGCTTCCGTAGTGATGTTATGATATCCTAGAAATTCTAGGTCTCCTAATTGAAATCACAAATGTGCAGTAGGCTCCTGTTGGTGACTCCGTTCGTTTGTGCTGTTTTTTCGTTTTTGACAAACAAGTGTTGCCCATCTCTGCACTTGGCTACACCGCGCTGATGAGGCCAATTGCCAATAATTTTTTCTTGAGTACTGTTCCGACTAATCTTCTCCTTTTTGATGAATACATAAGTACTCTTCGATCATTCCCATATTGATTTCAATTTAATGAGAAAAACCAAAAATGTACTTGATAAAAATAGCTGCGTGAACGCAACCGAAACATAAGTGGAACCACCTATTGGTGTGACACCCAAGTCAACTTGCCAAGTTTTTATGTCAGTGTTGGTGGTTTGACCAATCAACCGACAACTGCGGTAGCAGAAATTTGGGAAGCTAACCTGAAATGCCGTCGGAAAACGAATCCACATGTTTCTAGAAATGATATGAAATCTAGAAAGGTTAATGCAGTTAAGCTGCTGGAAAATAATTCCATGAAAACCAAAAAATAAATAGATAAGTACTTTTTGATCATTCCCATATTGATTTCAATTCAAAAGCCACCGGTAGACAGCTGTTTCAGCCTGACGATGCCCAATAGGCTGAAACAGCTGTCTACCGGTAATACAATCAAGTGTCTTCACTATACACTGGTTAGGCCTAAATTAGAATTTGATTCATTAATATGGTCAGGAGAAAGTCGGACAATACTTCAGAGAGTTGAAAAAATACAGAATAAATTTATGACATACTTGTATTTTGAAAAATATCACACTAGAACAGATTATAATACAGTACGAACAATTAATTTGAGAAATGAATTTAAAATTTTATTTGGTTAGGACTTACCCTTTGCATATTGGTTTTTCTCAACAAAATTATTAACAATATAATAAATTCGCTATGTTCAATATACCTCGATTGGTAACAACTACTGTGAATATCATAACCTTTATCGATAACCGATGATGTTATACGTCTCAGCTCTGAAACTTCACTTTGTTGAATAATGGCAAAATCAATATTTTCAATGTCGAATTCCAAACTATCCATTTCCAAAAAATAGTGAAATAACGGTTTGAGAATATGAAATATGCACACCTTTATGACAATGACAGGAAACATGGGGTGCAAGGTGACACACCTTATTTAGCTCCAGGTCGTTTAGGGTCATTCATGGTGATATGACGTGCACATACATCACTCAATGTTATGTGTCATCAGTCAAGGTAAGGTCTAGTGTCAGGGGAACGGTCAGAGGCGTCGTTAGCAGTCTTCTCCAATTCAAAAGTCAATTGTGAATTGGCATACATAAGTTCCCGACATATACATATGAGCATGAAGTAACAGCATTCACTTGTGAGTAACGTTTTTTCCAATCCTCGAAGCGGTTCCGACATATACTTTGTGTTATGTCTTTGAGCTCTCTCAGCGATTCGATTTTCATTTTCTCAATCGTCACAAAACCCTGTTCTTTCATGAGTGCCTTCCATCCTATTAACAAAAAAAAGTCGCATGGGTTCAAATCTGGTGAATACGGTGGCTGAAGCATGATTATGGGATTATTTTTCATCAAAAATGTACGAACGAACGATGACGGGTGGGCAGGTGAATTATCGTGATGCGAAAGCTATGAATTGTTTATCCACATTGCACTACGCTACGGTGATCGAAAAAAACAGTGAATTAGTTCTCCTGGGGTATTCCATTGTGACGATTGGATTTTGGTCTCGATATCATAATAAATAATTTGCTTCATTTGTCCAGTTTACAAATGCAGTATACAGATACAAATATAGAATAATTTTTCTCAATAATTGAGAAATACGTATTCGATAATTACATGGCATGTGTTTCGGAATAACATCAGGTTTAATATGAAACACTATACGCCATTCAAGCACATACCACACACACACACACACATACACACACACACACACACACACACACACACATAAAATCTTATATGAAAAAAAAATCTGAACGATCCATGCACTAGACACTTCAAGGTCACATCGCCTTGACTAACAAAAAAAGCAATTAATACGCCATAGTGGTGAGGGGAGACTTAGAACCGAAAAAAAAATTCTGAACGATCCATGCACCAGACACTTCAAGGTCATATCGCTTTGAAATCACTAAACAACAACAAAAAAAACAATTAATACGTCATAGAGGTGGGGGAGACTTAGAACCGGCTCAAATCTCCTACTCAGGTGGTTGCAATACTCATCCCGGATCGAATCAAGTTATATTTCGCCTGATGTCTCCCTATTCTCTGATAAAACCGCTCAGAGAAAGTAATGTTAGTGGAGGAGAAATGATGAAATCCTTTCTTCATATTGGAGATCTGAAAGAAAAAAAGCAAGAATTTATATTCTATAATGAAATAGAAGAAACTTGATTAGAGGTTTCCATATGTTATGGAGCTCGTGGCTAGCTTGGCTAAATGCGTTCTTGGACAACATATACGCGGCTTCTTTGAACTGGTTTAGAAGAAAATTCACAGCATATTTAGCCAAGCTAGTGTAGAGATACGTAATATATGGAAACCTCTAATCAAGCGGAAAACGACCAACTCCCGCCAAACGGTCATCTCCCGCTAGAACCAATGTAGCAAAGAGAGGGCAGAAAAGATAGGTGAAAGCACCCGAATGATCGGAGGAATAAGTCGAGTTATCACCCGAAGACGATTGTGAATACTAACAATCGAAACGACGTGACGTAACTTGGTTTGAAATCTTTCAATTTTCAATTTTAATTTCTTGTGAATAATATTTTCTTAATTTTAAAATTTTTCAGTTTGTATTAATATTTCAATTTTTTTTGGTTGTTGCTTGTATGTTATTTCCTTGTAATTTCAGTTTTTTGTTTAATAAAATTGTTATTTTTTTGGTTAATCTGTTTTAATTTTTTACAGAGTCTTTCAGAGATTTCAAATCAATTTATATTATAATAGACAATTGAAGTCCGAACTGATGAAATAGCTTTCTTCACGATGTTGAAGCCACAATAGCACGTGTTTTTGAGAGGGAACTTAAAAGAAATTGCCTTTCAGTAATTTCAAGCAAATTGTACAAAAATATTGTAGGTTGTGAACACCACAAGAATTGTCAAGAGAGGCACTGAGAGCATATTTGATCTTTATATTGAATATTTGCTATGCTAAAGAGCATAATATAAAAGCCCTCGAAAACACAATTTTTCTGCGAGTCAAATTTCGAAAAATCTGAAAATATCTGTCGGGATGTGATACTGACAACAGATGTATGGTTTTTTTTTTCAAATTTGACTGAATATTTTCAAAAAGCTACCTGTATCATAATTGATTGTCAAATCATTTGAAAAAAAAGAACTCTTTTACACACTCAATGTGAAAAGTTGCAGTAAACGATTAAAATATATCAGAAGACATTTTGTATTTGTATTCTGAAAGGACATAAACTATTCACATCACATCTCTTTCCAAGGTCACATTCTAACAATAAAAGGCAAAGCTTTGGAATTCACTACCTCAGAAGGTGTTCCTTTAGGCTTACAGTCTGAATATAAAAGAAATCCCATCACAAGGAAACTGTAATTTAATTTACCACTGGTAAGGACATTAAATACCATTTCACCTCAGATCGATAAAAAACTAACTCAACTTTTGAACGGCTTGACGTAGAAACATGAAAAAAAACGTTTGGGGGATATTACCGATACTATTTTTTGAAAAAGACACATTGTGATTGCTCGATAGAAGACTGGGGAAGGCACTTCAATTTTTTTTCAAAATTTCAATTGGCATGGGGGTCAAGTGTCAAATTAGTCTATCATGATGACCTTCACATGAAATCATGTCAAAAAGTATGACTGAATGGAATCAAATCAAAATAATAATTATAGAAGATATTTGAATCAAACTTTGTTCAATGTATGCTGGAATTGTAAATTTCAATAACCATAATTACAGAAATCTCACAAACTTTAATATACTTTTACAGACAATAAATAGTTCACATTCTTTCTGAACCAAAGAAGTTATTCAATACATCTGATGTTCAATGGAAGGTAATTGACCATCTTTCTTTCATTGTAAACTAATAAGTTTTGGATTGTAATTTTTCTCAAGTTATTTGCGGAACCCAAAGGCTTGCATGAAGAGTTTGAGGTGGGACTGAAATGCTATTTCTCTTAAATGATTTTGTGTATGTAACAAGATATGTATGTATAAAAAAATCAATGTCCTGATTCATGAGTAGAACTGCTAGGTGTGGTGTACATACATCCATAGTTACTAAAATGTATTTTGGTTGAATATCTATTAGAAAACAGCTGTGTTTATCCTCATAAACCGCTTATTCCAAATTTTATGCATTGAAGAGAAAACTTTTTTATTATCAATTGAAAAAAAATCAGTTAAAAGTTGGTGCTTATCAAAAGGATATTTTAACAGGTAATCGAAAAGTTTGACAAAGAATTCACTGAGAATATTTCTTTGTAATCTAGCGAATTATTCAGATTTTGAATTTTAGGAAGGTCCTCATTAAATTGTTTTATATTTTTTTATGTCACTGGTATGCCATCACCTCATTATTCAAATAATTTCCGATTAATATTCCGTAGTTCCGTAGTTATTGAAATATTTGTGGTTTCATGAATTCATAACGGTATCTAAGAGATAATTGCTTTTGATTTTTGTTTTTTTTTTTCGAAACGTTAAAATATTCCCATTGATTTTTTTCTGTATTTCCAAAAATAGAGAGATTTCTGAATGACTTTTTGAAAAGAATGATATTTAATGCACAAACCAAGGACTGAACACAACTTTCCTCATCATGGTGTTTCTTGCGAAGGACCATCTTCTATCACAAATAACTTTTTTTGTGACATTCAGAGTAAAATAGTTTTTAATTTGTTGCATACTTCTTGTGACACACTGCATTTATATATAACATAGTTACACATTCATCATCTCATGTTTTATTGATGAAATAAATGTTCTTCCTATCATACCTACATATTTGATTTTTTTGTGAAGTTTGCAAATACATTTTAGGAAAATGAAGTTATTATTATTTCTCACCTTCATAATGATTTGACCTATATTATATGTATGTAAATTGTGTGAAAATTAAAGATTATAGACATATTCAGCTCATTTTTCAAATGTGTAGGTAATTACACAACACAACAAAAAAATATTTTTTGAATGTTTCCTACACTAAATTAGTCAATTTCTACTAATTTTGGGGTGATAAAAACGAAAATAACAATGGAAAATTTTTATTACCTCTGGTTTTTGAGATACACAGTACTTAATCTTAAAGAGTAGTTATACTATACGTGAAAAGTGAAAGTACATAAAACAATATTGTTATGTTTCTTTTAGAATATTTTAAGTACAAAATTAATAAAAAAAACATTATTCTTAGTGTTTTGACAAATAAAAGAAGTTTGTACCACCAAATTTCAATTAAGTCCATCCGATTCATTGTAAGATCGCTGTCGTTTAGCTTGTCTTTTATAAAACACTTCTGGAGCATCCCTACACACAGACCAGCAGTAGTCTGCAAGCATTGCTTCATTCCAACGGCCCTGATATCTCTGTTCCATTAAGGCAATGTCTTGATGGAATCTTTCTCCATGTTCGTCACTCACAGCTCCACAGTTTTGTGGGACATGTTGCATCCAAGTTGGTGGTAAGCTTGAAGAAGCTCTTTAACCAATGCTGTGAAGTTATCATCTCTTTTGTTACCTAAAAACCCATGTACAACCCCCTTAAAGGCTTCCCAGGCTCTTTTTTCATTTTCTGTTGAAATCATGTCAAAAGCAGGATCATTTACGATTTCACGGATTTGAGGTCCAATAAAGATGCCTTTCTTGACTTTAGCATCACTCAACCTGGGAAACTTTGCTCTCAAGTACTTAAAAGCTTGTCCTTCCTGGTCCATGGCCTTCACAAAGTTTTTCATTAGTCCCAACTTAATATGTAATGGGGGAAGGAGAACATCCTTAGGATCTACAAGAGGCTCGTAAACTACATTTTTCTCATTAGGGTTTAGGTCTCGTGTAGGCCAGTTCATTTTTTTATAGTGAGATTTTCTATCCCGACTGTCCCACAGACACAAAAAACAACAGTATTGGTGAACCCTAATTGCATTCCTAGGAGTATAGCAATGACTTTCAGATTACCACAGATGTGCCGCTTGTGTTGTTCATATTTGATTGATTGGAGAAGTGTTTTCATATTTATATACGTTTCCTTCATGTGAACTGCATGACCTATAGGAATAGAGGGTAGCTGATTTCCATTATGCAGAAGTACAGCTTTTAAGCTTAGTTTTGAAGAGTCTATAAACAGTCTCCATTCAGATGGAGTGTGATCCAAATTCAAGCAGTCCATCAAACCATTAACATCAGAACAAACTACGAGGTTTTCTTTTTTCTCATAAAAAGGAAGCAAATCTTTTTGACGCTGTCTGTACTGAGATATTTTCACATCATGTTTTAGAAGATTCCACTGTTGTAGTCTTGACCCTAACAGCTCAGCCTTTTCCTTAGACAAGCGAAGATCTCTTATAAGGTCACTCAACTCTGCTTGACTAATTCTGTGCGGATCACTAGACCTATCGCTTACCTCAAAATCAGGGTCATAGGATGTAGAAGGATGGGTTGCTCCTTCTAAACAGTCTTCATCACCTTCCTCTGAAATTTCATAGTTTTGGGGTGGAGAAGGGACTGGCAAATTGTCTGAGTGTGGTACAGGCCGAAGAGCAGATGGGAGATTAGGGTATTCAACCGTTCCTCCTTTCTTCATAGATAAACCTTGCTTAATGGGAGGAGTTAAGCAGAAATAACAGTCGTCTGTATGATTGGTAGGCTCACGCCAAACCATAGGTACTGCAAAAGCCATTGCCCGGTTTTTATTTTTCAGCCACTCTCGCAATATGACGGAACAAGAATTACAACATATATGAGGAGCCCATGATTTATCTTGGTCCCCAACTTTCACACCAAAATAATGTTCATAGGCTGTCTTAACGATAGGAGTCATTTTACGTTTCTGAGCCTTAAATGTTATTTCACCACATATATAGCAAAAGCTATCGACAGAATTCACACACTTTCGAGGCATTTCAGATCAGCACTTAAATTAATTTAAAAATCAACTTCACACGATAATTTCAATAGCAACCACGTGCGTACAATTGACAAACTCACATAGGTTATGTTTACTACTTAAGAACAGCTGATGAGAGGGGTGTTATGTAAACAAACATGTGTACCAACTGTTGGTGATGAAATATTTCATTTGTTGAAAACTCAATATACATATATATATATATATATATATATATAATATAATGATACTATATCTTGAAAACAAGAGCTAATATATAATTTTTATGGTCACTTTCGGTTTTAACACGTGGAAATACATTAAAATCATCTAATTTCAACCCCGAAACAAAAACTTTGTTGTGTTGTGTTATTGTTTGTATATTGGTAATGATAACAATGTGGAATTGGTCGCGGTGGTAGTGCGCCCGACTCACGATCGGAAGACCGTGAGTTCGATTCCTGCCTCGACCAGATATTTTTATCTGGTTGAAGCTGGGATGATTCTGCAACCGTGTTAGGAATCACACGTTAAAAGGTAAGACCTCGTTAGTCCTTAACTCGCACAAGTTCCTCAACTTCTGAGAGTTGTCGTTCGTATAGGGGCGACAGCTGATTAACGAAAAAAAAAACTGATTTCCAGTATCAATAAGTGAAAAATCTAAAATTTTTACTGTTTCTTGCACGCTGTTGATTCACTTTCCTTGATGCAATAACAATATGATAGAAATGAAATAAAAAAATGTGAGGAACCTTCATCAGATTCTTGAAGGAAATATTGCAGTTCTATGAGTTGTGATATAAATAAAATATTGCTATCTCTGTGGCTGGATAAAACAGTTTTTCCATTCCATTACCATACCAAAAAACATGTATTCAAGTATAGTATCTTTATACTCACTACCTGTTTTGCGGAAGTCGCTCCGATAAACAACCAGTGTTAAGTACATAATAACATCTGCAAACACTTGGGATGAAATATCAAGAAATTACACGAAATTTCTTCAAAACTTTGCTTGGGTTGAAACTTCACCTAATAGTTCACTAGAACTTAGACACTTATCTTTCAATTCAATACTGACAATTCGTCAATAATACTTAAAACACAAACAAATTAATTAACTCAACTCTCAAGTTATCCTAAAAGAACAATATGAAAAATGAATGTGGAATTTATAATTATGTATAAATTCAAATATACCCTGTGTGGTCTATGATTACAGTTTACTGTAAAGACTGCTTTCGCCATCTGAAACGGCGCTGATCTCTCCTAATAAAAAGTTAGCCATGAATCCCTCATTTTTTCCCAAACTTTTGCAGGTATGAGTACCTAGATGCACCAGGGTTTTTAGACATTGTTGTGAAATAATTTCACATCTAGTATTGAAGTTGAGATTGTTCATTGTTTTATATAGTTACCATTATAAGTGTCAGTTTTGTTCTGAATAAAAAAGCAAACAAGTCAAATAGAATCTTATTTTACCGAAAATAAGAAGTTTGGTCCTTCGAGTTATGTTCAGTACTTTTTTTTTCGAGTTGAAGACGCATTCTAAGAAGGAAAATATCAACTGTTGTTGATAAACATTTTGGAGAGCAATATTCCAAAAAAATAGAAAATTTCGTTGAAAAAGGATACGCAAAAGTTTTGACTTGCGAAGAAGCCGCCGTTACGTCTCACCAAACCTGGTATTTGCCACACTTTGCGGTAAAACATCCTAATAAACCACGAAAATTCAGATTTGTATTTGATGCCAGAGCCAAAATAGATGGAATCAATGTGAACGAAAATTTATTAAAAAGTCCTGACCTTTTGAATTCCTTAGTAAACATTTCATTCAATTTTCGTCAAAATCGAATAGCAGTGATGTTTCAGAAGGATACATCGTTATTATTGCGGATGAGTTTTTCAGAAACTCATGGCCAAGAGGAAAACTTACGCGAATTTTTCCTGGTCTCGATGGCAGAGTACGGGTAGTCGAAGTGACTACACCAACAGGAGTTTATCGTCGTGCCATCACAAAAATAATTTTGTTGAAGCCATAGGAGTAATTTGCGAGCCCCGGAGGATGTTCAGTATTGAAGTTGAGATTGTTTATTGTTTTATATAGTTACCATTATTATTGTCAGTTTTGTTTTGAATAAAAAAGCAAAAAAGTCAAATAGAATCTTATTTTGCCGAAAATAAGAAGTTTGCTCAAATATACATCTTAGGATAACCTCAAGTATTCGGATATATGATGAGTATTTGTTGAGTTCCAAGACGACAGCAACAAGTATTTACCAATTTAGGCAGTGAACGTGGTCGTCGTCATTGTCATAGAGGTGCATATATTTTATATTCTCGAACCGTTATTTCACAATTTTTTAGAAATGGATAATTTGGAATTCGACATGAAAATATTGATTTTGCCATTATTCAACAAAGTGATGTTTTAGAGCTAAGAAGTATACCTAACATCATTGGTTATCGATAAAGGTTATGAAATTGGAAAAATATTTATGACTTCTATACGATATAGTGAATTCATTCAAGTAATTTCATCGGACAAGAAAAGTAATAAGTACTTTTCATTAAACGGTTTTATTCAGCTTGCACTAATTGTTTGTTTGTTTCGGTCGAATTTAGTATTCGGAGTTTTACCCCCTTCCTGTTGACAGATTGATCTGATATTTGGTAGACACATTTAGTTTTGATGACAATAAAATTCAATGAATTCTGTATCATATTTTTTCATAACTACCTCAAATTGGGTATCAAATGGCAGGACTCGACTAGAAAATTGGTAGTTCACTTCAAAAAAGATGCAAATTCAAGATGGTCTCAGCTACAAAATGGCGGATTACATATTTTTCACAACTACCTCAATATGGGTATGAAATGACAGAGCTTAACTAGAACGATAGTAGTAAACTTTAAAAAAGATGCAAATTCAAGATAACTGCAGCTACAACATGACGGATTACATATTTTCTCAAAAATACCTCAGTATGGGTATCGAATGCCAGACTTGACTAGTACTATAACAGTACACTAAGGCCATTCATCATTGTTGGAAGTGTGATATTTATACCACTCCAGGAGCAGGTTATCTTTGGAAAACAGTACTACTGTTTGGCTGAACCACTTACGAAGAACCTATATCGTATTGCTGGCAGCTCGACCTGGCTACTCGTAAACTCCACGACAAGCAAGATCTTTCCTCATATATTTGTACCAGACATAAAACTTAGGAAACAAACTAAAACTGTAACAATCAATAAAGGGATGCTGAAACGTAAACCGTGAATAATTCATAAGTTTGCAACTAACCAAGGTTACCTGCCTCATCACTGTGAACCAAAAGTATACTTCTTGACCACAAGCTACACCGTCTACGTAATTGAAGGAAATATATTATACAATTCTCGGTTGAGAATTCTTTTACCCAGCATCCCTCCGATGAGCTCCGGCATTTGAATCCCAGCTCCAAGAATGTAACACCTTTTTTCGCTAAGATCGAGGCTTGTTACAATGGTATCAAATGATAGATCTTGACCAGTCGAATAGTTGTAGACTTTGGGCGAGATGCGAATTCAAAATGGCGGATTACATATTCCTTCACAACTACCTCAATATGGGTATCAAATGACAAGGCTAGACTAGTACTCTTTGGAAAGATGCGAATTCAAAATGGCCGCAACTACGAAATGACGGATTACATATTACTTTGTAATACTGAGGCTCTAAATGAACTAGAATAAATGGGAAAAATTGAGTTACTGAATTGGAAACTGAAAACTTGAAAATGAAATAGGCAACAAAAATTCTTCATATTGAACTGTAAAAAAAATATAATAATGATGTAGATAATGTACTGAAAACTAAAAATTTACTTGGAATGTCCTAGGTAGCGGTCATCACTCTACTCTCCTCAGCAATCGTTGGGCGTAGTATTCACATATTCAAACAGGTTACATTACGCCCAAACTACTCAATTCAAGCTACACGGTCAAGTTCAGCTACCAAGCAGAGTAAAGTTGAATGGATGTACATATTTTACTATTGGTGAAGTTAGTCAATTTCAAAATGGTGTTCACTGAATAGCACATGTCAGAGAAGATAAAATCATTGTGCAAAATAATGTTGAGTTTTTTTAATTGCAAACTATGATATTTAGGACTTCCTTTTCTAAATCCGTCAATGACTACATATTGAAATCAGTTGTTGCTGTTGACATGTCAGGTGCACTAACACTGAAATAAACCTGTACAATGTAATGTTAACAGGAGAAATAATTCCGATTTGACAGAGAATGGAATTGAGAATAATAAAAAAACGGTTATTCTGGATATTTTGATATTAAAAAAAATACGTTCAATATAGACAATCATAACTTCAGTTATGACTGTTTGATATATTTTCATGTGAGTGGAAATGTATATGAATGTTCTTTCATTATATCATGTTGTTCAGCGTTCCTGTAAATGAAACCTTTTTCAATGGGTAATTCAATGCTCATCAGAAAGTAATTGTTTTCAGAAGGCTTTTCATTCCAGTTTGATTCTGATACTTTTGCGCATCTTGAAATCAATTTTTTTCTTCTTCGGAAGTTTTCCGCATTTTTTATGAAGATGGAGAAGTGAAAAGCCAAATACTTTTTATTCCATAATTCCACTCTTTCGAAAGAATTTTTTTATTGTTTTCAAATTCAACAATCGTACAGAACTATTATAATCAAATATGCAAGTCTATGATATATCTCTGGCATTCAATTCTTTTCATCTATGTTTTTCGATCCAGTCGAGGTATCCTGAAACTTTGGTGTATACTCCGGGATACCCTTTTACAGCACATCCGTTGGAATATGACACAATTCCATATTGAACGCCGTCAATAACAAGAGGTCCTCCTGAATCGCCCTGAAATGTATGAAAGTTATTTTTTGAGAATGATACGAGACATCCAAATGTCCTATTGAGAAATACAGTAAGTGTTGGAAAAAATCATTATATTTATTGCACCCCAACTCTCAATATCTATATCATATGGTGGGTACATGTTCTCACCAGAAACAGAACTTCCCAGATTTCGAGTCAGCAGAATCTTTTACTTTTGTTGTTAGCTGCTTACACGGCTGCACCGATTATTATTGTTTCAGCTCTAATTACTGTCATTTCGTCGTTATAATGAAAATTGCATTTTCGTATTGCGAAACTGAAGTAGGATCTGTGAGATCTAACATTGTTGCTAGAAAAAAAGGCCTCAATGGTAGCGGCGGATTTCATTTCCTTCACAAAGAAATAAATATTACTGGATTTTTTCCCAAAACCAAACCGTTATTTCAACACCTCGACACGTGTTTCGATCACCAAGTGATCATCTTCTAGAGAAATATCTTCCTCTTTCCCAACACCAAACCGTTATTTTAACACCTCGACACGTGTTGCGATCACCAAGTGATCATCTTCTAGAGGAATATCTTCCTCTTCCCCAACACCAAACCGTTATTTTAACACCTTGACACGTGTTGCGATCACCAAGTGATCAATCTTCTAGAGGAATGTCTTTCTCTTTCCCAACACCAAGCCGTTATTTCAACACTTCGGTACGTGTTTCGATCACCAAGTGATCATCTCCAAGAGGAGGATCTTCCTCTTGAAGCTGTTTCAGCCTATTGGGCATCATCAGTACTGGGCAGGCGGTCCTCGATTGAGGACAAAATGAGAAAAACCAAGATAGTACTTATATATATATATATATATCAAGAATGAAATAATTCGTGGACACAACACAACAACCTAGGAGTTCTAGGTCTTCTAACTGGAACCACAAATGTGCGGTTGGCTTCTGTTGTTGACTCCGTGCGTATGTGTTGTTTCCTGCTTTCGGCAAACAAGTGTTGCTCACCTTTGCACTTGGCTGCACCGCGCTGATGAGGCCAATAGCCAGAAACACGTGTCCGCGGTTTGCCCCCCTTTTTTTTGAGTGTTGTGTCCACGAATTATTTCATTCTTGATTTGTATCATACACACTCGATAAAATCTCTATCTGTATCTATATCCTGGACCCGGATGTCACGCAGGTAGCTATAGCTGCCTACGTGGTCATGTTAGATGTAGCCTAGGAATTCTAGGTCTTCTAACTGGAACCACAAATGTGCGGTTGGCTTCTGTTGTTGACTCCGTGCGTATGTGTTGTTTCCTGCTTTCGGCAAACAAGTGTTGCCCACCTTTACACTTGGCTGCACCGCGCTGATGAGACCAATAGCCAGAAACACGTGTCCGCGGTTTGCCCCCCTTTTTTTTTGAGTGTTGTGTCCACGAATTATTTCATTCTTGATTTGTATCATACACACTCGATAAAATCTCTATCTATATATACAGGGTGTCCCTGGACTTCCTCTTTTCCTCTCGGGAATGTATAGATGGGGTCAAAATATCACCAGTACTTCATATAACTTTTTTTCCTAAAATCCTTCGTTACCAAGTAACGGGCCCTCGAAGTTACAAAATGAAAAATGTTTTTCTTTGATAACTTTTCAAGTCAATATTCAAAATCATCCAAATTTTGATAATTGACTAAACAAATGAATTCCTTCGATGAGCTTTCATTCAGGAGTCAGTTGTTTTGCTACAAAGTCAGGAACGGACTACCCCCGATGGTCCACACCCCAAAACTTTGAAATGACAGATATTTTTCAATATTTTTCAACAAATTAAGGTTACTTGGACAATTTTATGAATAAAAGTACTCGTGTGGAAAGTCGATCGGAGCAACGAGTCTTGATAAAAATGTAGTTTCACTCGACGACATCAAACCCGCTCGTCCACCATTATTTGAAATGAATAATTATCAAAGCAGAAATAATAATGATAACGTTAATTCAACAACATTTATCCTGAGATGTCTACCATTATTCGAAAATATTAGTTTTTAAGGAAAATGGAAATGATAGGTAAAATGTTCATAACGAATTTTATAATGCAAACACGTTCAACTAACGAAACTCAAGAGCCTCAAGAGCAAACAGAAATGAAAAATCCGCTACAGAAACTGCTCGATATGACCACCTTCTCTCTCCATACATTTTCTTAGTCTGCGAAGACACCCTCTCTGTACTTGAAATAGCATTCCAGGGTCGTTTCGTATGGCTTCACGATGTAATGTTATTCTATTCAACAATACATCTCTTGTATGAATAGGTGTAGCGTAAACAAGGCTTTTTAGATGCCCCCACAGAAAGAAATCCAATGGATTTAAATCCGGAGACCGCGATGGCCATGAATATGGCCCACCTCTACCAATCCATCTATTGTGGAAAATATGGTTCAGATGGTCACGCACAATCAAACTAAAATGAGGAGGAGCGCCATCATGCATAAACCACATATCTCTTCGGGTTTGCAATGGAACATGTTCCAAAAGTCCATTCAAATCGTTCTGAATGAACTCCAAATAACGTTCTCCATTCAATCGGTCCTGTAGAACGAATGGTCCTATAAGATGGTTTCCTATGATACCAGCCGAAACATTCACGTTGAATTTCCGTTGGTGTTTGGTTTGCAATATCCCATGGGGATTTTCTTCGGCCCATATATGGAGATTATGAGAGTTGATAACTCCATCTCTACTGAAACCTGCTTCATCAGTGAATAAAACTCGATTAATAAAAGTCATATCCTCTCTTTGCCTATCCATGAACCAATTGGCATATTCCAGTCGTGCTGGAAAATCTTGCGGTGTCATGGCATGTACCTTCTGGATGTGAAATGGGTGGAGCAGTTGTTCCCTAATTATTCTATGAATAGTGGACTTGGATGTATGGAACTGTTCTGATAGATTTCTGATGTTCATTGAAGGATCATCAGCGACGGCTTCCAAAATATTTTTCTCCAATACAACGGTACGTACAGTCCTAGGAGCGCCCTCACCACCTCGTTTTGGCAAAACTGTACCTACAATAATATCGAAATAAAACAACGTGCTCAAATTAATTATCAATTATTACATACCTGTCTTCCTCAAGCTGCGATCGACACGCTCGAATGTTTCTCTTGACGGTACCGTTCGATTGGGAAAATGCTCGGAATACAGACGACGAGCTTCTGCAGCATTACAAAATGCTCGTCCATAAAATACATGCATATCTGCATATTCATTGAATGTAAACTGTTCGGCCATATCAAAAAAATTCAAAATATCCTATAGAATATTGACAATACAATGATAGTCATATGACAACGCACCACTCAACAAAACAAAATCGCATTCCAGTTTCTCATTTTTTATCAAAACTTTCTAAAGGGTTTTTTTGTCAACATCTGTGAAAGAAATGGAACATAATTATTCCCTGGATATTTTTCACCTGATCATGTGCAGCCGTTTTTGTAGTTTATTCGTTTGCTTTTTATTAGTATAGTAAATATTTTTCCGATGTCCGTTTTTTCAGCTAAATTTAGATTCGTGTTAAAGAATTTCTCCCATAAAATTATAATTATCAGTGAAACTCCTCAACAGTTTAGCTGTGAAGAAGAATTTGAAACATTCGAATGTTGAGTTTCATGAGATTCAGATAACTGATCAACACGAAACGTGATTATTCCACACGTATTATGTACATACAAAATATGGAATGAATTCGATATTTCATAGTAGAGTAGCTTGTTAGTTTAAAAACACCACGAATATACAGAACTTGATATTTCTTTTGAAAAAATATCTGCTATCACAATTGTGACTTAAACTTCCATATGGGTACTGTACTTTTTGTTTACGACTTCATTTTAGCATACTTTGTATGATTCCTGTTATAAATGTTGTTGAATTAACGTTATCATTATTATTTCTGCTTTGATAATTATTCATTTCAAATAATGGTGGACGAGCGGGTTTGATGTCGTCGAGTAGAACTACATTTTTATCAAGACTCGTTCCTCCGATCGACTTTCCACACGAGTACTTTTATACATAAAATTGTTCAAGTAACCTTATTTTGTTGAAAAATATTGAAAAATATCTGTCATTTCAAAGTTTTGGGGTGTGGACCATCGGGGGTAGTCCGTTCCTGACTTTGTAGCAAAACAACTGACTCCTGCATGAAAGCTCATCGACGGAATTCATTTGTTTAGTCAATTACCAAAATTTGGATGATTTTGAATATTCACTTGAAAAGTTATCAAAAAAAACCATTTTTTATTTTGTAACTTCGAGGGCCCGTAACTTGGTTACGAAGACTTTTAGGAAAAAAAGTTATATGAAGTACTGGTGATATTTTGACCCCATATATATATATATATATATATATATATATATATATATATATATATATATATATATATATATATATATATATATATTATATATATATATATATATATATAATATATATATATATATTATATATATATATATATATATATATATTATATATATATATATATATATATATATATATATATATATATATATATATATATATATATATATATATATATATATATATATATTCCATATGGAGCTACAATATTCCAGTTTGCTTCCGACCAATGAATAATATATAGAGCTAATTGCCTCTAAAGTGAAGTCTTTGCTATTACTGATAACAAATTCTGACATTTTTATTGCACGGGATGTTATTTGTTCGATATGTTACGAGAACGTTAGTTATCCATCAAAGATAATATCCAGATCTCTCGATTCTGTAATTCTTGCCAATGTTATATGGGCTCATTTACCAATTTTTTTTCATTTCATTATTTGAAAGTTTATGTTTGAAATTGTACATCTGCAAAAAATCTGAATTTTCACTCTTTATCTTCCCCTCAAATTAATAGTTGAATGTGGCGTTCACTGAAACGGGATGTGGTCAAGCTTGACGTCACCTCAGTCGACTCGGCGACAAGAGAGTGTTGGCGGATGAGCGAAATAGGTACGTATGCTAAAGCCGTAGAAAGCAAGTTGTGTGTTGTTTACTGCAGTGTGTTAACTGCATGAATATGAATAATAATTAAATATGACGTTACAAGTATTGCATCGTTCCTAAATGCAAGAATTCTTCGATAACTTCAGCAGACAAAATTTTTATTTCACTACTAAGTAACTAAAAATCACGAAAGTTATGGCAGCGCGCTATGCGAAGAGCCGACTTTGTATCTGCCATGGGGACGCATTTTTGTTGCGAAGATCATTCTAATGTAAGTATGAATGATAATGATTAATAAGAAAAAATATAGTTTACTCTGAGCATACTTTGAGTTCTAGATTGAAAAAGACTTAGAAAATTACATGTATATCAAAACTTTGAAAGTGGGAAAAATTATATGGAAACCAGGCGTATTTCCGCATATATTTGATTGCCAGATTGATAGACCAACGGCCCATACTTCTAATGCTCCACCGTTTGTTCAGGAAAAACAAATTTTGTTAAATACTTTTTTTTATTTCAATAAACCACATCAACCTTTTGGGTCATTAGCGGTGGAGTTGATAAATAACATTTATAACTAATTAAATCCAAAGTATGTAAAAATGAAATGATTTTGTTACTATTACTATAGTCTAACATTTCTTTCAAGTTAGGGGATATCTTAAATGTGTCTCTCTCAGTTTGGAATAGAGGACATTGCACTATAATACAGTAGTGTAACCATTAAAGTGCGCACCATATGAAAAACTTTTTTTTCTAAAAGTATCAGTGGAGTTTAACTTAGGCACTTGTTTGTGCTTTAAATTTAACTTAAAATGATGCGGCCAACTGCGACCCACTGACGTTCAGTGTTTGTCAAATTCAACTTTTTTTTTATCAAAAAAGTGCATTTCTAGATCGAATTTTTAAAAAAGTTACTTGAAATAGTTGTGTCTACGGCAATTTTATATCCATATGCCAAATTTTATGCAACTAGGATGAAGTTAACGTTTTGCTTATTTTTGACAGATATTCCCTTTATTTTAAAAAACAAGTTCGGTTAATTTTCATCAATTCATGTATACATAACAAACTCATCATGGAATTTAACTTTTCTGTTACATTATTACTTATACGGACATTTTTAGAGAGAAATTAAAAATTTACTATAAAAATTTTAACATGACTGGTGCAAGGTTTCAATCACTTGGCTATTTTCTTAAACAAACCTTTGATTTCGAAAAAGCAGAGGCAACTAAAAAAAATGCAGATAATTTCGGTAGATATATTATCAATATTATAAATTTTAAACAACAATAATATTATAGAAAATACAAATGGGTACAAAAAATTACTTATTGATTGATCTGAATGAGGTTGTCAAACACTTATAGCCTACATTTCAGTATGTCGTCCTCCACGTTCAATACAAATTATCGTCCTTCTACTGACATCTGTAACTGCATTTTTAATAAATCGTGGATTTATATTTGCACAGCACTCGCGAATGGTATTTTCCAGATGTTGTATGTCAGTAAATGGTCTACTTCGATACACTTTTTGTTCCAGGTAACTCCACAAGAAAAAGTCTAAAGGGGTCAAGTCGGGTGATCTAGGTGGCCAATAATGTTCCCAGTTACGTCCAATAACTTTGCCGCTGAACATTTATTGGAGGGACTGTTTTACAGCAACCGTGTGATGTATTGATGCGCCATCAAGCTGATATCATAGGTCGTATTTAATATTCAAAGGCATATTATCTAAAACTTCAGTAACCTCATTATTTAAAAGGTTGACGGATGATAAATTTTTCCTAAAGAAAAATGGCCCAATTATTTGGTCGTTAAGTATCCCACACCATACATTAGTTTTGAAGGAATACTCATCACCACATTCAACTATGCTTAATTATTGTCTTTTGTGTTGAAGGGATGGTTCTCCGATTTCACATTCCAAGCTTGCAATAGGAGTGGTTCAATAAGCTCCTAGTATAGTACGTAAAGCTGAATTATGAAGGCTATCCAAAGGTTTCAGTACTGATGGTTTTGCGGAGGTTGCAATGCAACCATAATCAATCTTGGAATGTATGAGAGCTCTATATAGAGTGAGAAGGGTCGATTTTTCTGCACATTTGTAACGAAGATATCGCTGAAGCGCCACCGAAAAAGAAATCGTTCTAAAGAAGTAGGAAAACAGAAAGTATTGGAAAAAATCACGACCAAGTTCCCCCGAGGACAGTGAGAGTTCGAGTACATCAGACATGACTTCTGTTAATACATCATCAGATTCTACTTTGTCTGGAATATTTGTTCAAAAGTGGAAATCGTAAAACAGTATTGAGCGAAGATCTATTTATATCATGAAGGAAAATCCGAAATTATATCTCGGAATCACAAGGGACTCTTTATTTATTATAGAACTTTTTTCTAAAAAATACCAGTTACTCAGAATTGATATATACATTACTTTGAAGAAAATTAAAGTGAATTGACGATAGCGCATAATATTAAATAATAATCTCCAACTATATGCCGGGATGCCACCGCTCGAACCTCGTTGCCTGGTGTGACATCAAGATGAACCGCGGGCGAGCTCACATTTTCAATAACTCTTGCTCGGTTTTTAATTGACATATAAACCGGAAAATTTTGTGAAATACTTGGGAAATGATTTACTTTGATAATATATGATTTTCAATAGAAAACTAAATTAGCCTGTATGAGCCCATTATCCAATTTCTAGTTATATATTTGCACTGAGGATTTCCTTGCAAAAGTCATAGTTTTACATTTGCCTATGTTTAATGATAGTTCATTTTTCTGACACCAATCATGTTACTCAGTGATATTGTTTTGTAATGATATACAATCTGAGCAGGCTGCAATCTCGATGAAAATGTTCATTTCATCAGCAGAAACTAGTTTTTTGGAGTTGATACTATCAGAAATATCATTAACAAACAGAAGGAACAATAGTGGACCCAAGTTTAAACCTCGAGGAACCCCGGAAGTTGCATTAAATATAAACGATTTAATTTCTTCGTATTCCACTAACAATTTTCTATCACACCACATCAACTTGTTTACGTTGGTCCAGTTTGTCAGAAACATATTGTGTGAAAATACAAAGATTTGATGCAGTGCTACGACACTTCACAAAACCATGTTGGAATTCGGAAATTGTGTTTCTTACCTATGAATGAGGTTCGATAAAATTACATTGTACACTGTATTATGGTAATCGGTCTATAATTTAATATTTCCGAATTCTTGCCGGTTTCAAAGATAGGGCATACCCTCGACAGCTTTCATATATTCGGAAAGTAAAAATTTTTCAGCATGAGGTTGTAAATAATACAGAGAGGCTTGACGGTGGTTGTTCAGTCAATAGGGTCGATAGTGACAGATGTCAAGCTAACGCAATACTCTATGTTACTGGAGTTACACTGTGTGAATTCTTATCTATATAATCGATCACAAAAAAATCCTGAATCGAGATAAAAACAGAGATAAGTAAGCTTTTTAAGCTTTTTTCGTAAAATACTCTCGTTTAATTCAGTTATATATACGGTTTACACTTTGTGTAACCTGTGATTATAGTCGAAGTGAGACTAGTCGTAATCTATCTGGAAGAATCACGTCACATTAATGTGACTGCAGACTCAACAAACGTTTTTGTGTACTAGCTGAACATGTTAACTCTTCAGATCATGTTATGAATTATGAAAATACAAAAATTTCAACAGTTGGAAATAATAAAGTGAAAAGGCGGTCCTCGATTGAAGACAAAATGAGAAAAACCAAGAAAGTAATTTACGCAGCTATTTTTATCAAGTACTTTCTTGGTTTTTCTCATTTCGTCTTCAATCGAGGACCGCCTTCCCGGTACTGACGATGCCCAATAAGCTGAAACAGCTGTCTACCGGTGGCTCCTAAATTGAAATCAATATGGAAGTGATCAAAAATTTCTTATCTATTTATTTTTCGATTTTCATGGAATTATTTTCCAGCAGCTTGACTGCATTAACCTTTATAGATTTCATATTATTTCTAGAAACATGTGGATTCGTTTTCCCATGGCATTTCAGGTTAGCTTCCCAAATTTCTGCTACCGCAGTTGTCAGTTGATTGGTCAAACCACCAACACTGACATAAAAACTTGGCAAGTTGACTTGGGTGTCACACCAATTGATGGTTCCACTTATATTTCGCTTGCGTTTACGCAGCTATTTTTATCAAGTACTTACTTGGTTTTTCTCATTTTGTCTTCAATCGAGGACCGACTGCCCGGTACTGACGGTATATATATATATATATATATATATATATATATATATATATATATATATATATATATATATATATATATATATATATATATATATATATATATATATATATATATATATATAACGGAATCAGTTAGCTCCCTAACTATATTATTGAGAGGGAGCTGTTGGAAGGTAGGTTGTACTGAATCGTTTACTTGAACTTTACCAAGTCGGTTTTTGCTAGTCTCCAATTCATACACTAATAACCCCGCAACCAGTTATCCTAATTGAAAAAAGAATTGAAAACGGCCGCTTTGCTGCAAAAGATTACACATTTTGTCCGACATTGATACTTTGCCCCATTCAGTATATGCCTGCATAAATGTATTTCAATCATAGACGATCAACCTTGATTATATTTTTGATAGTATTTTCATTTTATACTAACATGGCACGACCCCTTTCCACCTTCTGGAACTCCAGCACATAGTTCAGTCTCAGGATTAACTCCACCTTCTTCGATATCATGGTAACTGTCCACGCACTCTTCATCACTGAAAATGGTGAGATTCACCGCATGCAGATTTTCTGGAGTAGTAAATGCCTGCAAAGAAAGTTTTAAGATATATTTATGATTCATTCAGTATCTTTCTTGGGCATCAGTTGAAGAAACAGACACAAATTCTGTTAATTTTCCTTACTTATCTCAGCATCTAACCCATATGGACTTGCATCGAGAGTGAGAAGTTTTTTAGGATCTAAATAAAATGAAATGACCGAAGATGATATTGAATTTTTCATTCTATCAAAACAAAGTTGTTCATTTTTAATCCACACCCATTCACATTTTTCACCTAACAGGATTCACAAAACCTGGCTTTCTTATCATAAGGTCTGTTGAAAAAGTCCATGTTCATTTCATGAGATAAATATTTTTTTTAATGATTGCTTGAAAATGGTTGTTGATTGAGTGCGTTATGTTGTTAATAATATATCAAATGTATCGTTTCGAAGTTGATAATTGAAACCTGGTTTAGTATAATTTACAGTTCGATTTTCTACAAATTACAACAAATTGTATAAGAATTTTTCTAAATATTAAACATATCTGAAGAAAGGTCGGTTGGGTAACATGCTCATTAAAAAAAAATTGTTTTCTTGCCAACGTTTCTAATTTATTCAAATTCTTTTACAGGTCTCGAAAAGAAGTTTCTTCGTGTTAATATTACTATTTTAAAAATCATTAGACAATATTAACTCGAAGAAACTACTTTTCGAGTCCCGAAGAAAAATTCAAATAGATTCGAAACGTTAGGTAAGAAACAATTGTTTTTTTAAGAAAAAATTGATCCTGTTACCCAACCAACCTTTCTTCACGAAAATTATTGGATCACTTGACTGGTTATCTGATTGAAAATATCATAGATCAGTGCCACTGTCATTGAAGTAATTTCCTGCTGCTCTGAAATATTAAATTCAGCAACGACAATGAAGAAGGTGGTAGAACCACTGAAGTTACCAGTAGCTTATTTCCTAAATACGGAACATTTATCGCAGCTTGAGATTCATTCGAGGAAATAATAATAATAATAATGTATTTATTCACTTTCTTAAGATTGTTTACAGTGAATATACACGTACATATATAAATGAACAGTGAACAAATAAAATACATCTTACGAGGCAAAATGATCTGCCTGTGTGTAAGGAATGAGAATGCTGAATTTGGCATTGAATGAGATTCATGCATTGAATTAAGTACTAAGATATAAATTTAAAATAGCTACATTTGAACAGAATATAAATAAATAAAACCAATCAATATTTTGGAATAAGTACTAGATATAGATGAGAATATAAGTTTAAACTGGACATATTTGAACAGGGTGTGGAGAATTGAAAATGAACTAATTTGTTGAATGGGTACTAAGTATGGATAGAAACATAAATTTGAACTGGACACATTTGAACAGAATATAAATAACCTATGATGTACTGTTTGGAACCTTTGGTGTAGTAATGAATATTACTGAAGATTTTTCTCAACACAAAATCGTTTTTTTCAACACCTCGACACGTGTTTCGATCATCAAGTGATCATCTTCAAGAGGAAGATAAAACTCTTGAAGATGAGCACTTGGTGTAACCAGTAACATTCAGAATATAAATAAATTGAACAATCAATGGATATAGATAAACTGAAAAAATATATCATGTAATCAACTGAAACGAACATTATAAATAACAAAAGAAACAAAAAGCTAAAACCTTGGATAACATTAGGACTGATACAGTCGATTAAAACGAGGGATAGCCTAAAAAAAACATTTCTGCTTAAAAATACTCAAGAAAATGAAAGAAAATATAAGGACTATAGAAATAAACTCAATAACTTAATATAACGAACAAAAAATGATTATTATAAAAATAAACTACAAGAGGTTAATGGCAACTGTAAACAAACTTGGAAAATAATCAAAGATATCACAAACATGGATGCAAATAGAAATAATGTAGAAAGCACAACAATCAATAAAGGAAATGGTGAAACCGTAAGTTGTAATGAAGAAAAAGCTAATCTGTTCAATAACTTTTTTCATAGTGTAGGTGCAAATATGGCAAAAAAAATTGAAAAATGTGACCTACCCAAAAACTTTTTAAATGATACCAAGGTAGCATCCTCCTTATTTTTCGAACCAGTGACAGAAAATGAAATAATATGTCTAATTTCTAAGTTAAAAAACTATAGTGCACCAGGTCCTGACGAAATAACTAGCAAACTGATAAAACATATACATCAATACCTATTGAAACCACTAGTTCATTTGATTAACTTGTGTTACAAAAAGGGTAATGTACCGTCTCAGTGGAAAGTTAGTAGAATAACTCCAGTCTTTAAATCTGGAAGTCAAAGTGAAATATGCAATTACCGACCAATTTCTGTCATCAATAATTTTGCGAAACTATTCGAGCAATCTGTCAAAAATCGAATAATGGATTTCTTTAGTAAACATCAGGTAATAACACAACAACAATTTGGGTTCATAAACAAATCGAATACAGAAAATGCCGTGCTCGACTTCGTAGAACAAACAGTAGGGGCCTTGGACAAGTCTTCGAAATGTCTTGCGGTATTTATGGACTTGGCAAAGGCGTTCGATACTGTGTCACATGAAATCCTACTCCAAAAATTGTGTAATTATGGTATTAGAGGTCATGCTCTGCAACTAATGCAGAATTATTTAAAAGAACGGACTCAAACTGTTAAAATTGGTAACAAGCTCAGTACAACATTACAAATCAATGTTGGTATACCCCAGGGTACAGTACTTGGCCCGATTCTTTTTCTTGTTTACATAAACGCAATTACACAAATTAATGAATTTCACGGTCATATAGTGTGTTATGCTGATGATACGGCCTTGATCTTTACTGGTGAAAGTTGGGATACAGTCATGAAACTGCTGAAATCAATGTGAGAAAAATTCTTCTTTGGCTGAATAATAATCTATTGAGTCTAAATGTGAATAAAACAAAATTTATGGCTTTTTCACTAAATTCAGATGATCAGCCGCATATTAATGAACTGAAATTACACAAAATGACCTGCACAAAAAATTACAATTGTAAATGCCCGATAATAGAAAAAACTGTATCCATTGAATATTTGGGTCTTGTTATTGATCAACATATGAGATGGGACAAACAAATTTCATATGTAATACAAAGGATGAGGCTACTCATGCGTAAATTTTATAGTCTCGGAGATATTCTTTCTAAAAAAAACTCATTATTAATATATCAGTCTTTGGCAGAATCCATTATAAGATATTGCATGACATCATGGGGGGGTACTTTCGACAACCACATTAACAGCTTACAAATAACACAGAACTCAATTTTGAAAATAATTTTGAAAAAAAATAGACGATTTTCAACGGATCATTTATATCAAGAGACTAAATTACTAAACGTAAGATCATTATACAGTTACCTGTGTCTAATATGGATGTTCCCGAAATTTAGTAATTACTCAACACATATAACGGTAAGAACTAGAGCAATCGAGAATTTAAATATCAAAATACCTCTATACAAGAAAAGCCATACACAAAGATTCGTGTTTTATTATGGTCCGAAATTATACAACATACTCCCAGTAGAATTGAAAATTATCAAAGGAATTAATTAATTCAAACAAAAGCTCAAGCAATTCATAATCGAAAACCCTCAAAAATTTGACATATACTAAAAGGAATAAAAAAGAATTTTACACATTGAATAGCAATTCCTATACCATTTGTATATTGTTTTTTTTTTGTTTTTGTTTCCTCAGAGTTTGAAAAAAAAAATGTTTATTTTATTTTTTTCTCTTTCTCACTAATCGTACTACCATGGATTATTATAATATCATCATATTTTTTTTTATTATTGTATAAAATGTACTTACTGAGCTCTTATCTTGGTGAGTAACAGATCACAATACAGGCATTTCAATGTCTAGGTGAAAGTTACTCATTCAAGATAATTGAAATTTATTAATTATGTATGTCATAAAACAAATTGTATATTAACATGGAATAAATAAATTTGATTTGAAATTTGATTGATATAGATTTAAATCATGAGGGTTCCAGACTAAAAACGAATAAATACACAATATATATCCACAATCGTGGAAGTAAATATTTGAATTTATATTTGTCTGTGTATCTTTGCTCGTGGTATATTATTAACAAATTATTTAATTTTTGTCTTGAATTTTTTGAGATTTGATTCGCATCTGTAAAATACTTAATAATATTAAAAACGAATTCAAACGATTTCGCCTTTAATGACTTTTTTTGACAGTTCTTATTTTTTCTCCTCTGTCTAATTCTCAAACAACCTATGATATTTATCTAACAACTTATACATAGTGATGAACAATTAACTGATATAAAAAAATACAAATAAAATAAGTAACATTCTCCCCCCCCCCAAGCAGACTTTGCAAGGTGAGTATATCAACTCTTGACTGGAAGAATACACACTTTGGTGACAGGTCTCACATATGTTCCATGCTTATTCCTAATTCGAACAATTCTGATGACTCCGTCTTTACCGGGAAACGTTTCTTCTATTTTTCCTATGATCCACTGATTCCTAGGTGCCTTCTCGTCCACAATCAAAACTATGTCGCCAATTCTAATAGGATTAGTTTTGTCATGCCATTTTCGTCTCTGAAGAAGTGTTGGTCTATATTCAATTACCCATCGTTTCCAGTACGTATCTGCCAATACTTGTGCAATTCTCCATTGCTTTCTGCTAGAAAGCTCTACATTGCCGAATGATCTGACATCACCTGGTCGCAGTAGCAGAAAATGGTTCGGAGTGATAGCTTCTGGCTCGTTTGGATCGACTGATATGTGTGTCAAGGGCCTTGAATTAATAATATATTCAATTTCACTCATCAAGGTTACCAAAACCTCTTCTTTTGGATTGATGGACTTCAAACTGATCTTCAGAGCTGTTTTAATAGATCTTATCATCCTTTCCCAGATTCCACCCATGTGTGGAGCTCCGGGAGGGTTAAATTTCCAAATTATATTTTTAGATGCGACTTCTTCTGGAATCTTTTTCTGGTCTAAGGTTTGGAACCATTTCTTAAGTTCACGTTCTGTTCCGACAAAATTGGTCCCGTTATCTGTTATTATCTCCTTTGGTTGACCTCTTCTACACATAAAACGTCGGATAGCAAGTATAGCAGAACTTGTGTCCAAATATGCCGCGAGTTCAATATGGACTATTGCAACAGTCATGGGACCAAAAAAGTCAATTCCAACGTATGAAAACGGGAAAGAAAATGCTCCTAACCGCTCGGGAGGCAACAAACCCATTTCTGGAAAAAGAGGTTTACAATTTCGATTTCTACATTCTTGGCAATTTCTGAAGCTCTTCTTTACCGCTACTCGTATATTCATAATCCAATATTTGGAACGAAGATTGTTGACCACTGTCTCCAAACCTATGTGTTTAGATTCTTGATGATACTTATGTATGAGGAGCTCTGTGAATTTGTGCTTTGGATCTAACAGAATAGGGTTTCGCGATTCAAATGGTATATCCAACTCTTTCGTATCTGGAATCCTACCGCCCAGACGTAATATAAAATATTCGTCCAAGAAGGCAGATAATTTATATAAGCGACTAGACTTTGGTAGAAATAGCTTTCTTTTCAAAATGGAAATTTCTTCTCCAAACGTTTCTTCCTGACACTTTCTGATCCATAACTTCATGGAATCTTCGATTTCATCTGCACTCAAAATTAAGTCGGTCGGCCTAGACAGTTTTGTAATCTTGACCACTTTTTTGAAATGTAGAATCCAAGCAGTTGATCGAATGAGTCGATTAAATTTCGAGAATCTGCATATATTGAGGAAGTCCATCGGAAGAACTAGACTATCATTAACATCTAAGAGTAGTATCAGATTGTCTTCATTGGAGCAATGTGGTTCTTCCGGCCAATCAGTTTCAGGCAATTTTAGAAAATGTGGTCCAGAAAACCACTCACCTCCTGGCAACAAATCGATATCTTTCCTTTCTTTCGTCGCTCGATCTGCAACATTCAATTCAGATGGTAACCAATGCCATTGCGACAAATCAGAGTCTTCGTGAATTTCTCCAAGTCGACAAGCTACGAAAATCGGGAATCTTCTTGATTCAGACCTGATTTGATGAATAACAACCATTGAGTCAGTCCAGAAGTGAACTTTATCAATTTCATATTCCAGTTCCTTCTTTATAGATTTTACCATTCTACATGCAAGCACTGCTCCTTGTAATTCCAATTTTGGGATGGTTTGTTGATTCATTGGAGCAACTTTGAATTTTACTGCTAGAAATGAAATGTGGACTTCGTCATTTTCAACCATCCCCAAAAAGGCGACTGCTGCATATGCCTTATCACTTGCATCGGAAAATAAATGCAAATCAACTTTGTTGATCAACGTAGAATTAGGAAAGTAATATCTATTGATAGTGACAGGAGTATAATGTTTCAATTGAGTCAACCATTTCAGCCAGGTGTAGAAAAGTTCTTCTGTTATAGCTTGATCCCAATCAATATGACTTCTCCATATATTCTGAATCAGAATTCTAGCATTTATCATGAGAGGAGCAAGAAAACCAAGCGGGTCAAATACTGACATAACCGTGCGCAGTACTTCCCTTTTTGTTGGTACTTTCTCTCCATGGCAGATTTCATCAGGGATTTTTTCAGGTTCAATATAAATACAAAATCGTCAGTCGTAGGAGACCAGGATATGCCCAGAAATCTTTCTAACATTTTTGAGTCCAGTTTCACATCTACTTGAGAATTAGCATGGAAGTTCTCTGGAATCGACTGCATTACTTCATTTGAATTCCTTATCCACTTCACCATATCAAAATTTGCCTCTTTATGAACAACAATAACATTTCGAATTCTATCGATAGCTTCATCTATCGTATGGCAAGAGTCCAAGTAATCGTCGACGTAATGTTGTTTCTCCATTGCACGGACAATCCCTGGATATTTATCTTCAAACGACGCTGCATTTTTGTTTTTTACAAACTGTGCTGCAGACGGGGGCGATATTGCACCAAAAATCATCGTCTTCATTTCGTAAACATCTGGACTTTGGTTTCTCTCCATACCTCGCCATAAAAATAATTGTGCTTCCTCGATAATTGAAACTCTATGAAACATATCTCTGATATCACCTCCAAAAGCAATTCTTCCTTGTCTGAATCGCCACAACACAGATATCAAAGATGGAACGTAGTCAGGACCTTGGCAAAGGAAATCGTTAAGACTCACACCTTGAGATTTTGCCGCAGCGTCAAAAACCAGGCGAATCTTTCCAGGTTTGTTGATATTCGCAACCCCAAAGTGTGGAAGATACCAGTTGTTTTTATTATTCTGAACTTCAGATGGATGTAACTTCCTGGCGTATCCTGTTTGAAGATACTCAGTAATCTTTGCAGTATACTCTTCAGCAAATTTGGCATCCTTGTCCATTTTTCGTTCCATACAATACAGACGATTCAGGGCATTAGTTTTACTGGGCGGTATAGTAAGGTTGTCACGTTTCCATAAGTGCCCTATTTCATAATGATTACCGACTTTCTTCAGAGCATTTCTTATTGATGCCAATAGATCACGGTCTAAATGAGGATATCTTCCGTTCAAGTTATCAACATCTATTTCTTGAGATGGAAGTCGCAAATTCTGCACGGTTCTGACTTGTTTCAGCGTGAAGAATTTTTGTAGGTTTCTAGAAGCAGCAATATCTAAAGAAACCATTCGTGAATGATCTTCGTGGTGAGTTATTTCATTAGTCCATTGGAAACAGAGTGGAACAACCGGTCCTGGAAGTCGTAATCTGCGAGCTAAGTCTTCATCAATCATGGTACAGGTTGATCCTTCATCAAAGAGTGCGTAAGTCGGAATATCTCCAGCTGGTCCTCTAAGAATCACAGGTGCGATTCGTAGTAGTACAGTTTTTGTTTCATTTCCTGAAGATTTACTATGAAAACTAGCACATAAATTGGCCTGACTCACAAGATTGGTTGGACTTTGCGATTCATTTTGTGGTTGTTGATTATTTACAATATTATTTAGGCTCTGCAGTTCATTTTGTGATTGTTCATTGCGTGAAATATGAAGTAGAGAATGATGTCTACAACCATCCTTACCACACCTCGATTTCAAAAAACATTTATTCGACATATGCCCAAATTTGAGGCAGAGGAAACATAATTTGAAGTTGAGAACATTCTTTCGTCTTTCATTCACTGATAACTCAGAGAATTTCGTACATTTTGATAATACGTGGTCAAGATTTTTACAAAAAATGCACTCACTAGTTTTATTCTCCGAAAAACTATCTCTTTTTGAAATCATGACAGTTTCCCTTCTGATAGAATTTTTAGATAGACTATTTCTTTGAAAAGGATTACTAAAAGCGGCCATCGAGTTAAGCTCTTCTTCAAACCATTCAGAAAAATCTTCTAATGATGTTTGTATTCCTTTCAAATCACGTTGTTGATGCTTGAATTTTCCCCATGAAAACTTTTGCATAGTAGGAAGCTTTTCTATCAAATTTGTTAACAGATCTGGATTGTAGAGATAAAGATGAGAATTGACGTTTTTCATTGTAGTTACCATGTTATTTACAACATTAGAAAAATAAATCCATGACTCCCACTTGTCTTCTTTAATGTTACCAGCTTTTTTCGCCTTTTCTATCAGCGACAAAATTATCCACTCCGGTCTACCAAAATTCATTTCTAACATCTTGATAATTTTGGAGACGTTTCTCGGGGAAATGAGAAGAGCTTTGACAGTTTCTCTTGCTTTGCCCTTCAATGCCCGGTTCAAACGGATCAAATTGTCTTCATCAGATAACTCAAGCTGATCTATAGATCTTCTAAACTCATTGATGAAAATAGGCCAATCAGACAAATCGCCAGAAAATTCCGTGAGATTCTTCAATGTTTGTTGTAAAAGAACTTTATTCGTGGCATTCGCATTTTGTGCATATTGTTTGACAATATCTAAAAGCACCTGGTTATTCTCTCCACCCCCAACAAAACTTGGAACATTGACATTAGGGGAAGATAAAATATTAAACGATTCTGGTTGATTGTGATCCTTGTGAATACACTGTCTTGACTCTGTTACCCAATTATCGATAACATTTGGATTTGCATGAAAATGTTCGGAATAAGTTGGAAATTCCTCTTTTTCGTTCACCGAACTATTGGTTTCACTTTTATCGGCAATTTTTCTTCGTATTTCAGCTTCTTTTCGTAAAAACTGACGTTCTAGCTCTAAGGCTTTTAGCTTTTCCTTAGATTCTTCTTTAGTAAGTTCCCTCTCTCTTCTTATCAGCTCCATTTCCATATGTAGTCGATTTATACTCGAATTGTGAGAAGGAACGGAATTTTCTTTCAAAATTTTCACAGAACCAACACTGTTTATCCCTGGTGGAGCAGAAAATGAGCTCTTGCGAAGTTCACTTGTAGGAAATTTCCCCTGGCGAGAATCTTTACTAGATGTGACTTTTCTTGCAGAATTTGTGTGGTTACTTGGAACTGGTTGAATTTTACCCGTAATCACACTTGAATCAAATACTACATTTGACATATCTATAAATCTCGAAGGTGGAACTCCTTTGTTGGGCCTCTCACTCCGTCGGACATTTTTGACATGTGATGGTTCATTTGCTTCATTGTATTGTTCCATAGCGGTTCAATAATTACTCGAAGGACCAGTGTAAAATACTTAATCAAATTAAAAACGAATTCAAACAATTTCGCCTTTAATGACTTTTTTTGACAGTTCTTATTTTTTCTCCTCTGTCTAATTCTCAAACAACCTATGATATTTATCTAACAACTTATACATAGTGATGAACAATTAACTGATATAAAAAAATACAAATAAAATAAGTAACAGCATCTCAAATTTACAGGTAGAATTTCTGCCCAACTGTTTTGAGCATTAATGGTATGACGATACTATGATTCCGACGTATAGCATATTTATGGTGATAGGTAGTTAATTCTGTTTTGTTTTTATGCTGTAGGTACTGCAGTGATATTCATAAAAACAGCTGTATGGAATCAAATATTCCAGATTCTGAATGGAGTAGATCGCTAGGGTAGTCGTAATCTTTCCATAGGATACATCTAATAAATGTTTCTGCATAACCTCAAGAGAATGTAGATGAGTTTTCGACACTCCATCCCAACCAATTATACCGTATCTCAGATGGGGCTCTAGTAAACTCTTATATAACATAATTTTTTATTTTTGATTGAGTATGTTTGCTATCCGTTTGAATTTGTAAAGTATGCAACGTAATTATTCAACTATGTTCTTTATGTGCTGGTTCCATCTGAGATTGCTGTCTACAATTATTCCAAGATTTTTTTTGTGTGTTTGATGACTTCTGTATTAGAGATTTTGATGTCATATTCTGGTGGAGAGTTGTCATAATTACTGAATGGTACGTAATAGTTTTTCTCAAAGTTAATAGATAAGAGCCTGTGGTCGAACCACAATTTGATTTGAGGAAGATCATGTTCTAATTTCTGTTTCAAACTAAACCAGTTTTCGTCTTCGCAAAACAACACAGTATCATCGGCGAAACTTAGAATGTTGGAGTTGATGTCTTGTAGAAAAAGGTTATTCAAGTAACTATTGAAAAGGATTGGTCCTTCCCTTGGGGCACACCACATGTAATAATTTCCTCTCCACATATATGATTGCCCACTTCCACCCTTCGCTCTCTGTTGTAAAGATAACTTTTGAAAAGACTATTCGCTATACCTCTAATTCACATATCGTCCAGAAGATTCAGTAAGATAGAGTGGTCGACGGTGTCGAAAGCTTTCCTATGGTCTATGGAAACAGCAAAAGAGGGTTTTGATTTATCCAAACATGAATAAATTTGCTGGGTTAGGTTTTTTGCTGGGTCTTGGGTGGACATATTCTCCCTGAAGCCGTGTTGTGATTCTGACAACAACTGGTGTTTTTCAAAAAATATATTCAATCTCTTTTGAATAACCTACTCGAGAACTTTAGCAAGACTAGTTATGAGTGAGATTAGTCTATAGTTTGCTACATTGGTTTTTTCTCCACTTTTATATAAAAGCGTTATAATAGCCATTTTGAGAGCTGAGGGAAAACATCCTTGCTCCAATGACATATTCACTAGATATGTTACTGGTTTCAATATATAATCAGACATCAGTTTCAGATATTCTGCTTTGATATCATCATAGCCAGGAGACCTTTGATTTTTGAGTTGTGATATGATATATTTTATCTCGTTTTCAGCAGAAAAATGGAGTGGTTATATATACCCTTCCTTTCGGAATAATCTGGATTTATATTACATTTATATTATATATTTGATATTTCAACCGGGTCCTTGACGAGTTCGTTATTTTTTGTTTTTATCAAGTTAATAGGTGTAGGATCTTGGTGAGTTATTATTTCATTAACAGTTTGCCACATTTTTTTGAATCATTACCCCCATTTTCAATACAATTCCTATGGTATTCATTTTTTATTTCCCTATTAAGCTTATCTGATATTTTCTTATGAGCCTGATATTCTTCACGTAAAACGATATCAAGTTTTCGATACATGCTATTTTTTTGTTTGCAGAATTGATCAAGCATGCAGTTATCCATGGTAGTAGAACATAAATAGAAATATTGGACACAATACAACTTTTCTTCCACTATTGTAACATAAGGTTACGAAAAATAAGCACATATTACATACAATAGATCATAAACATCATACAAGAAGTGGAGAACACAAATTAAAAGTACAATTTATGAATGAGAGTATTGAGCAGAAAAGTGACAGATTTCAGTGCTTGACACTATATATCAATCTACCGGATATAATGAAAAATATCAAAAACATATATGCATTCAAAAAACAACTGAAAAGATATATTATCTCTATACCCCGTACTGAGATACATACTCTGTTTTATACATAAATGCACTTGCATTCTTTTCGTTTTATAAAAATGCGAAAAAAATAGATTGTGCAACTTCCCATGCATGCATGAGATATGTGTACATGTATGTATATGTGTAAATGTGTTTGAGTATGTATGTATGTGTATATGTGTGTGTATATGTATGTGTATATGTGTGTGTATATGTGTGTGTATATGTATGTGTATATAAAGTTATTACTATACTTACTATTATTTATTAGGAAATCATTAAAATTGACTTTATTATTGCATTTTTTAAAATTATTATTATAATTATTCAAATTATATATTATAGCTATGTCTGTCACAAGCAAGTGATGCCTTCGTGACGTATTATTTCTTATCTTTTCAGTCACCTGAATCTTCATTTATATGTTATTGAAGTAAACGTTTTTTTTTTCAATTGGTATTGATCTGAAAATGGACTTATTTCTTTAGACAGAAATGTCGCGAATTGGTAAAAATGTATTTGTGTTAAAAATCAATATCGTTTTTGAAAACCTGAGCACTGAATTATTTATCTCTGTATGACCTATGACTTTGAACTTGCATGGTGGGTCACAGCATGCGTTTTGTTTTGCCAAAGAATGGGTACAAGCTTATGTATTTCGCTTTCTTGCCGATTAGCAGCAATGTTTCAAGTATTTCATTCGATTTTTTCTCGAATATCAAGTTTTTACTGCTACTTCCACGCACAAATAGAGTTCCAAAAGAGATTTCAATAACAGTGGAAAATACAGTAGTGGAATTGATCATAACTTTACCTTTTTTTTTCAAGAATATAGGTTGGTGGAAAATTATTATAAGTGATAAATTTCGTAATTGTTATGATTCGATATATTCCATTATTGTGTTTTGAGATAACCAATCACTTGATGTATTTGTACTTCGAACTGTATACTGGAAACAGATTGAGAACTAATAATAAAATACTCACATCGTTTTCGCCCCAACCTGCTAATGAAGCTGTTTTGTTGGCTGGTGTGCTTTCGTGTGGTTTGGGTAGCTTCACGGGCTGAGCAGTCTCTCCGAATGAAATTGGTTCGGTGAGCTGTGAATATACAGATATTACCTAATTTAGTTGATATTTCTTATGCAATCCTGTTATATATTCGAAAACCTAGGTTGTTAAACAATATTATATCATTTTACAATTTACTTTTCAATCAAATGAATTAAAATTTTGTGAAAGTTCAAGCGTAGACACTCAAGTTGCAAAGGATAATTGGTATATAATATTCGAGAGAACAGAAGGAAAGTAAACCTGGCTAACATGTTCAAAATCTGTGATATTCGAGAAAATTCAAATATCTCCATCATTTTATATAGTTATGGAAATAGCCTAGCCCAAACTTTCCTAAACCAATCAAATACTATTGTTAGTTTGACAACTTCTTGAAGAATTATTACTAATAATAATCAACTGGTACAATATTTCTTACCTTGATTATTGCTATGTCGTATGTATAGGGTGGTTCGATGATGAAGTCTGCATGATGTATCAATCTGGTGATCTGCATTTTATTACCTGAGGTAACATTTGTGTTTCCATATAAGATAAAATAATCCCCAGGTGTTTGCCTGTAATTCAAAATGATCAATTCATTTTCATCGGTCTTTCAGCTGAAATGACGATCACGTTGATAAGTGCATGCTATTAATGATATATGCAATTTTTTCGGTTGGTTGGCCATTGTCTGACGTTTCATCTTCAATTACGGTGGAGATTATCAAAGGCGATGAGGCACTATCTGCTGACATGACAACTAAATTACTCCTTTCATTGTCTCATCACCATTGATAATGCCGACCACAGTCATAGACGGAATTCAGTCATAACCAGCAGACTACGACAAACATACTCTGAAATGGTTTGACACAAGTATCTACTGCGGTGAAACTTCACACTCTTTGTGTACATGAAATTATTGAAACTGAAATTTCAGTCATCATTTAGATATGACCGAAATATTTTACTCGCGAGAAGTATATTTGTTCTTGTTTATCGAAAAAGTAATAAGAGTATAAGCTGTCAGACGGCTCAAAAACCAAAGAAGACTCGGAGTGTGGAGTGTACTCCAGATCGCTGAGCCTAAGAATTAAGTGGAGAATGGGAGAAATACCAGTGTTTTCCAAACAGAACTGGCTGGTATCTCAATCGCCACAAAAAAATTAACTAAGAAAGGAATTTCTGGCAAAAACATAACAATCTGCACTAACAGCAGACAAGCCCTATTAGCGTTGAACAGACAACGTATAACCTCAGGGCTAGTACTAGAGCGTCACCAAGATTTAGCCAAAGCCTCGGTAGATAATAACAGTATCATAAGTGGGTTAAAGGTAATCGCATTGCCGACTCTTTAGCCAAGGAAGCGGCTGGACTAAGAATTTCAAGACCCAGTAGCACCTACGGCCTGATAACTTCGACAATTGCGGAACTAGTTAAATGTTACACCCATGCTCAATCCTTAAAGAGATGGAACGAAACCAAAGGATGTTATCTTGCCAGGATCACCGTGGGTGAACCCTGGGAATCTGTCGTCGAAGAAATATCTGGGAATGACTAGGAAAAATCTACGCCTAATAGTAGGATTTCTGACTGGCCACTGTCAACTAAGGAAATACCTCCATAATATGGGGCTGGTGGACACACCTCTATGCAGGATGTGTGAACAGGAAATGAGACTATATGGCATGTCCTGTGCGAGTGCCCGGAGTTATCGTCAATAAGAGAGTGTGTGTTCGGCGTGTCTTGGCCTACACCTTCCGATATAAAGGAGATAACTCCCAGTGACCTGTCCACCTTCCTGGAAAGGACAGGATGGACGATGACCTAGGAGGACAACTCCTCCTCCAGTTCAGAGATATAGTTCATTATATCAAATTCATTGTATATCAGTTTAATTAAAAAGTTTATTGAAATGAATGTTTTGCCTCAATCGAAAACAAAAAATTCATGGAATATATACCGTTTTTGAAGGAATAGGTAAGATTCCTGGATTATGTTCGATGTGAGTCATCCTCCACAAACTCGAATCTGGCAATATATTTTTTCTGATTTTCTTGAATATAATGGTAACAATTATCTTCTCATAGTGGATTCCTATTCCAATTGGATAGAAGTACCAAAAACTAAGTCTAAATCAGCTGACGATGTTATCAACTTTTGCAAGAAACTCTTTTCTAGATATGGCTTTCCTGATATATTTTATTCAGATAACGTTCCATTGAACTCGTTGAAGTTAAAAAGATTCGCTAAAAAATGTTCCTTCGAACTAATTTTCAGCAGTCCTTACCGCCATCAATCAAACGGTCTTGCAGAGAGATATGTTGGTATTGTTAAGGACATGGTAAAAAAACTGAAAGACGAAAATAATTTACCATTCTCCATACTAGAATATCACAACACTCCTTTACCTCAAAATAATTATTCCCCTGCCCAAATATTTCTACACAGAATTTTGAAAACAAAAATTCCTACATCAGAAGAAGATCTCAAGCCTTCCATTATAGATATCAATTTATATCAAAATAAATTAGAAAACAAATATACTCAACAAAAACATTACTATGATAAGACTGCTTAAGATGTATCTGCATTGAAATTAGGAGATAATGTTCAGAATGATAAAACTTGGAAGAAACTTCAAGTGAAAGATATAATTAATCCATGATCTTACAATGTAAGATGTTTAGAAGGAACAGAAAATATTCGAATAACACTCAGTTCACTAGTTCTTTTGATAAGTTGCCTTTGATATATGATTATGAATTTGATAATGACACTCGTTATTCTCTTCCTTGTAATTTAGACTGTCTGCATCCATCAAATATTGATCTTCATTATGATAACATTACATCTGAAACCAATTGCAATGAATTTGACGAATCATTTGGAAATTAATTTGTACTATTGAGATCAAATAAAAAGAGAAATCGTAGAAAACCTACATATTTAAAAGAGTATGTCACTGATTTGGATTCAGATGATGATTGATTTGTTGATATTGAAATTTTCGTTTTGTTTCGTGATTATTATTATTATTCTTATTATTTTTAAATTTGTTGGAATAAAAGGGAAAACGTGTTATATGTATGTTCATTACTCTGTATTAGAGATAGTGAGCTAGGATGGTTGTCATGACGACAGATACCAATAATAGATGTACAACTAGAAGGTACAAAAAAACTGTTAGGTAATACAAAAAGTTAATGAAATTTGTTCCCGTTTGTTGATGTTCAAATGGCTTATAATTTTGACAAAGTCCTTCACCTATCCCTATCTGTTTTGGAGATAAAGAATAATAATAAAGACAAAAAATATAATAATAAATGATAGCCCTACTTGAACTTGAGAACATCAGTACTCTCAATTAGTGAAATTAAAAAAAAATGATAGTTCATGGTCAAAACTTCATTTTTTCAAATAAAACCCCCCATATTTCACTCAATGAATTGAAAGATGATGGGAAATGCTCCAAGATGATATATAATGGCTCAGTACCTAAATCATGAAGTGTCCTTAATGACAAGTCACTTCTTCTGGAAACATAATTTTTTACGACTTTGGTTTTAGGTAGCAGTGGGATTATCAAGCTTATAACAGTTTGGTTATTTTTATAAGTAATTTACAAATGTTTATCGAAGGTGATTTAAAATATCTTTCGAAATGAATGCAAATATCGATTGTTCAAACGAAGTTCTCATGAAATTATTTGTTATACACGGACAGTGTGATCAAATCATTGCCAGAACTTGCAGTAAATTCAACCAAATGTATCCTGAATTGACACCAATAAACGAGAGAAAGTTTGTAAGATTACAAAATAATTTTCTTAACTACGGCTCAAAGTTAAAAGCGCCTTCAACATTACCAAAACCTGTTACTTCAAATGAGGACAATACTGTTAACGTTTTAGCATATTTTTATGCATATCCAAAAGCTTCCATTCGCAGTGCAGACAAATATTTGAGTATATCACATGCTTCAGTACAACGATTTTGAAAAATCACGAAATGCATCTGTTTAAATTTGCCAATGTTCAAGTTCTCAAAGCAAATGCATTAGAACGTAGAATGGTTTTTTGCGAATCTCTTTCAATATGTCCTACCTACAGAATTAAAAGAAACGAACACTTTTGGGCTGATCGTAATCGCCATGTGACAAAACAAATGGGTTTGAAGAAAAAATTCACCTGAATGTTTTCTGTATTTTGAAGAACAATAAAATTAGCTTATTTATTTATGAAGACTTGCTAAATGCAGAGAGATAGCTCCAAATATTAGGTAAGATTGATATCGATTTTCTCGAAAATTTGCGTTCAGATGAATATAGGAATTTGTGGTTTCAACTGGATGGGGCGCCAGCTCATTTCACCCTGAAAGTTTTCAGGAAAATTTACGAGATTTGAATCCCCATAAAATTGAGGAAGCAACCATAAGTCGCGTACAAAAGAACATTTTGAAATATTTAGAATATAATGGACAACATTAACAGCATTTATTGAAAAAATGTGATAATTTGTTTAATATTTTGTTACTTTTAATCATCCTCATTATGTTATTTTCTGTACTTTCACATGTTATAGCCCAGGGTAGGCTGGTCCACGGTGGCATATTTCGCAAAGGCTTTTGGGGAGTTTTAGTTCCCCTCGCCCTACTCATTTCTGCCACTGACCAGGAGTCCGGCGATCCAGTCCGGGATCTGGCTTCCCGGACAGGGTCCCTATTCTCCTCGACGTTCCCCTATCCGCCACCTGAGGACGCGCACGATAGGTAGCCCAACCCACGGCACCTCAAATGTATGTCACATAGTACTTTCTATGTCACATAGTACTTTTTCTCATTTACTCGTATCGTTTATCTTTTCCGACGAGTCACCGTAACATTTGTAGCTGTGTCTGATACAATTTATAATAAACAAGAAGCAGTATCGAACCAAGGACCGTTACTTGAGATTTTCCCATTGTAATTTTTTCAGGAGTGCCTTGATGATTGTCGGTTTCAGTATCCTCTGATTCATACAAACCTACAGTAAAGTGGTCGTATATCATATCGATCTGAATTATCAAATCTCCTGAATAGTTCCTGGAGATCATAATGTGAGCATTATCATTAAGTAGTCGTAAAACAAAATTTTTGGGATTGTTTCATTCGTCGCAAAACATAGTTCACGCCACTGTCTACTCATCTGCGGTGTTTGTTAATTTTTTTCAAATATGCTGCAGCACTTGCTTTTAGCGTAACTCGTAAATGTTGAATGTTAGTCAGAAATTTGTTGAAAATCCTTGAAGAAAACTACAAAAAATTTAAGAAATTAGCTGGAAAAAAAACTATTATATCAAGCAAAAAAACTGAAAACACAATTAAATAAAATACAAGCAACAATCGAAAAATCAAAAAACTCAACTGATAAAAATTAAAAATTATCAACAAGAAATGAAAATTAAAAATTGAAAGATTCCAAAACAAGTTACTACACGACGTTTCGATTGTTAGTATTCACAGTCGTCTCCGAGTGATAACTGTGATATAACAGCTAATCTTTTTAATTTTTCATAGATTCTTTCAGGGATTTCAAATTAATGTATATCATATTGGACAATGGAAGTCCAAACCAATGAAATACACCACGAAACATTGTCAACCACATTTACAGTTCTACGGCAGAGGTTCCAAATGATTTTGGAAACTGGAATCGGTAGAAAACATACAGTGAAAATTTACTCCGAATATGAAGTACACAGTTTTCAAAACTAGTTGAATCGAAGATATTCATGTGAATAGTTTTAGACGAAATGATCTTTTCACTTATATAACAGTAATTTTTTCAAGTGGATTTTTTAATTTTTGGAAAAGAAACTTTCTTTTTCAAAAATCAATCTCTTCTAAAAATATACCAATTCAATTCAAACAAAACCTATGGCTGGGATTTATTCAAATAAGCGAATGAATGTTATTTACGTACTGTCATCGATGACATGAATGAATTCAACCCATTCTGAAACAAAAAAGTTGTAATTATGAACGAATTGGGTGTTTTTTTTCTTCTTATATTGTTATCCGTATGTATTTGCTACTGAAGAGCCGATAAGGCGAATGCCTTACGGCAAAACATCGGATGTCTAGCAATGAGGATGACAGTGTTCCATGTGAATGTAATTTTACTCCTTTCATTGATTAAATTGTGTAGAAATCCTGTGAATGAATGATATCTGAATCCATTACAGATGTTTGGAATAGAAACGGAATAGAGGAAAGTGTTTTTCGTATAATTCAGCGTTCATATAACAGTATTTGTTCTAAAAGTAATTTTCTTTCGTGTAATCCAATGTTTATGATGAAAATATCTGTTTCGAAAGGACCTTTTCCCAGTTAGTGTCTGAAATTTATTCCTTTGCATGATTTACAGATCTTTGTATAGAGTTAATTTTTTGAAATTGATTGCTTCCTTCCTTTCTTTGGAAGATTCCCACATTTTTTGTATCAAGATGTAGGAGTAGAAGGCCAAAAACTTTCTTCCCCAGGTAATAATCTCTCCTTAACATATACCATTCCAATTTTTTAATTATTGTGCTACATGAATTGAGTACAGATGGATATGCCAGCAGGTTTGTACATCACTTACGATTCAATAACACAATGTGCTGCGGTAAGAATGGTGTATTCATCCAAAATAGACCCGTCACACCAATAGTCATGATTATAATGCAAGCTCACCTGGAAGAGATATGGAATATATCAGTTTTAACCAATCAAAAAAGTTAATATCGAAACGAAAATGAAATCTGTCATTTATTGATAATTCATTTCATTCATCATACTTCATCTTGGACTTTTTGATTCATTACCAGTATTGCAATAGAGGTAAAATGAAATCTTACGTGCAGAAATGCAATACTCTCCTCGACGCACGTTTCACCAACTAAATTGATATATTCAGGATATCGAAGAAACTATTTTCTTCTTCTCTTGAAGACGCCAAGTTGGTTGATGAAACCCGCATCGAGAAAAGTATTGCATTTCTGGTGATTGGATTTATTTTACACCATAGGTTTCACTTTTACGTTTTATTCTAATAACAACGATGTATATGATATCTAGTCAGCTCAACGCCACTAACAAGAGGTAACAACAGTGAAAAACTCTCTCCGTGGCAGGTATCAGCCCAAACTTCGACAGATCTGGTCATCGGAACTGTTGGGGAAGAACAAAGTTGCTGCAACAAATATGCTTGCCGTTCCAATCTTACTCTACTCGTTTGGAGTAGTGAAGTGGACTCGGGAGAAGCTGTATCAACTCGACGTAAAGCCCGAAAAATTATGCATCTATATAGGAGTTTGCATCCCAAATCGTCCGTTCCACGGTTGTACTTCCCCCGACAACAGGAAGGCCGTGGACTTTTGAGTTTAGAGTGTCTAAATGACAGAATGGTACTGGATACAGCCTGTAAAGTCGTCAGGAGTTCGGATTCCCTTCTCTGCATGGTCCGTGACCATGAGAGAGCAGGAATTTGGAGCATTTCTCTTTAGGGCAGCTGCCCGAGCAGCTGATGAACTCGGTGTAGTTTTCAACACTGATATAATATAATTCGGCCTATATTCATCGACATAACGCGGCCCTGAGAGTGCTATATTACCACCTACGGTACTCTTACGCTAGTTGCACACACACCGATTTTGGACGGCCGACTTTGTACCGGTCGTCCAAATTCCAATAGTGAACCACATGTGGGAACGGGACCTTGCACACACGCCGACCGGTGATCGTCGCCGGTAAAATACCGGTGAGCAGCCGTCCACTGCCACAGTATCGCCGGCAGTACCGGGAAGTAGTGGCGTACATGACTGAATACACTCTTGCATACTCACCGGTTTTTTAGCGACCATTCCAGTCTCGAATGCTCGGTGAAATTGTAGTTACTACGCATTATTTCGTTTTGGTAGTGCGTGCTAATTACGACAACAAAACAACTGATTGTTTGACCGATAAAAATTCGGTGAGTGTGCAAGCACCCGCTACCAATAAAATATCGGCCGATTTTATACTGGCCGTCCAAAATCGGTGTGTGTGCAACTAGCGTTACGGTATTGACGAGACACCGGTGTTGCCCTACGCTCCGGGGGATATTGAATCCGTTGTGCGGAAAGAGAAGTGGCGAATTTATTGGAACTAATCGTTCCCCACCCTCAGGCTCATGCGAACTGATAAGCCTGATGTGGTCCTTCTCGACCACCAGAGCAAAACGATATTTGTCCTGGAGTTTTCAGCTCCTGGCAAGACGAATATCGTCAGAAAAGAGGAGGAAAAACGGATAATATATCGAGATTTTCTTTTCGAACTCCGCAGACTCTATCCAGATCACTCTGTCAAGATGGTTGTTCTAATTATTGGAGTCC